>NC_091478.1:5187972-5545472 GCF_036971445.1 Narcine bancroftii
TGAACTTATTAGCATGAAGTCAACAGCAATAGTTAAGGGCAGGCTCTTAGTGTGTGCTCAGATCCTCTGTTGCAGAGGGAGATGCACGTGGAATCAGCAAATATAACCTCCACTAGTCCAACAGAAGAGCAAATAAAGAAAGGTGGCATGTCTTAAGTATACTGCACAAGAGCTACGAGCTATTAACAATGGCTGTGTGTTAGTCGCTTTTAGTGATTAGTGGCAACCAAGTGGACAACTCATAAAACAAAATTTGATTTAAAACACAAATTGTTGTAATGAGTATCCACAGAGTACCATAACATTTCATTAATTATATTTTATATTTGTGAATAAGCAAAAATGGCCTTTGAGCTATTAAATAATGTGAGAGTGGAGCACATTAATCCCGGATGTAGCAACAGTAGAGGATACCAAGCAGTTGACAACTATTTTTTTTGTGTTAAAATATTAGTAATTGCATCAGAAACAGACCCATTGTGTTTTTTTTATTGGAAAAATCATGATTTAACCCAACTGTGAAAGCAGTTGTGTTAAAATTGTTTGAATGGTATTTAGGTTAATTCGAGGACAATTCACATGTGACACTTACCAGTCAACCCCCACAGGTAAAAATTACAGCAGCAAGATTTGCTTGTCACAAGGAAAGTGTGCATCTCAGTATTTACTCCTTTGCATGAAAGTCAGCATATAAAAGACCATCAAAGCCGATGAAAAAGGTCTGTCAACACCATGTAAAGAAGGCCTGATCAAAGTAAAGAACAAAGCGATTCACTCAGAGGCTGTGCAGCCTTCAGCCTGAGCATTGCTGCAGTTCAGTGGTTGCTGTGAGCTGGGATTGACTGGTGTTAGCCTGCTGCCTCCTGTGCTAAGTCTGCACCACTTGTAATAACTCATGCAAATGTGAGGACTCTGGAGACAAAGGGAGGTCAAGTAAATGGCTCATGGATTCATGTCGACAAACAATATTAGATGTAAAATGTGTACCTTTGACAGAAGTATTAATATAGCGCTTTTGATTTTTTGTGATGAAAAGTGAAAAGTAGTAATTACAGAATGACAGGGGAAAATGAAGTTTTGAACCAAAGGCAAAGTTCGCGGATGAAAAACCCAACCCAATTAGCTGCTTATGAGGAATCGAAATTCAGAGCATTTGCTCTTCCATCTCCCTCAACAACCTTTTGATTGACTCTGCTTAGATCTGTAAAGCAAAGCAGATAAATTGACATGCCACATGCATGCAATGCTTAATCATTTGTAATAGCCATATTTGCCCTGACATATAATTTGCTACATCAAGCTATTTTTCTTGTGTGCAAGCAAACTGCTGCTTGGCCTTTGCAGTGTAAAACAGTTAATGGTCTGCTTTTGCTACACGAACATGCTGAGATATGACTGTGATTTTTTTTTTGCGAAACTGCGGAGAGCAATCCTTCACTTTGTGACTTTGCTTTGCTAGTTTTGTCATTGCGGATGGGATCCTGCGACCGTAGCGATAGTTTTCAAGCTTTTCTTTTCCCTTTGTGCACACAGCCACTCCATGTATAAAAGCTATCAGCCCGAGTGAAGGTTGGACCACTGGTGGAGCCACGGTCATCATAATAGGAGATAATTTCTTCGACGGATTGCAAGTTGTATTCGGCACCATGCTGGTCTGGAGTGAGGTAAGCTCCCTGATTTGTATAATAAAATGTGTGGCATGTTGTGACTTATTCAAGGAAACTATTGTAAGACTTTTTCACTAAGCTTCAAGATATATTTATATTGGGCAATTTATTTGACAAATTGTGTTTAGTGTGGCTGATGTCAACGTACGCCATCTAGTGGATAATGTTTTGTACCAGACCATTCAACACAATTGAATAATTAGCACTAGAAAATTACAAGGAAAGAACTTAGGAAGACATATGGAGACAATTTTCATGTGAATGATGCCTCATGGCTTTTCCTGCAAGCTAAAACCAAGGATCATTTACAAGAGACGTTGTCAAGCTACAGATCTCTGAACTGCATGTGAGAGAGGAGGGCAAATTTTCAGATGTGCGCCCAATTTGGATTAATTTTCATAATGACGTTCAACTGGCAAACATCATTTCTATCTCTGTCATCTTAGCCTTAAGTCTGTTTACTGTATGATTCTTCTAGCTGATAACTCCCCACGCCATCAGAGTTCAAACCCCACCTCGACACATTCCTGGAGTGGTAGAAGTCACCCTGTCTTACAAATCAAAGCAGTTCTGCAAAGGTGCTCCTGGGCGATTTGTCTACACTGGTGAGTTGGAATAAAAAGGCTTGGAAGTCCTGCAAAGATTTAATGAGTGAGCAACGATGTAAAATTTGAAAGGTAGAAAGAAGGAAATAGGAACTTATACACAAGCCGGGAGAAAGGGCAGGTGAGGTCATAGCCTGTCTGACCTGGAAGCTTCTGTCTGATTTGAAGTGCTCCTAAATTGATGGGGACAATGAGATAATCATTGAAAATTGCTTTCACCATTGAAAGCTGAGCCAAGTCCCACTGTATTTCACAATATGAAAATTATGTGAACTTAAGCAGAGGAGGGAGTGATTCTCCAGGGCAGCTGTTTTCTATCAGTGTCCCACCAAGCTTGCAGTCTGACCAGCCACTCTAGCATTTAACCTTCTCAGCATGAGGAGGGACATAGGGCAATGAGGCTGCAGGATAATGAAACAAGAGCAGGGTGGAGGGCATGCAGCTTTGGAAAGTCTAACTTAAAGACATTAGCAGCTTATCTACAGCCCTATTAAAGTGCCAAATCTCAGGGAATAGCTTGTGGAGGACACCATTAGTCACACATACTAAGAGGATTGTGCTGATGCTCATCAGGGGACAGTACAAACATATCCCACTGTATCTGGGCAGTATTTTTTTTCCCCTCTCTCCCTGCTCCTTGCAGTCATTATAAAGATACAATTACCATGGGAGACAGTAGCAGTTCAGTTGATTAGCACGGTGAATTAAAAGAATGAGTCACAAATGACATGTCCGGTTCTTCTGCACAAGTACTTCTTATTCCCTGTACACGTCACCCCTCTTGTAGGAAGGTCAAAAATGAGAGAGAACTAACAATTTCAAGCAACCAGCATTTAGTGCCAGAATTAACAATCACACTTTGTGCAATTGCCATTTAATAGTAGATTAACATATAGATTGTAAAATACAATATAAATTGTCTTTTGTTTAAAATTAAATTAACTATACATTTTACTAGATTTAGCAGTAAATTGGACAAACTAATAGAAGGAGTTGAATTTTTTATTCATTTTTCTGAGGGGGGGGGTGAATGATTATTTATTCATCAATGATTTTTTAACCATTGGACACCTCTTTTCATACCGATTGTGCCATGATGTTTCAGATTGATTCCAGCCTTTTTTTGTCAACATGAACATGACATTCTCCTGGGATTAAATCAGAAGCAGTGAAGTTATCTGACGCCACAGAACATAAGAAAACTTTTGTACAAAGTCATATTTTCCCCCAAATTGTGGGGGGGTTTTATCAACAGAAGGTACTGGTACAGCGTGAGAGGGTTGCCCTGCATACCTGACTGTTTTTAAAAAAATCAACGAATTGGAGCGCTGGCCACAATTAATTTATTACTACAAATTATAATTGTCACACTAGTAATCGAAACAAGGTTTCACTTAAATCTATCTTGTAAAATCACATTTTAAGTTGAGAAGCAATTGTTTCTAGTATACAATGTTCTGCTTTGAAAGAAAAGCAAGCTTTTCACTTAAATGTTGTCTTTTAACAAAAGGAACTCAAGCAAATTAATGTTTGTTTTGCTTGAAGCATAGATCTACTGCATGCCATGAATAAAGTTCTGTTAGATGTTAGCACTGACCTCCTCTACCCACAAGTTTTGTTGACCCACCCTCATTTTAGAAACTTCTTTTGCTCAATTATAGAAATTATCGCAAATTACTAGGAGTCAACGTGTCGTTTGCAGCAGACTGAAGCCAGTAACTAAACACAGATACTGGCAGCCAATCGTAAACATGTTTTGAGCAGATACAGAAATGCTTGAATGCTGCATACATTAGAATCAATCCCAAATCTTTTAATAATTTTCTAGTCTCAGATATAAATGATCGTTATATCACAAAAGCTTACATTAAATTTCATTTTATAAAATCATTACTCTTCTGTGATTTTCTGATACAACATTCATGCAAGGAATTGGGTTGAACTCCACTTGAATGGAACTTGGCACATTCACAAAATCTGGTCATTAAATTTCCTTCCCACAATTTAATCCCCATTCTTTTTCCCAAATCATTATTTAACCCTCATTTCTTTGGCAAGCTTCCAGAATCCCCCAATTTTAAAGGCTCCAATTAAGAATGGGTTTTTTTTTGTACAACATGTATGAAGTGTTTCTTAAGTGTTTATTCAAATGCCAGTCAGCCACAGTCACTTCTCAATAATGGATGCAAAGTTAGGAATGTATTTTGCACTTTTTCTGAAAAGTGTAGAGATGAATAAAGCTGAAACAAAGTTTACATTGTTGCAAACATTCTTTGCATTTGCAGTGTAATGACAGCTAAATAAAATGTCTTGTTTTCGGCAGTCAGTATGCATATCCTGTCAAGTTCAATTTTGTGTTCAAAAGTTGTTAACAAATCAAATCACGAGTTAATTATTGAAATCACACCAAAGAAAAGGTGCACAGCAGACTGCATTGAAATAGTGTTTGATAAAGAAGCTGCTTTCGGCTTACTCTCAAAGGTAACATTCATGTAGGAGCATTGTTTCTTTCACCTTCCTTGTCTTGTCACATCTTTTGTCACTGTAAAACAGTTTCTTCCATGTCTGATACCTCTATTGGTTATCCATTGATCAGGCCTGTTGTGGGTACCAGCTGTCAGCAAGCCCTGCAAAAAATCAAAGAAGGACAGATACGCTCGTCTTCCTGCCAATACATTTCTCTCTAATAAGTCCCTTAAAGCTGATCAGGCAATTTTAAAAGGCTCTCACAGTTGATACTTTAAAACCTGTTTATTGGATTTTTTTGGAAACATATCCTAGTTTTTTTTTTGTCTTAAAAATATCCCTATTGACAGATAAGAAAGGAAGACAAAACACCCCCTAAAGGGTAATTGTTAATGATGACATTTGAGGATAGGAGGGGTTCTGAGACCATACTGGTGCCTCGTACTATCTTGTTGCTTTTGTTTGTATGGAGCATGTTAAAAAGGGCATACTTTTCGTTTGCTATCGCGCAAGTTGACTATTTGTCCTAATCAGTGACACATATTTACTAGAATTGCATTAAATGAACTATCCTTCACACAGGGCTCGCACATTTAGAGCTGCTTCATTCATCATCTGAAAATTGAGACCTGGTAAACTTTTCCCTTCCTCTGGTGAGATGGTAGACATGCATCAAAATGTTAAAAAATGATTGGTGAGAGGGAACTGTCACCCATTTATCAAGGAAAAGGAGCATTATTTGCTAATTTCCAAACCCGGACGGTGACAGGGTGCTTCGTCTTTACAGCCATGGTGACCAACATGGCCTTTTTGTTATTAGTACAAGTCAAGCGCTTTTTGGCTGCTGCTAACAAGACACATTTGTCTATCATCACAGGGTGCTTTATTTTTTTCCCAGGCAACTGTGACCAAACCTTGTTCTCTGTGTCATGATTGGCCCTGCTCAACCACGTTGTGGTAATGTTGGGCGGCAGAGGAACTGATAAATCACAAAGTTTTCTCGTCAAGGTGAAGGTATCGACTCAGCTGCACCAAAACTGACAAAATGTAGTGGTGAGAAGACAGCAATTCATCATCAAAAAGGACAAAAGGGTCATTCCGGCTTCACTCAATAAATGCTGATTTTTTTTTTAACGTTTGATATTGGATGATTTGTTTTCGCCTCTTTAACTTTTAACTAATCATTTTAAAATTCTAGTAACTTGGATCATTATGATGCACATGTAATTCTACAGCAAAGGATTTACTCCCATTTCTTAGATTGAAATATCAATACTTTATGCAAAAAAAGTATTCGATGTTATTGCAGACTAAAATATAAATGACCTTACAGGTGGGGATGATACTTTATATTTGAATAACCTTCCAAAAGTTCTCAAGTCTTAGTTCTATGTACAGTTTCTGTTTATTTAATTTGCCTTTTTCATATAAAATATTCTACCTAAGTAAACTAATTAACACGATAAGATTCCTTGTAAGATTGGTTGACTCAATTTTGATAACGGAGGAAATAAGTGTCTGGAGTATTTCTTTTTCCTCAGTCTTGGAGGAGATGATTGGGAGTTGATAACATTTTTTACAAAAAAAAGAACTTAAAATCCTGTTACTTGGAGAGACAAAAAATCGCTTTAGTGTGAAGGCTTCAATTTCCAACTGATGAAAATTTCCATTGTACAACCTGCCCTGAAAAGTTGGAATAAACTGTTATGTGCTCTTCAAGTGCCTGACTGCAAGAAGCCATAAACTTATCCAAATGCCAGAATCCTTACATCTGTCCCTTTAACTAAAGACATATTGTACTCTCTAATCCCAGACCAACTGATACAGCAATTCCTCATAGTATTCTTTAACCTCGGGGCTGGGTTTGGTAGCTGTAGTTTTAGTATAACTATAGAAGCTAAAATCAAAGACATTCTTCAAGGTATGTAAACAGAATTGTTTGAATGCAATCCAATAGTTGTCAGCAGGGGCATTTTTTATACAGAAGACAATGAGATGTCCCCTCTCTGTGGCTAGTGTCACATATCAGTACTATTATTTACTGTCAGGTACTCTCGAGTGGGAAGACAATCCCTCTGTGATAGGCCCAGTTAGACTGCCTATATGAATGCCTGGGGACAATGTCAGGGTTATAGAAAAGGTAGTTCCCGTCTTCCAATTATAAGCTAACATGGCAGTTTTCCCACTGTCAGTGTGTGCACTTTGAGGAAAATTCCTTGCCATTATCTGATCGAATGTAATTATTAAGTGACCTGTGAATTCAGTGTCTGTAATTGGAACAAGTGGCTGCAATTGAGCATGTACTTTTTCCCTTTGCAATTTATGGCAAATCAGGCAGTGCTGCAAAACAACTGCTGGTTAGTGTTTGAAACATCTGGGAGTCCTGATGAGTGAAACCATTGCAAAGCTGTTAGAACGAAAGAGCTCACCAGAATCTTCTCTCCTTTTTAAATGTTTTTTTTAAACAAATATCCGAACATGTGGTCCCTGGTTTGGGAAAGGATATTAGCACTGCTCCAACAAGCAAGGCTGTCTGGAGATGAATGACGCATTCAACCCCACCATGGCTTTGTGCTTTCTATGCATTTAACAATGCTTGGCTCACCCTGCCACGCTCTGTGATTGAAATTCATTGCCAAATTTATTGAGAAATTAATGAGAAAAGCTGCAAAGTATTGACTTTGAGAGGAAAACACAACTCATCTTGAATGAGGAGGAAAATGCAGCAATAATTTAGCTCCTATTGATTTTGCCCTGTCCATGTATTGATCTTCATTTTACAATATTAATTTGCACCTGCGATCATCTGCAGAGGGAACCAATTTCATTTCTTCTCTCTGTTAATGTGCAAAGTGTTAGGTGTTTTCAGGAGTAGTCTATACAGTAGATGACTTCAGATGAATTTTCTCCCCCCTCCCAGCCTAAAAAACCCATACAAACACAAAGCATGAGCTGTTCGTTGTAAAAAAAACCTGTGGCTCAAGCTGATCTCAAATTTATACCTCCCTCTAGCCTCAGAGACCGTGTTTCATCTGTGAGAGGAACAATCGGTGCCCTGAAATTCTAGCCTTGTCCTCCTCCTCATGCCCATATCGGTTCAAAGTTCATGAAATTTCTATGAGCATTGATCTCCCCCCATTGATTTTTTTTTTGCAGGAGATCTTTGAAATTTTAATTTCCGAGCATCTGAATTTCTCATACATGAAATGAAGTTGTTGGAGACAGTTCAGTTGATGATAAAGTGGAGAACTTAGCACCATTTCGGAGCCCAAAGAAAACGAGGCATTTGTGGACTTTGTGCAATGTTTTGGTGATTTAAAAAAAAAATGCAGTTCTGAAACTGGAAAAATGTTCAGTGGGGAAATATCAGTTTTGTTTTATTGGCCTGGCTTTAAAAGAACTAACCTTTTTTGAACATTCCTCTGAAAGCCAAGCACGATGGCAAAACAGCAGGACTTCGACATATCCTTTAGCTGCACAATCATCTGTTCACAGCAGTCTTTATCACCTGGTCAAGTTCACCTAGTTATTCATCAGTAGGACATTTAATAACCTCAAGGTGATATAATTGCTATTGGCATTTTCCCCCTTGGATTCAGGTGGTTAATGTGTAAACCACTTGTCAGCAAATAGCAGTTTGTCACTGAAATCACTACCACCCTCTAGAGGAATATATCTGTATTGAGCAATTTAATTTTACTTTATTTAATTTTTACACATTACAACCTGTTCTTTCACAAAGGTTGAAGCCTAATGTCTCGACAAGAAGTGAGTGGGGCCCTGCGTCAAGTTTAGTACTTTTTGTGACAGTTGAGTTTTAATTGCAGGGTCTGCCGTGTCTGTAAGGAAAGAGCTGCAGATGTTCTTATTATGTAGTTTTGCTGCTAATGTGAAAAACTGCCTCATTATAAGGGTCTGTTTGTAGCAAGAAGATGACTGCATTATGACAAATGCATGATTGGGAAGGTACAGGAAGATGATCATTATTGAAATGAAACTGGAACTCATTTAAAAGCTTAAACTAGCAGCTGGTATGGAGTAAATGAATGTCTTCCTGTTTTTATTATTGCAGTCAGGTTTTCTGTCAGATGGAAAATTTAAGCCAAATCAGACCAGCCCATTTTGTCCTTTTGTAGTGTGACAGCAGAAACAATGGACTCTTGGTGTTAAAAGAAGCTTCCTGCATGTGTTTTTCTTTTGGTGCATGTTTTAATGAAACTATATTTAAACAGGCCTGTGAATTTGGTTGCAATTACTTTAGCAGTACTTAACAATGCATCAAGCTGATTGACTGGCTAACATGTCCTACAGGTCTCAGTTGTATTGTACCAGTCAAGATGCTGCCATCACAATTAGGGGATTGTCACACTGAGGTAGAGAAGTGCCTGTGCCCCTGACCTCGCGCTGCTTTTAGTCGTGATTTGTGGGAAAAATTCACTAGCATAGGTGGAGCACACAATTGGAATGTCGGGAAGGGGGAGAGAGTGTGGGTAACACATGGGGGCAGGAAGAAAATATCGTTAAGCAAACAACTGGTGACATGAAACAGGTTCAGCCTTGGATAGAAAGGCACAACTTAGATTCTAACCAATTAAATCATGTACATTTGATGAGTTAACAATTCATTGGTAAGAATGCAAAGGAAGAAGCGGCCGAGGTGGCAGGTTAATTCTTCAAAACAAAAACAATGGCAAAACTCCGTACATCGTAAGTGGGAAAAATTCCACTGAAGCCGACTACTCCTGTGCTTTTCAATCCAGCAACAGGGCAGAGTTTGTATTCGCTGGCCACAGCTGCAAGCCTGATACCATTTTCTGCTGTTGCATTATCTTCAACAATTCCAACTTGAACTGACAACACATACCATTAAAATTTTATCAATTGTGGTATGATTAATTCCCCAGTACACTGAAATGACTTAAATATTTAGAATGTTTCTTCTGTTATGACTTTAATGCATGTAAAGTAATAAGATTAACTCTAGTGCACTCAAAAGTATTTAAATATGCATCCTCCTTGAGCAGTAAGCTCTTGCTGCTTGTAGAAATCATTGAGTGTATTTTGTCATGTCAGACCCTATTTGTATGACCTCGTGTAGATACTGGGCCATCATATGATGACAGGATATCTGCCCCTTTCAAAGACTGGCTGATTGTTTGCCTCATTTGGTACAGGATGTGATTCCCTGGTTCTCTGTTGTTTTATTCATTCATGCTTAATGGCTTTGAAATGTTCCTCTCTGAAGTACCTTTATTTTACTATGCATTAAATACAGTAATTGTGGCTCACACCGTCAGTACAAATTTATAGTCCTGAATTGTGATAAAGACCTTGTGTAAACCATTGCCAAAAGAAATTTAACAGCCATATTGAGTGCAAGAAGCCATGTAACTTCCAGTGTATTTTTGTTATTCGTGAAGTTTATCTACCAGACAGAAGTAAAAGGCTTTGTAAAGCAAAAAATTATTCACCAACACATTCCTTAAAATCAGTTTCTTGTTTTTTTAAAAAAAAAATGCCCTGTTGGAAGGATACTTGATTTATTTACACATGAAAAAGATTCATGTATGCATCAAGATCTGATGTTTGAGAGCCAATAGATTCCTCTATAAATATAGCAGTTGTCCTGCTAACAAATATAAGGGTTGGAGTGGGAACTACAAAACATTAACATAGAGCACAATTGACTGTACTCTTTTCCATATTTCTTCTCGGCTCTGACTTTAGCTTACCCGAGGCTCCTTCTCTAATTATCCACGAGGTCAGTAAGCAAAATTGGGAAGAAGCTGGGAGATCAATACAAATTATCCCTGAGCAAACCAGTGCTGACAGTTTGAATTGCAGCATATGTTTACCCAAAATCAGGCAATTTATCTTAATATCAGCCAAGTAATGCAGTGCAGGTGAAAGGTCAGGCAATTCTCTCCACCTCATAATTACCCAGTTCTAAAACAGGAAAGTGGTATTGATTGGTCAGGCTCGGTGCTCTGTGACTAGGATGGGCCAGTGGCTTGCCCCGCACGCTGGACCCTTGGCTTGTAAACTTGGCACGATGAGGATTTATTAGATGCCTGTGTGTGTATGTGGTAGGGGGTGAATGGTGAGAGGATGTTTTCATCGACGGGTTGTTGGTCCTGTGAGGAGGATAGCGTGCTCTCCATTCTGTTAGGCAGTGGGATGATAGATCTTGTGTTCTTCTGCACTCCGAGGTTGAGAGCCTGATCTGCAGCAGGCTCCAAGAGGGTGGAGACAGCTAAGGGTGGATTTTGCCTGTTCCTAGTCGATCAGCTCTGCACATTGCCAGCTGTTCTGCAAGCACAGAAACAAAATGAAAAACTCAGGCTGCTATTTTAAAGCACGCCAAGTATGTTCCTATTGTTTGTTTCCTCGATCAAGCTGCTTTCGTTCTCTCAGTGGAAGTAATCATCAAATAAACTTGTTTAAAAACTTCCTCATCACAAATTAATTTCAACCAACAAAGGTGGTCATGCTTAGTAAAACCGAAATTATAGGGACAAATGAAGTATATAATTTATCGTCAAGAAGAAGTTTAACACATAACGTTACACTGAGCATGTTCTTAATTTTGTTACTGCATGAAGAGAGTGTGTCTAGTTATTACAAGTCATAAAGCTTTTGAAAGCTTGCATTAGGGCAGTATCACTAATATTTGAATGAAATCAATACCAGTTGGCTATCTATCTTTTCCAACTACTTCTTATCACACCAGGTTCATTGAGATGCATATTTGAACTGATTAGTTCTTTAAAAAAAAGTATCCCTGTAAAGTGCATGCTGCAGAAATTTGTCCTCCAATGAAGAAATGTAGTTCTTGATTTAATCCTTTCGAGCAAGACATTTTGCTAAGCTATATGGGAGCCTCATCTGTCCCAGCACACAAGGCTTTGCTTGACACACTTGTATAGGCCCAGGCAGAGACATGACAAATTGTCCCCAAAGTCAATGCTGACAGCTTCTGGTGATTAATGGTCTGATTATGAAGTGGTTTTACACATATAGAATTTACATCACAGAGAGTTAGAAATTTTGCCATGTCACATACACTGAAGCATTTTGAAGAGCTTTACTATTTGTGCAGAAAAGGAGGGCAAAATCCTGGCAAAAGCCATGTCATGTAAAATCAATACATTGGATCAATGCTTTATTAACAAGAAAATGTCTTACTTCACATTCCTATGTGGACCTTTGTCTCCGGGATGCATGATGGAATGTCAAATCAAATAGAACTCTTCAAGTTTCTGTCATGTTATTGAGTGCATATGTGCAAGCTCCTCACATTGATTCCAAGATCTACTGTCTGTGTTTGCACAAATAATTGGAGCACTTGATCATAAAGTTGGCCACTTATTCGGGGTAACATTTTCAAACAATGTATTGCAACCCTCCCTCAGTGAGTTGTAGCCTTCATGTTCATTTGTGTTCAGCAAACCTGCTGAGTTGTATGGTGTTAATCATGAAATTACATGCTGACTAATGAGTGATGGCCTAAATTGCAGGCTGAGTAATGAATAGATGGAGGCAGCTCTTATTAGTCTCAGGAAAACCATTGATTGATGTAGCACCATGCTCCATAGAGTCACTCTCTTGAAAATGATATCTACATCAAGAAGTAATATACTCTAATAAGTATTTTCATCTCCATTCTAGTCCACAGGCCTCCAGGCTCAGTTTTTGTTTGAGTCAGACAGCGCTATAATAAAACCTATGAGTCCTTATAAAGCTTGTTAAACACAATGTGTGCAGTCTAACTGAGTCAGAACCATGATTCATACACTGTACACAGCAGCATGTGCAACTGATTTATAGCAGTGCACAGTTCATACTCAAAATTACAATTTGAGGAAAAAAAGATTAATTACTATTTGTGGCCTGCAATTTCACAAGGCCTAGTGCATTGCAGTCTTAGAGTGATGGTGCTCTACATCAGTTTGTAGTCAGCCATTCACAGATTATTAAATCCTTGCAAGATTAAGTGCTCCTCCTGCCTGGTTTCTGCACAGGCAATATGCTAGACAAAAAAGGACCACAGGGATAAATCTGGAGCTTGCAATAGCTGGACATATGTCATCATTGCCAGTTTCCCATAAATCCTCTGCCTGTACAGAAGTGGCCCGTGATGCAGACATCACATCATGACTGCTGTGATTGCCGCATATAGTTCCAAGACCTACAACTATGTTACCACAGAACCAATTCCATGAATCACTGCGAAAGGATTTATCACACTATTTAGCAGAATCAGAATTGATTGTCATGAACAAGTCATGAAATTTGATGTTTGTTCAGAAATATGTTCAGAATTAATAATACACAGGGTTAAAAGAGAAACTGGTTATTTGGGAAACATCATCTGGGTTATTGTCACCAAACTGAACAGGGTGTAAAAGAGTACAAACGCTGCTGCTTTAACTGTACTCTCAAAAGAAAATGAAACGTCTTTTCAGCAATAAAGAGTGATGGAAAATATAGCATTAATTTAAGGAGATGTTCCAAATTTCCTGTCGGCTTGTTAATACGACTAAGGACTGTTTTAATTCTGGATCTCTTTTAAATTAAATGAACTCTTCTGAATATTTGCAGCTTTAAATGAACCAACCATAGATTATGGATTCCAACGGTTGCAGAAAGTCATTCCCAGACATCCAGGTGATCCTGAAAGATTACCAAAGGTCAGTACTCTGCCTTGAGAAAAGGACATTTGCCATTATTTATTTTGATCAGTGATTTTTTTTCCTGTATATTGAAAGTCAATTTACAGCAAGTTTTTGGATGGTCAGAGGGAGAGGGTAGGTAGAGAGGATAAGGGAACCAAATTAATGAAGATAACTCCATCCAGGACAAAGAATAAATGTATTAGGATGTTTTTCATCTCAGCAACAAGACTCTGAACTTTATGAATTGTGAAATAGTTCAATTAAACATTTTCCACTCCAGTAAGCTACAGTGATTTTATCTGAGCTACCCCACTCGATCTATGATTATCTGACTCTTGTTTTCTTTTCATTTTCTCAAACTTGATTTGCTTTAATCTTCTGTGGACAAAGCTTTTGTCATAATTTCATGCGAACAAATAGGGCTACCCTTAATATTTGAAAGCATTCTCATTTAATTTCAAACGGAGAATTCTTAGTGTCTATGTGTGAAATGAATTCAGATCAAAGTATTTTCATTTTCAGGTACAGTATAAAAGATGAGAGGAATTTGCAAATTTCATGTTGTGATGCAATTTTGAACATTGAGTAATTAAAAAAAAAATTAATACCTTTTTTTTTCCAAACATAAAATCCCTGAACAGGTCTATGACTAATCAGTTTATTGTGAATTGCTATTAGGAAATGCCAAAGGAACTTCTGAATTTCAATCGAAATGGCAAGAACTTTTTATGGAAAAAAAAGTGCTTTGACTTTCCAGCAATTGCAGTTCAATATAAATCTCACAGTGGCAGTTTGTAACATCTAACATTGTTGCAATAATTCAAATAATTTATCTTCTATTTTAAAATATTATAATGTTAACTTTAGGGCAAAAGTCAGAATTTCATCTCCTATTAACTTTAGCTGGATTTGTTAATTGAAAATATTTTGAATGGTTTGAGGATTCGGTTTTGGAATTTTACAAACTGTTGTGTCATTGTTAAAAGACAAAGGGATAAAGTATTCTTCTTAGCAGTATAAAACATGATGTAAGATTTAGCAAGTGCATTCTTTTTTACAAGCTTAGAACATGACAGGCCAGTTAGCGTACACCCACAAGTGCTTCATTCCCTGGCCCTTTTAATTCAGGTGAAGCAGTATTGTTCAGGCTTCACACAAAATGATCACTGGATAAGATGAAATCTAGCAGTTTCAATAAACAACATAAATATTTGATTCTGTTCTAATGGACCCAAATGTGGAGTTCAGCGGCATGTAAATTAAACTGCCAAGCGATTCATCATTGTTAAGCCAGCCGTCTGAGGTTGGTTTGCAAGGGTCATAGCAGCTTCCAAGTAAAATAGCAATTGGCCCCAACGTATATTTTAAATGAAAGAAGAACAGGGATAAAGAAAAAAAATTTTACCAGGGAGCATTGCAAACCTGGTAAAATAACACAAATAAAGGATATCGTTCTAAGAATATGAATTGTGTGTTTCACTAATGCAGAGCAGTGGCAAGAGCTGTTTGCACCATGACTTCACCCTAGAGTTGATAATATTACCGCAATATTGATTTTTTTTCAGCAATTTTTTTGAAGATCCGTAATGCACGTGGTCTGACGGATAATTGTGCTGCGACAGAAAGCCAATACTTTCTGCATGTATTGCTTTGGACATACACTAATAATGTTGCTATAGTGACAAGAAGTTGGGCCGAATTGAAGTTTACCTCCTAATTTTAGACAACATCAAAAATGAGCTGACTGACCCTATGGGAGTGGCACAAATAGGCAAATGTTATACACAAATCCAATGAAAACAAAGCAATAAGAAAAGGCATTCAAGTGCTAAAAACAAAGATTGAAAGCTAAAGCTTCTCCTTCTTCTTAAGGCTTGTTTTAAGATTGCATAATTTAGGAGTACAATTTATAATATTTTAACAAGCAGAAGATAGAAAAATAAATTATGTATTCTGGTCTGCTTTGACAAATTATATTTAATCTAAAGTGAGTAAGCAAAGGATGATTTTTCCAGCCTAATTAATTGCACACGTTTCATCTTTCCCCCTATTTCTAGCGGCAAATACAAGTCTATTATGTTTTCCTTTGTCTAATATACAAAAATTTATTTGGAATGCATCCATGTTGAGCAATTACCCAAGCATTAAAATTCATCTTCGTTCCTTGTGTTTTTGAAGTAGCTAACATCTAATGGTTCTATACTCTTCATTGTATTCATAACCTGAGGCAAGAACTAACAGAATAATTGCTTTACAGTTTTATAATGACATTAGGACCTGCAGCAACATCACCTTGGTTACCTTTTCTAACTGTGATGATATATGCTATTCTAGGTGATCGGGCATGTGAATAATCATGTATATTCGAACTGTTTCAGACCAGAGTACAAGTCTGAATACTTGCAATCATAAAATTGTACACTCATCGTGGAACAACTGCTGATATCATCTGAGGTTTAATAGTTTCCATTTAACTTGAAGTCTGTTATGTCCTATTGAAAAGCAGCCAATTACACTTATAGCTAAGGTTTAGAAATTTCCATTGAAATGCTTCTCAGCCACCATTCACCACTAATCGTATTCACAGCATGAGGCTGTGTACATCAGCCAGGCATATTGTAGCAAAACAAACTTGTCCAGAATATCCTTGACTGATTAGGTTCCACTTTTTGTCTGTCTGTAATATCACTAGACCACCTCTCAAGAGCAGTGCTGGAAGTAGAGTTCATTAGTTAAGATACTATCCAGTAATAGGCAGATTAGTGTCGAGAGCGCACATCATTTCCTCAACTAGCCTTATGTTCCTGTTGCAAAGTAGCATATGGACAAGGAGGTGTAGGATATTTTCCGGGAATGAAAAATAGCTGGTAAACGTACCCATCTTAATTGCTTTAATCGTTGCTTAAAATTGAAAAGCATGTAAAAATCTTGCAATATGATAGGAGAGATTATGAGCAATTATTAATGCCTCCGAAAAACACTTTATCTTGCTCAGAGAGAGCTCCTCTTGCTGATTAAGACAGCTGTGCCTTTCATTGATTGTACCTGCTTCATGACAAGTATAATTCTTTATTTGTATGCAAACTAGATGCATGCAACATCAAGCATAGACACCAATTTCAGAGGTAAATGCCCATTGTACGAGCCATCCAACCGGTAACTTTCTATATTAAATGCTGTTCCTATAAACGTATGGCATGCGCAAGAAGTGATGCCTCCAGTGATTAATCTTGATAAATAAAGGATGGGTCCGTTCTTTGAGATGAAAGACACTTTGAGCCATGGTTAGTGCTACAAACACACACATTTTCCTTTGAAATGCTTGTATAAATTTGACGGTAGAAGGCACTCACTGTATTATTTTTCACTGCAACCAGCTGAAGTCTATTTACATGAAAAGGTTAAAAGATTGAGTTCATTTTGACCTTTTACAAACTATTGCAAAGTATCAGAACCAGAGACAGCTCTTCCACTACTTTGCAGGAGGTCAATGTTTGTCTTTTTTCTACTGATCCTTTAATTAGAAAACCCATCATTTGGTCATGCCAGTTTGTTTTTCAAAGAACAGCAAATTTGTAAAATTGTACGTGGCATGTTTTCTTCATTAATAGAGTTAAATTGTGAATTAGTCCATGCAACTGTAAAGCTAAAAAGAGGAATTCAGACAGGGATAAGACAAAATTCAGTTCATCCGTACCCTCAGGCATAAGTACTCTACAATCTCTGGATGTGAAGTCATTTATGAAGTCCTTTACAACATGCAGTCAAAGAGGTTAATTGAAAAATTTCTTAATGTCATTATGAAAGAACTAGATTAACCTAAAGTTAATTCACTTCATTGTTCAGAATAAAGAGGAATAAAGCATTGAACCCTCTTGCAAATTTGGGGCATGAATTAGGGGTGAGATGGTGTCTTTGAAGACTCAGCCAGTTTAATTAAGATATGGAAAATTGCTCATTGTTCTTAGCTACTAAAGTCTGAGGAATTAAGCAGCCTGAAGTGGAGCCTGTACCTTTCATATCTACTGTGTGTTTGTTTGTTAAATACCCACAAGGCTACATCATTAAAACTCAGGCTCACTTTTCTTTAATTCAGCCTTTTAGCTAGAGAGCAAACCATGCAATAAGTGGTAGTCTTCTTCAGACCTGCATTCACAAAATAGCTGTATTAATGAATTTGAACAGCCTTTTTACAATTCTCGATTTGAAGACATTTTCCTGATTGTAGGAGCGCGTTTCGGTTTCGGACTTTCGGAGACTAATTCAAACTTTTGATGTATTATACACTTGTTGACTGATCTTACTCAACATTTAACTCTCTGCAGGAAGTATTACTGAAGAGAGCAGCTGACTTAGTCGAGGCCCTATATGGAATGCCACACAACAACCAGGTATGGTAAGAATAACTGACAAACAGCAAAGAAGTGAAGAATTCAGCACATGATATTAAATAATATAACGAAACATTTATTATGGGATATCTAATTATAAAGTTACGAAGCAAACCCTTATCTTGATGCAATGCTCATCGTAAGATACCTGTTGATGGGTCCAAGCCCAAAACATTAGTTACCTTTTGCTTTTTCTGAATGTTATGAAACCTGCTGGGTTCCTCCAGCATGCTTGTGCATTGCACTTGACCCCAGCATCTGCAAACTTTCTTGTTTAACTATCATAATAATTGGATAGAAGCTTGATCTATTTTTTCTAGATGCGCATGGGTTTGATTGGACAAAATTACAAGGCAAAATGGAACCATATATTTCCTGGAAATTAATCAGAGCCCCCAGTTTACCATTCAGTGCTGTCTGAAGGGATATTCAGTGCTCCGATCACTCTTAATGGCTGGACAATATGGAGGCCAAGCATTAATGGTCCAGGCCCTCTGCCTGGAGATGGTGGCCTTAATCTCATGAATCATTTACATATTAGAACAAGCTACTTAGATTGGCCTCATCTGCATGGGTTTCCTCCTGGCACACCCTTCCAAACCTACTGGGAGTTGTAGGTTAATTGAGGTAATTGAGCGGGACGGGCTCATAGGCTGGAAGACCCTGTTACCTTGCTGTATGTCTAAATTTAAGAAAAATCCTGAACTTTGGCAGTGTTACCCGAGTGTTTGAGAGGGCCTCGACTACATAAAATTGGCAGAGAGTGTGAGTGGTCCACTTTAAGACTGCCATGCCACTTCCCTCCCACCCCCACACTAAACATAAACCTTGCTGGTTATAAAAACCTGCAAGGAATTTCAAATGTCTCCATGCTATTGAGATTCCAAGACATTCGAATACGAATAAAGATGGAAAAGATAGTTGAAAGAAACTAAACAATTTTTGCAAATGGAGGAACATAATAAAATCCATCAAAAACATTCAGAAATAAACTAAAATAAAATACTAAAAGAAAACCTTTCTTTCATTTGATTTGCAGTAGTTTTATGATTCCTGTTGAAATCAATGAGGTCGTGGATCTTGTGTCAGGTCTAACCTGGTGCAGGATCCAAAGGCTGATTCCCCAGTGTAAATTGAACTCAATTGCTGGACTCCGTGGAGAGAAAACAGTCGGTTTTGGTATTTTGAATTTGTCGGAAAACCTTTGCTCCTTTGCGCATATGTGGAATTCCTGGTCTTTATTTTGTTTGCCCGCAGAATCCAATTCAAGGAAATATCACCATGCGCACGTCTATTGAAATCGGGCCGTCTGCTTGTCTCAGTGCCTCATTGAAATAAAGTCTTGTTTTCACGAGGCGTTCTTTATATCCCTTTCAGGACATTCCAAAGCACTGAACGGTATTTCTTCAATGACATCACTGTCATAATGTAAACAAAAATGCAACAGTCACGTTGCTGCTATCAAGTTCCCACAAACTGAACAAAGTCACAATTACTAGATTAACTCTTCCTCAATTAATGCTGACTGAGGCATTAATGTGGACTGGAAGATCAAATATGACCCCCAACTTCTTGGAAGTAATATGGAAGTTTTAATGTCTTCCTGAGAGAGCAAATCATTTGATTGCTGGTATATCTTGACTGTGCAGTACATCCTCAGCAGTGGATTACGTTCGGGTTATTGGAATGAGATTCAGTGGCAAGAAGGCTTTCAGCTGACACCACATGCGCATTCATTTCTTTTAGCTACTCATTCTAAAGTGAAATTAAACAATTGACCTGTTAATATGCATTGTTCCATTTGGTTACAAAGTAAACTTTGACATTGGAGGTTCTATGAGGGTTTTTTGATCATTATTTTATTGGCAAAACAAATAAGGAGTACCAAATAATTAATATGTGAGGAAAAGTTCTACTTTTCCACATTACTTAACCAGAGGGAAATCCTCCTATGCATTCAAGTATTTAGTATTGCAATATAAATTTACTCTCTGCACAAGAGATGAATAGGTACAGTAAAACCTCTGCATTCTAGAATTCAAGCAACCAGCAAAAAACGTGGAAAATAAATAGGTTAAAAATACATGCGCCTAAAATTGGCGCACCTTGCTGTTAGTTCGCCAGTCACGCAACACGTAGTCTCAGGCAACCGGAAAATTCACATCCAGCAACCACCAATCCCGTTAATGCAGGACACCAGGGGTTTTATTATAATGTCTATTAATGTGGAAGTGAATTTATTGTTTTGAAGAATTCATATTGATAGCTTTATATCAGATCAATCTGCCACAATCCTGATTTGACACGCATGGTCATTTTATCAAATAATCTGTGATTATTGTATATTAGAAGTTTAATGCATTTGTGCTTTTTGAAAGTGCGTTTTATTGACTCTATACATGCAAAAATTTAAAAGGCTGGAAGTTCTTTGGGTTCCAAGCATCATCACAGAAGAGGATTTTATTATAATTTTTATTATAATTTTGAACATCATAGTCTGGGCAGCTTGATGTAATATCTTGCTTCAGGGGTAAAGCTAAACTATTCATTTGTTTCTCCTTTTGTCAAGTTGACTCCCACTTAGTTGCGAGTCCATTCTGAAAGTAAATCTCTACGACAGTGGTGAAATGCTTTCAGAATAAGCCTTCAGAAAAATGCCACGAGAAGAGCCATAAATATACAATATCTTTATCTCTGAAATCCAAGATGCATAATGATACCTTTTTATATTTAGAGTGAGCCACTCTCACGTACATGTGTAACATTCTGTCTAATTTCCAGGAGATAATCCTCAAACGCGCAGCCGATATCGCAGAAGCTCTGTACAGCGTGCCACGTAACCACAACCAGCTCCCTACTCTCGGCAACACCCCAGCTCACAGCGGTATGATGGGAGTAAATTCTTTCAGCAGCCAACTTGCAGTCAATGTGTCAGAGTCGTCACAGGGTAATGACCAAGGTAGGTTAGTGTTCGGGAAATAAGTACCACAGCCGTTTTCCCTCAGAGTCAACAAGTCCTGACCTACATTGACTTCAGACAAATTTCACAGCCCTTTACTTAATTGATCTCTTGAGCTGTTATTTGACAATCCTACTGTAAAATTTTTTACTTGCCATGGTAGTGAATCACGCTACTTGCATAAAGTATCTACATAAAGTGCCATGCTTTTGCTTCAAGTAGTAATGCATCTGTTATGTTGGAAAACGAGGAACGTTCAATCATTTTACGTAAGCTTCAAAATGTGCTCGACAGTCTAAATCTACGGAAGAACTGAAAGGTAGAGAGCAGCAAACTAAAATCATTTATTCCACAGATTCAAAACCATGCTTGTTCACAAATCATGAGTTCTTCATGATGGCAATATTTTCTCTTATAATTGAAAATTAACGC
The DNA here is from genome assembly GCF_036971445.1 of Narcine bancroftii. Lineage (NCBI taxonomy): Eukaryota > Metazoa > Chordata > Chondrichthyes > Torpediniformes > Narcinidae > Narcine > Narcine bancroftii. The sequence goes on from NC_091478.1 coordinate 5,209,168, forward strand.
TTCATATATAGTTTATTTTGAAAGTTTAAATTGACTATGAATGATCTTAGTGACAAATGTGTGGACTATTTTACTGTTCCACGTGAAATGTAAGCTCATTTTTATTTGTCCCAAGGAGTGGGTGAACACCAGCTCAATTGCACAAAATGCTTAGAAATTCATATGAACACATGAGCTCGAGTTGCTGGGAAATGCCAGCAGTTCTTTAAAGAATGGCTGGGAATTTTCTGCCAATGCGGTAATCCCAGCCTCGGGAGCTCCGTAATCAATAAATCAGTGATGATTTTCAGCTTCAATTCCTCTACAGTGATGCAAAGTACAACTGAAAAATCATAGCAAAGAAAAGGCATTCATTTTAGCTGAACTGGTCATCAAGATGTTTAATGCTACTTAACTGTGTGATATGTTTTCCATCTCTGGACAGGAGTAATAATCTGATTTTTTTGGTACAAAACCCAAAAATTGAGATATAAATGCAATTTACCTTGAATTCCAAACAGATCCAAAGCTAAGTATGCAGGTTATACCATTTCCAAAATTATGATTGCAAACTGAGAATACCTCATTCATAGAAGGGATCATCTGGCAATAATACCATTAATCGGTTGGGATGATAGAATTTCACTAGTCCTGGTTGAAAACTATCACCTAAAGTTTAAGCCAGAAATTGTTCAGCATTTCAGTTACGTTAGAAAATTAATGGTATCGTTGGACGGCTTCTTGTGTTCACCCTTTTACCTTTTGGGGTAGATGTCAACAAAAAGGATGTTTCTGATAAGAGGATGAAATGAAGAACAATCAGTTATGACATAATCATTACAAGTTTACCCATTAATCAGCAATAATTACCAGAAAAATAACAATTAATATATATGTGGGTTAATTAAAGTTATGATTATGTTTCATAACTTCAACTTGCATGCAGCTATTGAAACAAACACTACAAAATAATGATCTGTCGCGAGACGTGCCTGAGGTGGAATTTTAAAGGTTATGCGAATGTAATAAGTATGCTCCTTCTTGCTGGATGTGCCATTTTGCGATACTTCAAATGCTACAAGTTCATTCTTCCTCCTGCTTCAGATGGTGAACCAGGAGTGTTGATAATTACTGGTAAAGCTGAATGTGAGAGCAGCTGACAGAATATGATTGAAAAACTCTTTTGTATGTTGTATCTTTGAGGGAAAAGGAACTCTGCAGCTTATCAGATAGTCACTGCACAACAGAAGGCAGCAGGCCAATCATCTTGATATTTTAATATAACATTTATTGTAACTCCTCAGCAGAGAAGAGTGACTTGCATTTAAACAGAGACCTCCATAGACTTGGGATGTTCCAAAACACTAGGTGACAATGACGTCAGTGATATAGAAAGTACTGTAGCTAATTTAAACGCAGCAAGCTTTCACAAAATAGCCTTAGTGATGTGGATTGAGATATTGCCGGCTCACCGGAATAGTTTGTCTAATATACAGCTGCCAAATTTTTTGTATCCACCTAAAGGAACATGCTGGGCCTTGGGTTAACGTTTAATCTGAAAGTGGGAACCATTCTCTCTTTATTGCAGGAAAAGTTGTTGTCTGGTATTCAGATTTGCTCCACTGGAGTGATCTGATCATTGGGCCTTGACACCCTGATCCTGCCTGATCTCTGTAACCATTGGTTCCCCCTCCTTTTTCAGTCTTGAATATCCACAATAACTCAGTAATGTATCTACAGTTCTCAGGAGTATAATATTTTTAAAGATTTGTAACAGTCTGAAAGAGGAACATTCCTCATTTCAGTCTCAAAGAGAAACCTGCACGGAGGCCATACTTGCTAGTTCTGTATTAGAAACATAGAAAAATAGGTACAGGAGTAGGCCATTTGACCCTTCAAACCTACACCACCATTCAATAAGATCATGGCTGATCAGTACCCAGTTCCTGCCTTCTCCCCATACCCCTTGATCCTCTTAGCCACAAGGGCCAAATCTAACCTACTCTTAAATATTGACAAGGAACTGACCTCAACTACTTTCTGTGGCAAAGAATTCCACAGATTCACCATCCTCTGAGAGAAGAAATTTTTCCTCATCTCAGTCCTAAAAAACTTCCCCCTTATGCTTAAACTGTGACCCCTGGTTCTGGTTTTACCCAGCATTGGAAACAACCTACCTGCGTCTAGTGTGTCTAAACCCTTAAGAATTTTATAAGATTTTAATCTTCTAAATTCCAGAGAATACAAGCCAAGTCTATCCAACCTTTCATCAAATGCGAGCCCCTCCATCCCTGGTATCAGTCGAGTGAACCTTCTCTGCCCCCACTCCATGGCGAGGATGTCCTTCCTCACGCAGTACTCCAGGTGTGGTCTCACCAAGGCCCTGTACGGCTGCAGCAGGATCTCCCTACTCCCCTGCTCGGATCTTCTCAGAATCTACTCCATCAAGCTCCCTCAGAACCTTAAATGTTTCAATTAAATGATCTCTCCATCTATATGCCACAGGCAATTGGTCAAACCTGCTTATTCTTCCTGATAAAACAAGTGGTTATCCCAGAAATCCATCTGCACTGATGTGTTTCTGAGTCATGTACACTGATTTTGGAACTTGAACCCACAAACTTTATGACTCGGAGCAATAATGGCAAAAATGTCTAAATACAGCTTTATTCAGTCTAACTATGTAAATATCACCCTTGTACATCCTTAGAAATTCTTTGCCTATTGTTCATGCTAAATGGCTGTACAGTTATGTCCTGAATTCTTTCTGTTAATTTTAATAGAATGAGTTTTGGAAGTGGAGTAAATACATTGGTGCTACTATAGAGTGAACTGAGCTCTAATAATGAAGGATCTATGTTGAAATATTTTCATTTGGAAAAAGTCTGATTTTATAACCAAAATGTCATTAGTCATTTTTAACGGTAAATTGTATCAGTAAGTCATTCATTTGTTGTAGCTTGAATCCAACTCTCTTTCATGAAGAAAAGTGATCTTTCAGCAGATTTCCTTTAATGTTCTGTAAACATAGTAAAATTGAGAGACTCAATGTGAAGATTTCTGAAAGGAGTATTGCAATGTAAACTTTTGTTTTACAGTAGGGTACAGCCGCAACACAAGTAGTGTTTCCCCGCGTGGATACGTTCCCAGCAGCACCCCTCAGCAGTCCAATTATAACACAGTCAGCAATAGCATGAATGGATATGGTAATGCTGCAATGACCAACCTGGGGGTACCAGGCTCTCCTGGATTTCTGAACGGTTCATCAGCTAACTCTCCCTACGGCAGTAAGTGTCTGCTTTCCTAGTTACTCTATAAACAGCAGGTCCATGTGCAGTTTTGTAATGAATGTAATACCTGCATTAAAAATGTAACATTTTATTTTTTTGTGTGTGTGAGATGTCAGCTGCTTGGATAAAAGGAGGGGTGACTCTGGAGGCTGGACACAAATAACTAATAAATTCAGACTTCATTGTGCATTAGGTGTCTGGGTTCCAAGCCAAAACTGATTGAAAGTACATTTGCTATGTAAATATATAACAAGCAGTCCATCAGAGAAGAGTTTGCCTATTATCCAGAGAGTGGCCTAGCTGGGACATTTTTTATTTCTAACTTTTTGTAATATATCTACAATTGTTTTAAAGGCCTTCTCTACTGCGCCTTGTGTACAGTGCAAACCGAAGTCTCAGCCTGATTATTTTTGCTTTGTTGCAGTAGTTCCGTCAAGCCCTACCATGGCAGCCTCTTCGGTCACCCTCCCTTCAAACTGTAGCAGTACACACGGCATTTTCTCATTCTCACCTGCCAATGTCATCTCTGCAGTGAAACAAAAGAGTGCATTTGCTCCTGTTGTCAGGCCTCAAGCCTCTCCTCCACCATCTTGCACCAGTGCAAATGGAAATGGACTTCAAGGTGAGCTGGTATCCTTCATTTCCTGATCCACCTTCAGGCATGCTCATCCCATACAATAATACACATTAAAATTCACAACATCTTTCCCACAGAGGAAAGAGGAAAAAAAAACCAAAATATTGCCATTGTATAGTCTGCACTGGCTAATCAATTATCTAATTAAGCCAGTAATGCACAAAATATGTTGAAGCCAGACCGTGGCCAGATGCACTTTGTTTTGTAATCAGAGTGTGTGTGCTTCTATAGTCTTTGTTATAGTTTCAGCTTTCTTTGATTCATCGTTAAGCATGTGATGGAGCTTTATTGAAATGGTCGAATGCTTTGGTATTCCTAATACTATATCTGTAACCTTCAAATATTATAATTTGGAGAACTTCACAGATTTCATTGCAGTTTGATTTTGCTTCATGCATTCACACAATAAGGCAAAAGGAAAGCCTCAAAATGTAATGAGGTGTGACCTCAAATTTCTGCGCAGTCTCGAAGCTGCAATTAATGTTATCCAGAAAACAAAAAGACTTCTCTATCAGTAATATCTGTAGGTTAATTTGATATTATTCCGGATCTGGTATTTGCCTTCATGAGCTGGCTGTGTGTGCAATCTCGACGTTGAAGTCATTTGTGACCATGATGCCCAAGTACGAACAGAACCTGATTATAACAACCACTTCTGAAATGTCATTCAGAAAAAAAAACTATCGAATTAATATATCGACCACATTCTGAATGGATACAAATTTAATCTAATTTCTTTTCGCTCATTCGCTCATGGTCTTTGTCATAAACTTATAATCCCAGAAATTTTAGTAAATTGATGACAATTTATGATTAAAATTAAATATAGAATATTTAAAGAAGGCTCGCATATTAATCATCCTGCCCACCATTTAAATCTTTGTTGGCTCGTTCACTGAAAGTGAAAGTGTGTCTTTCGGTTCTGTATCTCATCGTGAAAGCCCCAAATATGAAAGATGTAATCTGCAAGGGAAGTTATGAATGCGCACTCCAGGTCTTGGTCATCTGCAACGTGCATTGCTTGTAAGCCAAGTGTAGGGTTTGAAATTGAACAATTGAGCCGAAGACGAGAAATGTAAATGCTGTGTGCTTAATGCATCGAGGTCTGAACTACCGGAGACTTTTGATCTTAAGCAGCCTTTGGCTTAGAACCACTGTTGTTATAATAAAATGCAATTAACAGAAAGCAGAAATTGAGGTCCTTTGCTAAAGTCAAAGTGCTGGGAGAAAAGAGGCAAGGTTGCTAAGATTTCAATTTCAGGAACCTGAGAAGTGTCTGGTCCTTGACTACTGAGTGAGTTGGTCCTGTCTGACGTTACCAGAACTGACCATGTTGTTTCTCACCTGTCAGCAGAGCCAACCTCCAGGGAGTCTGGACCACTGTATGCCATTAACAAAACGCTAAGAGAAATATCACACATGTGGTAGGCAGTATGCTTTTCACCTAAAATGTCAGAATGTTCCTCTTTTAAAAGTGAAGTATTTGTAGGGTGATAAAGCACATTCAGTCTCTTTTTTTCCAGTCTGGACCAGCATCAGCCATACTAAACAGATGCAGACAACACAGCTCCGTCCTCAATTTAGTAACTTGTTCTTACTATTAGACCTTTTGGAGTTTAAATCTATTTTAGGCTAATATCATTTATATAGAGACAAGCTGCCAACAATATTTCCTTTTCTTCTGTTTCAGGTATGTCTGGGCTTGTCGTTCCTCCAATGTAAGACCACATTTGTTTACCTAGAATAACATCGTGATTCTGAAGATGAACTTCAGGGGATGTTCATTACATCTGAAGATGCTGTCAGAAAATTATGAGCAACGTTGAAAACAAAAACATCAGATTCTTCTACTGTTAGAACAAATACATTATTACTGAAATTACTCAAACCATTAGGAAATGATCTGCAAGAAACCTAATTCTTCATGAACAATTTCATTTTATTAACAGAACTCCTCATATTTTCACATTTCTCTATCTTGAAGAAACAAAAAAAAAAGCAATGCCTATTTTGTATAAAGTTTCAGATGACGTCTTGGCTATGTCTAGTTCTTGCTATGTGTTGGGAGAAACGTTGTGGATGCACCATTTTGATGATCATGAAACACTGTTGAAATATTCCTCAAGCAGAACATTTTTCAGTACTATATTTAGATTCACAATGGTTGTGTATCTCTATAATGTGAAATAATTTTTCTGGGGTGAGTAAGGGGCCAAGGAGGTATAAGCCATTGGACTGGAAGGAGAAGATTAAATGTATGATTTAAGAAATGGGAACTTATGGAGGGCTAGGGGAAATTTATCATTCTTAAATTCATCTTTAAAAATCCTGAAGTTTGTAACTTATTGTAGTTAGAAATTGTAACTTTGATATTGCAAAAATTCTTCTCTTGCCTTCAACAAGCACACTGACAGAGATACAAAAGCTACTGTCTGTTGGTAAAGACTATACTTCCACTGCTAGAGCTTCCTGTTAAACAAGTGTGATCTGCAATGTTTTTTCAACTTTTGCTAGCACTGTATACTATTGCATTCTTAGGCTACTGTGAAGTCTATGTTCCTTGTACCAGAAAGTTGTCCTTTGACTTCTAGATCCTTCTCCCTAATGTGTTTTGTATGTGGTTATAAAATATTGTAGAATTTTGTGATTTTGCCAAAGTTGTAGCTAAATATTTATACACTTGTCTTGAATTTTTCAGATCCACTTAATATTAAGGAGAGAGGTTTTATTCCTTATGAAGTCTGTGAGGAGTAAAATAAGTCCTAGTCTTCATTGCTACACTTTCTTTCACATAAACAGTCACTGAACAATTTTTTGTAACATACCAATATAAATATTGTATTTATCTTTGAAATTTTGTATATTGCTTTCCTTCATTTTATTTTATCTTGTATGTATTTGTTTGTCACGGCCAGATATTGTGATGCCTAAGGAGCATTAAGCCAAGAACATTTGCCTTCATCCATTTCATTTTATATGATTGCTTTGTCCATATGTTTCATTTATACCAGCGGAATCTGTTGATTTGTTCAGACCTTTCGTCCATTTTTTTTATTTGAGAAAAATCAAATTCATTGTTTATTTTTATATAATTTTTAAGTTATCTGAACAAATAATTTTGAATAAAATTGTTGTTGTATAGTCAAAAGAAATTGTTTGTGCCACATGGCTGTAATGAATAATCGTAGATAATGTGCATGTAGAGCAGCCACAGAAGGATGATCCGACTTGTGGTTGTAAATTATTTAGAATGTAATATTCATTTTTAGCTGCCACCCATGAATTTGCCACATAGTAAAAATGTATTTACTGGAAAAATTTGGAGGCCTAAAGTCAAAACGGAAACTTCAGTTCATCTGGTAAACTGATGTTTGATTAAAAGATTGATAACAATTAAATACAGAAAGACTTCTCTGATGCCTTAACATTGGAGTTCTTGACAGTAACTTTGGTGCCGCTCTGTCATTGGTTTACACCACAATTGATAATCATCACTGCAGCTGTCAAGGATGATCTATGGTGTAAAAAGCACAAACTTTGTACAAACACTTACTTACTCCAATCCCCCGCAAGCCTCCACTCTGTTGTACCCTGCAAGTCCTCAGAATGGAAGTATTGTGCTGCAGTGTCTGGAAGTGGAAATTTCTTTCCCAATATTTCATACCTGACAGTGCCCGAGTCTGTTGGCAAAGGCAGAAAATAGGGGCCTAATTTGGCCATTTTTGTGCCTTTGCAGAGCACTGTGTGATTTGCTAAAGCTGGATGCAAGATGCTTTGCAAAACTGCAGCAGCATTGGGGAGGTTGAGTCGCAATGGGGAACATATATTTTCATTCTGGGCAAAATGCACATTTAGTAACAGTTATTTTGTTAAATTCAAAAATAAAGTATCACAAGTGCTGAATGTGCAACACATTTACTCTGTGATAGCTTCATACATCATATTTACGTGGAAATGTCTCAGTTTTCTCATATCTGAGAATCTTGTTCCAAAAGGAAGTCATGTTCATGTGGAAAAAAAAATTGCAAGATTCATCATTACTGCAGTATGGTTTTGTGTTTTAGATTAATTAGTCAATGCACTCATTGCTTCTTTGTCTTCAATCTTAAAGCTTCACTACATGGTAGAAATAACTGTTAAGAAAATTACAGTAAGATTGTTTTATCTGTACATTTTTCAGATATTTAACTGTATAAAAAACTGTTCATTTTACACGATATTTAATTAAAGTATTTCTTGTCTGTGAATTACTTTTTCAGTAATTTAATATGAGGTCTCAGATTATGTGTTGAAAGATGTGCTTATATAAATATAAGGAAGACCAGCAAAACAGCTGAGGTCATTTTCTAATTATGTTCTTTTTAAAAAAAAATTTTCTTCAGAATGGTTAAGATTCTGCATGTCTCATGAGCCTTGAGTGTTTTATTTTTTAATAGTACTTTTGCTCTGTGCACCTTTTACATGGTTCAGACACAGCTTTAATCTCAGTTTTATTTAAATTCAAGATACAGTTTCTGTATTCAAGTGCAAATATATTTAGGATATAGATTTGACCTACAGAAGGGACCTTTTGTGATCTCAAAAGCTTGTCTTGTACCTAAAGAAAAATCCAAGTTAGTTCTAATAAAGTTATCAAATAATTATCAAAGTGTGAAGACTATGTTTAGACAGCCTGACATGAAGTTTGGAGCATTTTTAAATACACATGGTAAAAGGAGTTAGAAATGAATTATAAAAAAATTGGTTTTAACATTAAAATAAACGTTTTATTGCAGCTATGACATACAGATTGTCATGGTGCTATAGAATTTCTTTTACACAACAGTCTGTTGATCTCTGGTTTATTTTTGTTGTTTTTCCAATGATTAGTCTGGATTTGACATTTTTAATGGGAAATTTGGCTCCTGGTGTAAACTGAAAGCTTCAGGAAAAGAAAGTACAATGAATTCCCTCGGAAAATTCAGGACTCGAGTCTTGTCGTACGTATTTTGGATCTTGAGTGGTTAAGGTTAACAGCCATAATGTCATTTGGTGGCTACAATATTAAGACTGTTAAACCAATAAATAGTAAATTATCCGTATACTAGTAATGAGGATATTAAACATTTTGTGTGTGCTCACCAACATGTACCTACTTCATTGAGTGGGGCTGAAGCAAAAGCTGTTTTCTCTTTACGTAATAGGAAAACTGTAGTAAAATATATATCCGGCAAATGTCAAAATATTTCATTTGTCAAATCCATCTTGATGTGAACTTTTATAATATCATCCCTTAGAAATATTTTTTTCAGATCCGTTACATTTACATTTCTTTACTTCTCAACATATATCAGAAGATGTGTTTTGACATGTTTTGACTTTATAGTCTGCTAAAGTATACAGTGTAAATTAATCCTGGCACATGTTGCTCATTAATTGGTTTTCTCAAGAATAAATATGCATAACTTATTTTAGTAGCTAGTGCATTTGGCTAATGACATACACACACTTTTGTGTAAAGATACATGTTTCTATTAGTGATACATTAACTTGGGCACAAAAACGCTTTGCAAATAACCCGGACAATGAGAAAAACGAGAGAACAAAATTCGGAGAGGTTAGCGGAAGTCAACCTATGCAAGGTAATATCACTCCCTACCTCCATCCAAGAACAAAAGAGCATGTTTATGCATCTGCCACTTACAGCGAAGCAGGCCTTTGAAAGTTACCAACCTTTTAAAGATTATTCAAAGCACTTGAAATGGGCTTCAATCTAATGCCTCATTTCATTGCATTAAACAGCCTATTTAATAAAGAATCAATATATTCAAAGGGCAAGGTTATCTTTTGTCTATAAGGGTGGTATCAGTTTGAACTCTTTATAGTTCAAATGCTGAAAAAGGCATCATGAAATCTATACTCATCAACTCGGTCAACTAGAGCAATAAAAAAGACCTGTGTAAGAATAGCCACCCTCCTTAATCAAGAATTATAAACCTTATCTGGCTCAGTACATAGCCACAAATAGTGGGTCGGGAAATGTCAATTTCTCATCAAGGCAATACACCCAAATGATCATTTTTCACAGAATACATACAATTAAGGGAATGTAGATAGGCAGCATTTGAGATGGGCACTGATCACTGCTTTATTATATCAATGAAAAGCTGAGATCTCGCTGTAATCAGATAATGACTATTGTGGATACCCAAAGTGTCAATATGCCAAAGAATGATTTCTGAATGTGAGCCCTTGTGCAGTTTTTGACTTTTGCTGATTTCAAGGCTTGATAACTGTTTCTGCCAAATGGCATCCCATTCTGAACTTCACAATTAACAGTGTGAATAAAAAGCACAAAGAGTGGAACTTCTTTATATTCTTTGAGACAATTCTCTGTCTTTACCCTTCAAGGATTTCTTTTATCTTTCCAAGAGCTTGCTTTTTAATGAAATCTCGACTCATCAGAGGAAATCAAAAACCTCAAATCAGATTACAAATTGATTTTTGGTCGCTTGTCATTAAGCAGTGCATTGCCTTGTGTTCCATGGCAGAAGTAACTGTGTGTCATCCAACAGTTTGAAAACAACTTGTATGTAAAGTAATTAAATAAAGGTCAGGAATGTCTTTACATACGTTTATATCAAAGTTGTAGTGCATGCTACCAAACTATAGCTGATACATACAAAGAAAAAGGCATAGCTTATAATGAACAGATATTTAAAATAACAAAACACCATTTCAATACACTTCCATTAATGAATCATTCTGGAAAGTTATTGATTGTTTGAAAAGTACATTTTATCCTTTAATTACCGATATCTTCTGATGTAATATTTTGTTTCAACCAGAAATATGAAATGACCATTGTGTTTTTAAACACTAATGGATAATCCATGTCATATTGGGTGCCTGGCTACTAAATATTCATAACCTCCACGTCAATAATGCTTCATTATTAGAATAAAGAATAGTTAAAGACCATGCCGTTTCAACTAATTCAAATTAAAGCAAAGTTTCAATATTACACAATTACATGGAATAAGCAATGCTGGAAAAAAAAATCTAAAAGCTATTGCTATTAAAATAATGAATTTATCCATTTTCAGACATTGAATGTAGTGCTTGCTTTTATAATAAAATCTAACAAAATGCCTTATTGATTGCAAGATACCTTTGTTGTACTGAGAAGCTTTACTTAGAGAGGACTTCAATTATTTGTATGCATCATCCGATTCTTTCAATAACCTACCAAAAAGCCATAAATCTTGCACATCTATGCAAGATCCCAAAGGAAACCAGATGTATCATTGTGGCTGCATGTGAATACATTCAGTACATTTCTACCAAAGATATTTGGCTGGTACACTTACTTAAATAAACAACACTATTCTTCTAAATGCAGATCTGATTATAAATTCAAAATTAAATGAGCATGTTATCAAAAACTCTGTGAAAGTTTTACTGAACAGTTATGAGCACTTGGGGAAAAAAACAACTTACGATGCTAAGATTCCATTTCTTTTGGAAAGATAAACCAATGCATTGTAACCAACAACTTTAATGATGCATTTGTTAGAACAACTGATGTCCATTAAATCGTCCAACTGCCTTTGTTTTCAATAGCATTTTTGTTTTAACAAGGTAAAGAATGACAGGTTGGAAATGTTTCCATTTGGAACCCAATGGTTATGTCAAATATTCCAAGAGCAAGTGCAGTACGCACCAAATATCATGCAGATCTTCTTGACGTTACCTTGACAATGTAGCTGGAATCTATCTTCTATAGTTCACTGTGGCAACATCCATTCTTCATACCTTACAACTCTTGAATTTGATAAATCTGTAGATTTTTGCCAATGTTTATCATGTGTCATGAATTGGGGACAAGATTTAAAACTGTTCAAACTGAACTCTCAGCCGTGGACAGCAAAAGTGAAAGAAATGATTTTCGTGTCATCAGTGAAAGCTGCATTTCAACCACTGTTTGTTGAACAGACCACGTGCTCTGTTTCCATGAGAGGGTGAGAAATGACTGAACTTGTTCACTCATTGGAAACCTCGTTCCAGCACTGGTATCAGCCCAAGATGATACGGGTATCGTTCCCCAAACCATCAACCCACTGCTTGTGTTTCTACCTGTCGTTGTGCTGCAGAGGTGGATTCCATGAAAGAGCAGTGGCTCCTAGGTCTCAGGTTGGGAGTCTGACTTGGTGAGTCTAATTCAAGTTAAAATCCCCTCAATAGCAACAGTGAATAAGAAAGATGGACTGGAGCTTGTTTTATATATGTACTTATCGGTTTGTTTAAATGGCTGTTGGGAGAAGAGGACTGTAGCTTGTTTTATATATGTACTTATTGGTTTGTTTAAATGCCTTGATGAGCTTTTAGCCTTGTGTGTGGTTTAGATTAAAAAAAATCTTTAACATTTTAACAGATTCCAAGTCTTGCTGAATGGTAGGCACGTAATTGTTACAGTGAAGTTCTCATCATTATGGACCAGTCCCTACGTCCATTTCCACTTTCCAGATGGAGAGGAAATGACGTGCTGACTAGTGTCCAGAGGGTAGAACAGATTCCAATCACCGAGTCCCACTCCGGTAGAATATCCGGAAACCTTCCCCTGGAATAGGCAGACATTGTTGATCGGTTTGTGATTGTAAAATGCTGCAAAGGGAGGGATTTTAACAGTTTTTCAGCTTCTGAAGGAAATTTGAAAATAAAACTTTTCCAAACTTGAAGCTTTGAATGAATAAATATGAGTCGAAGTACTTCAAAAGTAAGAAAACAAATCAAATCACCAATAAATATTCACAAACATTACATTGAATTACCATGAAGTGTTTAGCTGTATATAGTGCAGAGTCAAGAATTTCTTGTTGGCAATCTGGCCGACTCTGGTGGAAAGAAAATCTCTTCAGCAAATCACTCCAATGTCAATAGACTTAAAGGTGGGTTCAACGATGGAGCAGATAACTAAATTGATCTGACTTTCAGAACTTCCTGGCACATGGACCCAGCAATTGTGGGGCAATGGGACACTTGTTCATGGGACTGTGATGCAAAGATAATTACAAATAATGTTTAAAGACTTGCTTTCTCGATTGATTCTGTGTACCAAGCCTTCAGACCCATACACATCCAAACAGTAGAAATACCTACGAGATTATTTTTGAAAGTGAAGTCAAAGAAACCGGCACAAAATTTGAAGAGTCAACTCGTGATCTAGTTTTGTCTTTTTCCTTTTTTAACATTGAGCAACACATAACATTTGATTAAGATTCCACCATCTGCAGTTTTCTTGTGTGTATGGCGAACATTTGAATGCTTTAAATATTGTTTATTTAACTGATATTACTTTTCAAACTGGATTTCAAATTAGATCCAAAATACAGAATAATATAAATTGCAAGCAGTTCAGACTTAAATCACCTTTATTTAGTTTTGTATTCTTTAGCAAAGAAAATTGCCTAATGTGTCAGTATGATTTGTGTAGCAGTTACATAAGGGCTAACTGTGATGCTACAACCTCTACCAGCACTCTCAGTGTTTAATCAAATGTATTTTGGAATGCATCAATGTCATATCCAGAGTTTAGCTTTCACTGAATAACCAATACTGTGTGTAGACTTCACTCCAGGTTAACATAATATAATGTAATTCTTTCTAGTGCTCTTTTAAAAGAGTGGCTAATTGGCTTGGAAATTATTCAGTTTAATTGAGCCACACTCACTGAGGTAACAAATCATGGTTCCTGTCGTCCCAATTGCTCCCCACAGTCCTGACACGAGATCCTCTTGCTTTGTATTGTGGTTTTTTTTTATCAGTATTTAGCTGGCTGCTGCTTTTCATTTTGCTTGTGGAAATAATTTTGTAAATAGAATTATTTTTAAAGTGCATCTTAAATTTACAATCGGAGAAGTGGAAACTCGATCTCAGAAATTCAGTGATGTGGGCAGGCAGAGAACATAAGTAAGGTCGAAGACAGAAATGTGCAACAACTGCTATTATAGAGAGAGAGAGAGAGAGAGAGAGAGAGAGAGAGAGAGAGAGAGGAAGCTAAGAATCAAAGCAGAGTTTGATGTGGCCATATTATTCCAATGACATATTTATGCTCGCTCCTCACTAAACCTGTGGGACTGTCTTACAAACAAGGCAATTTAATGGATTTATGAACGCTGAATTTGAATCGACAAATTCCAGCAAAATTTTAGGTCTGCAATTAAAAGGATCGCCAGAATTGAAGTGAGAACTTACAATTTATTCAAGTGAAGTTGATCCATAAGCATTGATGTTTTAACCAGAAAATAAAATATAAAATCTTAACCCTGCTGCAAAACATTATTGTTACTTCTTCCAAATATTTTGAATTCCTTCAATAAAGCATAACTTATAATATCATGTATGCAATACTCTATGCACAGCACAGTTATAATATCTTTTAAATGTGCTTCACAAGTCTAGCCTTAGAATACAGAACCCCAAATAAACCCTACTCGTTGCTATAGTAACCTACATGAGTTTTATGGAGGTGATATCATCGTGTATTCCCTGTGTTTCCATTGGAACTTGGATCTGATCATCTTCCAGACATAAAAGGTAGCATCACTTTAATGTGTATCTTTTATAGAACTTCAGATTTTCAAAAATTAAAAAGGGTTTTGTGGTAGGAGACAATTAAATATTAATTTATATTTCCCTATTGAGTAGTATTAAACTAAACTTGCTCTTGATTTGTATTGCTTGTTATGAAGTCATAATGGCATGGAAAAATTATATCAATACTTCACTGTGGTCAACCGAGGACTAAAACCTGAGTATAATTACCCTGTTGAAATCCTGAACTGCAAACCACTGAAATAAATAAAACTGGACAAGAGATTCATTTAAAAATGTACATGTTTTACTGTAGTGAAATGACCAATTTCCATTATGAATCAAATTGTACAATGTCTCTATAAATGTGTTTATTGTTATGCTTTTTGCAGCATTATTGGACAATACATTTAGGAAGCATTTTAGAAACCCTCAGTAAATTTGAAGAGGAACGTTCCGATTTCCAGAGACTTTGGTAAACCTAAAGCTTTGATTCACCATGAAAACATTCACTGATATATTAAGACAAATACCGGTACATATTTGCCTTAATATATTTCTAAATTAATATGTACTTAATGCTGTATATACATGAACATTACTGTTGACGTTTTCTAATTTAAAAAATGATGTAAAATTCATCTTACCTAAAAATTTGCTTGAGACATGAGAAAAGCTGTTGCCATTATAGTGTTGAATTTGTGTACGATTATGGAACGCAAACACCAGAATGATTGTGATTTAGATCCAAATTCCACAACTTCACAACGTTCCTCTTGGGCAGGTGAAGTTTACTGAGAAGGTGTAAAGTGTACTGAGCAGTGTACATGGTGGCATGGTTAAAGTAGCGGTTAGCACAGCGCTGTTACGGCGCCAGTGATCCAGACCGGGGTTCGAATCCCACACTTTAAGGAGTTTGTACGTTCTTCCCATGTCTGCGTGGGTTTTCCCCAGGAGGATCCGGTTTTCTCCCATTGTTCAAAATGTACTGGGGGTTGTAGGTCAATTGGGTGGCACAGGCTGATGGGCTGGAATGGTCTGTTACTGTGTTGTATGTCTAAAATTTTAAATTAAAGTATCTCGTGTTCTATGGTCACTGCTTCATCCAGTTGAAAACTTCAGGTCCAATCCAGTATCAAGGGGACTTCGTTACTACTCGTAATAAAGCCCCACACAGTTCTGAACTTCAGAATGTATTTAATGGTCCCCGTTGCAGCACATTTCTGGCACATCCACTGTCATCTGCACACTGCAGCCTGATGATGTAGATCCTCTGCTTTCACTCGAGCCCAAAAGTTTTCCCCATTAATCCTGCTCTTGGATGGTTCATTTGTGACAAGGTAGAATGCCACCACAATTGACTACAATTAGAATATTGGTCATCCATGAGGCTTGACAATTCCTGACTCAAGACTGTGCATATCTAGATTATTTCTTTCTGCATCAGAAATTATATACATTCCATGGAATCAAAGAACCAATTTGTGAATTGATCTTGTGAGCTCTGAATACTCTTGCAGATTAAATTATTATTTGGGGCTTTTATCTTATGATCATGAGTTTAGTGTCATATACATTGTACAAAGTAGATAAGCCCCCTAACCAGTGTAACTAATTTCCTTTGTTCTTTCACAAACAATTGTTCAGGTTACGCAAGTGTTAAAAATAATTAGGTGGAGGTTAAACAAATGCACTTACTAAAGGAAATGTTTTCTTTACCTATAAAGATGAGTGAAGGAAAGATGGCAGTGATAGAAAAGGATGAAGTACTGATTGATACAGATGTTAAAATTGAAGCTATATTAAAAGAGCTGTTGTTTTTAAAACTTCACACATTTCCTAGGAGAATTGTGTGAAGTAGTGGAAAGATTTGCAGGCTGATTAACAGGCTGACAGGCGTGAACATTCTTCCATGGCCATAACCATCTTTATACCAGCCAATAAGGTGGGTAATCTGATAAAGCAGCTCCAGACAATAATATGGAGATGAAGCCATTGACTTTAAAAATTATTTAAAAAAAATTAAGCCCTTGGTACAGTCTCCAACAATTGAATGCCTCAAATAATGATCACATTTTCTGAGTGTTTTGGTTCTTACATTGGAGATATCATCTAGTTCAAGTGTAGGAGCTGAATAGCTCTTTTTAAGTCTTTGCTTATTGGTTGGGCATTGTGGATCTGGTGCGTTATGAATACATGGTGTTTTGATTGTTTTGGTGTGCATTTCAGGTGATGAAATCTAACACAGCCTGAGAGCATTTCTAGACTTGCCGACATTTCAGCATCCTGATTAGTTTAATAATATTTCCCTTTATCTTCACGAGTACCTAATTTATACAGTAGATATTTCTGGGGCAAAGGCCGTACAAAACTCCCCGTGAATCTACTATTTATAATAGTAATTATTTTTGATAGATAAGAGATATATATAGGTTCTGTGTATATGTATCATTTGTTTTTATGTCTATTATGTCTTTCTGTGTGTTTTTACTATGGACCTGAGAACACAGTTTCATCGGGTTATACTTCGATAATCAGATGAAAAATAAACTTGAATTTGAACTTGAAAAAACATCAACTAATCTGTCCCTTTCTTGGGTTGTTATGAAAGGCCTGAGGTGCCAAAGTCAGAGGTGTGAATAGGTAACATCTGCCATCAAGTGCTGGTTACATCTGGCATCACATATAAGTAGCAATTATATCATATGACAGACATTAATATTTCTTTGTCCTTTTTTCTGATACTCCCCAGAGCCAATCCAAAGTTTGACTTGGAGTAATGATTTTTCTCGTGTCCAGTCAATGGAAGAAGGACAATTGTCCTTGGTTGTTCAAATTATACTACCTTTCCCTCTCTTTATTCAGTGGTTACCCAAGTTTTCACTACCATAGTAAAGAAATCTCTTGGTGCCTGCCACATTGACCACCGCCAGTGGGCTGATCTCGCCTCAAACCGTGCACCTTGGCGCCTCACAGTTCGGCGGGCAGCAACCTCCTTTGAAGAAGACCGTAGAGCCCACCTCACTGACAAAAGACAGAGGAGGAAAAACCCAACCCCAACCCACCAATTTTCCCCTGCAACCGCTGCAACCGTGTCTGCCCGTCCCGCATCGGACTTGTCAGCCACCAACGAGCCTGCAGCTGACGTGGACATTGCCCCTCCGTGAATCTTCGTCCGCGAAGCCAAGCCAAAGAAGAAAGAAAAGTAACTGTCGTATTGGACTAACATAAATTATTTCATTGGAAGAAGAACTGCTTCTTTCTGGAACATTTCTCAGACTTAGACTGTCCTACAAAGCTTCTCAGCTCTGAAACAAGTCCAGTACACCTGCCCCTGCACTACAAAGTCTCAGAAATAATGAATGAGATTAATAATGCGTGAACATGTTTTTGAAGTATTGGTTCAGAGAGGAGCGAGAATTCAGTTTCTAAGATAGTTCACTGTTCTTTTAACTGTGAAGCTTTGGTCTAATGGTAAATATTTTCCTCCAGTGGCTAGTTTATACCATGTTCCATTTCCAGTCAGTTATCTGATATAATTATCCAGAGGTCAGGAGCATTTTGAAGCCCAAGCCTCTTTAACATAGGTCCAGTGAGATGTTTACAGCTCCAAGCTAGATCCAGAGAATAATGAGCCATGAAGAGACCACAGTCTTTTATGGATGCTGGAGAAGCACAAAGAGGAATGGAAATAGAACTTCATGGTTTTCTGTGATTAAGGTCACCAGGTGAAACTGGTTAGAAAAGGCACAATTGGGCCAATGACGCAGGATAAGCCTGCTGATGACAGTCAACAGGTGATTAGGGAATAGCATCAGCAAGACCAATTACAGAGCCCGATCCCTCCCGTTCCACTCAGTGGGAGGGTCTGAAACTCTCTTCCAACAGTTCATCCACAGGTAAACTATAAAATATCTAAATAGTGAGAGGTCGTGGAGGTTCAATGCATTGTTTGAATAAGGTTAGTATGCAGACAGTAGGAAAGCTCATACATTGTTAATATGCATTGTGAGGGAAGTTGAATGCAAAATTGGGAAGGTCAAGGATTGCTGAGACTCCATGTGGAATATTGTGTACAGTGTTGGTCTCCTTATGATCAGCAATGATGTTAATGCATTGGAAGCAACTTTGTGAAAGTTATTGGATGAATATCTAGAATGGGTTGATTGTCTTCTGAGGATAGGTAGCCTGATGGTTTTGTATTTCTTGGAATTTAGAAGAACACAGACTGAATCATAAAAGATCTTGAAAGCTTGACAAGGTGGATGTAAATAGGATGTTTTCTATTCTGGGAAAGTCTAAAACTAGGGGGCATTGTTAAAAATAAAAAGTTTCCATTTTAAGACATAGATGAGGTAGATGTTTTCTCTCAAAATTAGCCTTTGAATTTGAATAGTTAAAGGAATGTGTTGATTCTTATCAAATATAGAGTTGGATGAACATCAGATCAGCTGTGATTTAATTAAATGGTGGAAAATGTGCCCAACTCATACATATGCTTACGTTAAAATGGTGGGAAGTCTGTGCGGCTGTAGGGGCTGTGATGCTACTTGGTTTTACGATTTGTTGTTGCAACTTCACACATCCAGGCACGTGGAGATTATTCGGTCACCCTCCTGATAAAGTCCCTGTCGAAAAAAGTGCAAACAAATCAGCTTGCAACCTCAGGTGATGGGAAATAAACAGTTAATTGTGTTTTCCAACTACAAGACCTAGTGGATGGTCTCCTGATATATTGAACAAGTGCTGCAAGCAATGGGGCAATAACCTGACTATCTGTTTAAATCATGTATTGATGAAGAAGTCTGAGTTGTTAGAGCAATTTGAATCTTTCTGTGCATCTGTGAGACTTTGTTTCTGCACTGTTTGGTCTTGAAATTGGTTATGGACATCTTGGTAGTTATAGCCATACTGAATCCCTGGGCAGTAACAGTTGTTAGAGCTATGATTGCTAGGTGATTCAATGCCTTACAGATCAGCATATTAAAGGAATACTGCTCTATTTTGGAGAATAAAGAATATTGGGGGATCATGAATAAAGGTAGAATTCCACCTTGGATACCTTGCATAACAACCTTACAGTATATATTGGGCTGAAGCATTTTCATTTTAAGAGATTTTTCTAGTGCAATCTTCAATTCCTAGAAGGTCATCACTGAGCTCTGCGTTTTCATGCAACCAGACCTCAGAGACTAGCTAAAGCGCACGGGAGCTCTGTCTACATCCGTCAAAGTTACTCAGCTTAGGCTTTTTATGGTGGCAAACCCATTCCATGAAGAATGGGAGATCTAGGTCACCTTTCCCAACTTAAGACTTGTAAAGTATTTGTATTCAGCAGATAACTACTGCCCACTTTGAGTAATGAGAGGCCAATGTACAGACATTCTTGCTTGCTGCAGCCAAACAGATATATTTGATACATCAACTACAATCGTATATAATAAACAACCACAATATCCCAAGACAGGAAAAGAGATGATAGAAAAAGATAGATAAATATTCATAGTTGCAGTTAGTGCAAGAAATAAATTAACCCTTCAATAGTGTAAACAGTTCTTTTTGTGGTCCTGGACTAGTTTATGGTTTGGATTCGGGTACTCAAGGGAGGTTGAAGAGCCTGATAGATGTTGGATAAAATTTTTTCATGAAACTAGAGGTGCTGGACCCCAAGCTTCTGTGCCTTCTGCATGAAGGTACCATGCGAACAGTTTGTGTCCTGAGTGATAGGGCTGCTTTATGATTTTATCTGTCTTCTTGAGGCAGCGCCTTCAATAGATGGGGGTAG
Organism: Narcine bancroftii; assembly: GCF_036971445.1. Taxonomy (NCBI): domain Eukaryota; kingdom Metazoa; phylum Chordata; class Chondrichthyes; order Torpediniformes; family Narcinidae; genus Narcine; species Narcine bancroftii. The sequence goes on from NC_091478.1 coordinate 5,229,431, forward strand.
GGGTTCATCGCCATGACGGTGATGCTTACGTTTGCACTTTCTGCATCCTTGTGTGTTCCCTGAGCACTCAAGTGACCAAACCAGGCAGTAGGAACTAGTCAGTATATTTTCCTCAGCAGACCTGTAGAAGTTTGACTGAATAATCAACATTTGCCAGGGATTTCGTGATACTTCTACAAATTTGTTGACGATACAGTAGTGGGTTGTATAAAAAGGGGTGATGAATGAGAATACAGGAGGAAGAGTGAAAACTTTGTTGAATGGTCCATCACCATCAATGACCTCCCACTCAATGTCACCAAAACCAAGAAGGTAAGTGTTGACTTCATGAATGAAAAACCAGAGATGTATGATCCAGTGATCACTGGGGGATCAGAGGTGGAGAGGATGAGTAAATTTAAGTTTTTGGGAGTCACTATCTTGGAGTGTCTTTCCTGGACCAAACACCCTAAAAGAATCATGAAGAAAGCATGTCATTGGCTCTACTTCCTCTGAAGTTTGTGGGTTTGGTATGGCATCCGAAACCCTGGAAAATTTCTATAAATATGTGGTGGAAAGTGTGCTGAACATCTGCAACATACTCTGGTATGGCGATACCTATACCCTTGAGCATAAAGGCCTGCAAAATGTAATGGATACGATCCAGAACATCACAGGCAAACTCTCCTCACCATAGAGACCATCTACACTCTGCTGTCAGAGAGCAGCAGCAATCATCAAGGATCCACACCACTCAGCACACACTCTGTTCTTGCTGCTACAATCAGGAAAGAAGTATGGATGCAACAAAATTCACACTAGCAAGTTCAGGAATAGCTGCTACCCTTCCACCATCAGACTCTTCAACAATAAATGCAGTCAGGGACACTTACTTTTGTACATTATTGATTTTTTTTCACCCTCTCTGTTTTGCACAGTCAGTTTGTTTACATTTTTTTTGTTTACACATGTACAATGTGTATAGATCTTTTGCACTATCAGTAAGTGGTCCCGCATCGGACTTGTCAGCCACAAACGAGCCTGCAGCTGACGTGGACTTTTTACCCCCTCCATAAATCTTCGTCCGCGAAGCCAAGCCAAAGAAGAAGAAGAAGAAGTGGTAATTCTACCTCACCCACAGGAAAATGAATCTCAAGGTTGTATGTGATGTCATGAATGAAATCTTGATGATGCAGCAACTTGGAGTGTTTACTGCATATCAACAACTAAGTACTTGTTAGTTCTCCTGCATGCGGTTCGGGTTAGGGTTAATCACATTAAAGAGATCGGGTTAGGTACATGCTATGATTCCCATGCCCAAACCTGGAGGCCTTCTCTTTCTTCATTAAAATATTTTTAGTTTAATTTATTAATCCTATATAAAAAGTCATATTATAATAATAACAAACAGGTCATATCATTTACATATCACATATTAAACATATAATGTAAATCAAAATCTATCCATAAATGTTTATTTGACTTGCTTCTTTTAAGATCTCAAATTCTATCAATATGGCATTTAACAGTTTATCCCTTTCTCATAATATATCCAGGATAATTCTGGATAGAAAATAGATAAGACAAAATTAAACAATCCCTTTACAAAGGGTAAATTCTATCTTAATTTATGATTCATGATAAACCATATTTAAACTCATATTTAACTAATTAATCTTTTTTTTAAAAAAAAAGAAAAAGGGGAAAAAAAAACAAAACACAAATTCTCGGACTAATCAAACCCTTCCCTCAAATCAAGGTTAACTTGTAAAATTGTAAAGATAGCGACCTTCAGACACCAGAGAGAGAGTCTCCGGAGCATCCAGACTTCGTAATTCGCCTTTTAAAATACACATGTGGTGATATCATTGGTTTCAGATGAATTGAACCAAATAAATATCAAAACAACAATAGCAAAGCTATTAACTGACAGGAGAGCAGGAGCAGTTGTAAAACGGGTTTGTGCTGGAAATTGTGGACATCTGTAAGATTGCATTTTGTCTCATTAAGCAGTGAAAGCTGTCACAACCATAACCTTAGTTATCAGTATTGGCAGGAAGGCTGTGAAAACATGTGCTGGTCTTTAGTTTATTATCAAAGAAAGACAAACTGACAATAATATTCTCACCAGTATTTTATGGAGAAATTAATGAAGGGCCTATGAAAGATACATTTTCAATAATTGGGACAGTGGGCATATCCAACTCCAGAGAAAAGCCTGTGCCGACATGGAACAGAATAAGCACTAGGGTGCCAAAAAGAACCTTCACTGCAAGATAAATGAACGTTGATGGTTGTTGTGAGTGAAATCCAATTTTGTCCAACAAAAAAAGGAATGAGTAACTCTGGGAACTGATATTCTGGATGAACATTCTTGGTTTGTAGCTTTGACTACTGAAATTTCATACATGAAGGATGAGCAATGACTTAATAGAGGTCTACAATTATGAGAGGCCTAGATATGGTAGACAGCCAGCAGCATTTTCCCAGGATGGGAAGAGCAAACATCAGAGGACATCTGTACAAAGTGAAGGGAAGAATGTTTAGGGGAGACATCAGGGGTAAGTTTTTTTAAAATATACACAGTGTTACGGGTGCCTGGTATGCATTGCCAGGTTTAGCTCATTTGTCTGCAGCTATTAGTTCCGAAGCACTAACTAATATTATGCCAAATTAAGAGATGAAATCCTTCTCTGTATTTTGCAAGATTATATTCCTTAGAAAGCTTGTTTGAGCTTGTAGAACATTTCTCTGACAGCCTTGTTATGTAAGTCGATCATAATCATGTATTATTAATTTAATTGCATTTCTTCACTTTAAATGTACAATATATTTGTTTATCTGAACAGTAAATTACAGTGCTTTTAGCAATGTTTTAATTTTTGTTGATATTTCTCAATATTTTACCTTTTTTAGAGAAAATTGGTGACTTTTCATAATCTAAGACGAGCTTATTTTTCAATATGATTATTAAACCCTTCATGGTTTAGTCAAGCATGCATTAAACTTGATATATGTCTTGCCAGTGAGGTCAGCAGGTTCTGATACATCCTGAAATTATTGGTATTTAAGGTTTGTAATGCATTAAGACACATTACTTAACTTTCTATGGGTTAATAAACAGAGGAGAAAACAACTTGCAACATTAAATGCCCCTGATGCTAGAATGTTGGTGGTCTTTCAAATAGTTCTAAAAGATGATTGATGCTCAGCTCCAACGAACAGCAATTCTATGCATGTTCCCACATGATAGCACAACAAAGCTGACCATTTTCAATGGAGTGGTGCATTTGACAAAATTTAAATATCACCAATGATCACCAATTGCTACCCCCTTCTGATTTTGGCCTTCAAATCCACATGCAATCCTATATTAGCTCCAAGCTGCAAAAATGGAGTTGCTAATTGATGCAGAGATTTGTTTATGTGGTCTCACTGATAACTCTTGTTCAGTGTAAGGACCACTCAGCACAAAGTTCTGAAGAGCTTTAAGTCATCTGCAGGCAAAAAAAATCTCGTCATTTTCTTGCTGCTTCCCTCAGGAGCTCTTAATTTCTTGTCTGGCTTTGTGATTGGAAATGCATGGATTTGTGATGGTGCTTGTGACAAGTGAAAGAAAAGATGTTAATGACTGTAAAATATTCTGTTTGTTTACCTTGTTGAGGAAGAAGAAAAAATGGTAACAAATTTGTCCATTGTCTGCAATACCCCTGTTTGGCACATTTGGGAGCAAAGTACAGCATCAAAGTACAGCATCTCTCATTCTTTCTCCCTAAGAGACTAAATATACCAATCAACTTCCATTGCCTCAGCTGCCATTGTCACTTTGAGTATTGTGGTGAACTGTTCATTAATCATTTATCTGGCTCCACCCCCTTGCCGTGACTACTTAAGGCTCCACCCACTTGACCTGGTGTGAAGACTTCAGTGCTGTAACCTGTGGTAAATGTGCCGAATGTTTGTGCTGTCCACACGTTGCGTGGAATACAAGCTTCCACCTCGTTAGTCCCAGAGGGAAATTACAGATGCCAGTGTTTCCCAAATCCAAAGGATGAACCCTGTGATTTACAATTGGAAAACTATTTATAGTATTTACCATGCCCTTGGTCTGGAGGGAACTCTCGCGAGCCATCCCACACACATGTGACTGGATTAGTTGACTGATGGCTCAAGCCCCGAGAACCGTTAACACCCACTCCTGGCAACACTGGGGTCACTCTGTTTAGGGTGTCCTAGCATAAACCCTCCCCCCAAAAGCCTGGGTCACAGCATGGTATAAACTTCAAATTTATTGTGAATAAACTCCAGTCTTTCAAGTTATTGATAGCGCTTCAAGTATGTTTACTCCATGTGGATTGACGATCAGAGTTCACTACTCTGTGCAAATGTTAAACAAGTACAATGCTTTATCATCTTTCACTAAGCAAGAAACTGTTCAATTACAAAAAAAATATAAGTGTAAAATCAGAGCAGATCTGTCAAAAAATTTCAAGCCATATTTGTATGTTATTCAAAATTTTCCTAATGTGTTTTTAGAATTGTCAAGAAATGATGAACATTTGATGTTTTCCACGATGCCTATTTCAAGGCTACAACTTTCAATTTTGAAGTTTCCTTTGCAAATTAGTCCCAGATATTAATTATCCCAATTCTCTATCCAATACTTCTTACTCAGCTTTTATATTAAAATGGGTGGTGTTTGACAGGGAAGGATTGAAACTGGCCTTACAACATTTAACATGGTCAATTTTATTTGCTACCAGGATGATTGTTACAAATTTCACAGAGAAATAAAACCCTAAATATGTTAATCTCACATTTTTTCTATTGCTTTTTACTAGCTCTACTTAAAAACAAAATGCCACGAGATGTCCTGGAAAAACTGGACATTAATTTAAACAAAAGTTGAATCATTAGCTCATGATATTCAATGAACCAAAATGATTGGGTGTTAAGAGAGCTTGACGTCCATTAATCTGGTGGGGGATTGGCCTGATTCTCCACTCCAAGGAACAGAAATAACATCAAAAGAAAGAACAAGAATAGCCACCAGCTATTTATTTTTGTGGACCCTGCATACTTTATAAATATGATGGCAAATGTCATGCATTCTCCTGAAGATACTCTATATTTGCAAAATTGACACAAGCAGCAAATTTTCAACATGCAGGTGACAACACATCGAAATCTGACTGCTTCAATATTGAAAAAAAAAATTTCTTTTCAAAACATCAGCATTTTGACATGATTTCACAACAAAATAAATTAAAACTAGAAAATTATTTTCTGGAATGAACAGATAGATTTAACATTTTTGCAAAGAGAACTTTGCAAAATAAATTTTCTTGTTAAGAATCGAAACATAGGCGGTAGAAGGAGATCAAGGAATAATCAAAGCATAATAAGCTGTGTTTGAATGAAAGGACTTGTTATAAGTGAAGTTGGTTGCCATGTTCTTAAGTCTGGGGGTTTAGAGTCACGGTCAATAAATACACTTGTGATCAGAGTTTAATAACAGAGATATAGTATGGTAAAGAGAATGATTCTCAGGAGGAGCTGGTTGATATGAAATGGCAACCAGTGGAATTTTACCCATAGAACTGAGAAAGACTGACAGTTGATTGAAACAGATGAAAATAGAAAACTAGAGCACAGGAACAGGCCCTTCCATATACACTAAAAACAATGCCAACTTTAACTAATCCTAGCTGCCTGGATGGCTTTATATTTATTTCTGTTTCCCTGCCTGTTCATATGTCTGACTAAATGCCTCTTAAACATTACCACTGCTTCTATGTCCTCTGCAGGCAGGTGTGTGTGAAAAACTTGCCTTGCAAATTTCCCCCACTCAATTTAAACCTATGCCCTCTTATATTTGAAAATTCCACCCTGGGAGAAAGGTTCAGAATATCTACCCCATATGTGCCTTTCAGAAGATTAGACATCAGATCTCCCCTCAGCTTCTGATGCTCCAGAGAAAACAATCCATGTTTAATCCAGACATGCAGAACAATACAGGCCCTTCCGGCCCATGAGACCATGACTCTCAATTAACCTACAACCCCTCTACATTTTGAAGGGTGGAAGGAAACTGAAGCACCCGGAATAAACCCTCCACGCAGACATAGAGAACGTACAAACTCCTTAGACAGCGCCAGATTTGAACCCATGTAATAGCATTGCGCTAACAGTTATTTTAACTGTGCCGCCTTTTCAAGTTTCTCACTGTATTCTGGTTCATGTGACAATATACAATTTAATTATAAAACATTGTTGAATGAAGGAGTGGATGTGCAAGCCGTGAATAACAGCACTGTATGAATGCTGGAGCAAGTGGATGATGGAGATGCATTTTCTGGATCAGCTGTTCACAAGGTGTTTACCCCTCTCTGCTTCTATGCAAATGAAACTTGCAACCTTGACACAAGATGAAGACCTCTGCATGATGCTGCCTCAAGGAGACAGCTGACATCATGAACCCCCATTGCCCTGGACACAATCTCTTCTCTTGGCTACCTTCAAGATGGTATAGAAGCCTTAAGTCCAGCACCTTCAGGTTGGATTTCAAGAGCTACCTTGAAACCACTTAACCCTCAACTAATCCAGGTCCACTAAAAATTCTAGCTGTTGAAACATGTTAAGAATGTCAGCAGAAGCGGTGGTTGTAGTTTACACAAAAAATGCTGGAGGATCTCAGCAAATCATGCAGCATCCTTCATGTCCGAAGGACCACTGCCTGTCTGGGTAGCAGCAGGATGTTAAACATTATCACGTTGAGCACTGATCCACCTCAGGGCTGTGCGCTCAATCTGCTTCTGTTCATCCTACTGACCTACGACTACATCATTAGATCCAGCTTAGGATGACCATTAAGCGGACCAGAGATGATCATCTTCCACTACACATTAATAGCTCGGGAGTGGAGACAGTGAAGAACTCCAAGTTCCTCAGAGCCCACTTAAACCGTGATCTATTCTGGACATTTTACATCTCCTCACTTAACTGCACTTCCTTAGAAAGCTGAAGCGGGCAAGGCTATTGGCCACCATTCTGTCACTTTTCTGCAGATGCTCTATCAAGAATATCCTGGGTGGCTGCACCACAATGTGGTATGGTTGCTGTAGAGCATCAGATGGAAGGTCAATCCACAGGAACATAAAAGCAGCAGAGGACCACTGACATCTCTCTTCCCTCCATCAAGGATTTACCAGGTTTGTTGTTTAAAGAGGTCTCACAAAATCTTTAAGAACCCCTACCACCCCACATGCTACCTCTTTCAGCTATGCCCATTGGGGGAAAAAAGTACAGCAGTGGCAGAGCCAGATCCACCAGGCGAAGGAACTGCTTCTTCCCATGGACAGTGAGATTGTTGAATGACAGCTAAAACGACTCTAATATTTAGTAAAATATTTATTTTAAAAAGTATGCACATATTTTCAAGATCCCAACACCTCCTTCTTAAGTGTGTCAGGCTCTAAAATATTATCAACATATCCCACCATCAATGTCCTTGTCCTGGGTGAATACTGACATGAAGTTCTTACAGAGGACCTCATCCACTTTTTCTGGTTCCACAGATTAATCCCCTTTTTTGTCCTTGAGTGGACCTATTCTTTCCCCAGCCTTTCTCTTGTCTTAATATTCATCAAAAATGTTTTGGAATTCTTAATCCAATTTGCCAGTGACCAACTACAATGCAATTCACTTTGACAATGATGGTTGAATTTTAAAACCAAGTAGCTGAGATTCAAGGCAAGTATTCAGAAGATGTATTTTCTTTTAATTTTTTTTAGGTTATGGTGGATGAATTGAAACATAGTCCATACATTGTACACTCTTTTCCCCTCTGATATTTTTGGAGGTAGGACCAGACGAGTTTGGGGGGGGGGGGGGGGGGTGGGGGAAGAGAAGAGATTAGTGCCAATATTATCAACACCGGTGTAGGCCAGGCTCGATCAAACTACCACCACCTGCTCAGCCATTTTAAAACTGTCAGAAGCCAATTATTTCAGTTGCATCTTAACCTGCATTTACTGCTAATACTGTTTTATAAAAATGTTTTTCAATAAAATAAATAGATTTATCAAGATTAATTTACTGTGTATGTTGCCTAGATACACTCATTCTGTGAGGGCAGAATGGAATTGAAACCCCAGAATATTAGGCCTCAACTCCTTTATTACTTTTTTCCACAGGGAGGAATTTCTGACTTGCTTCTGAAGGGATCCACCTAAGAGGGAAATAATGCTCTTCATTCTGCTGCATGACAATGCGTTACATAGACAGACATGCACAACAATGTTGCTTTTATAGTCTCTTGAAGGGTAGAGATTGAAGAGAGGGATAGTCGATCAACAAAGTAGAATCTGGTAGAATAATGTGTTAAAATGCACTCTTTTGATCTCATTCAGAAAACTTTGCATTTCTTACTCTGTTTTGTACCATTTTACTAACATGAATCAGTAAACGAGTGACACGAGTGTTGATCATTTCAGCAATTTATCAAGTTAAGACATTGAAAGAAATGACCACATGGATACAAAAGACCTATAGCGCACTACATCAAGGAAATAAAGTAGTTATTCCCAATATTCTGGCAATTGCAACTCAATAATCCAACGAAACAATCCAGACATTACAAATTGACTGGATTATTCATTGGAATAATCCTGTTATTCATTATCCTGTTGGCAGTGAGCCCCTTTTCAATGCTCTTAGGTTACCAAAGGACCTATATGAATGTAAACATTGATCTTCAATTTGTGAGGTTTGGTATGAGGATACTCCACTCCTCAGAAAGGAACTGTGTGTGTGTGTGTGTGAATGGATTTGGGTGAGTAGGGGTTGCACAGGTCCAGGCCCACCCTCTTGCCATCCCCTCCTGGATCCAGCGGCGCGGTGAGGTCCAAGACACTGGGAGAAGTTCTGTTGCAGTGAATGGCCAGACCGAGCTTTGATGCAAGGGATGCCATCTCCGTGCTTCACGGCACATGTATGTCAGATGGCTGTTGACTCTATAAGAGGGTTTGTCTGCCCTTTTACAGTCTTGTTTTCCATCCTGCAGGGTGTCTAGCCACCCTCCACACCAGGCAAGCCTGGTGAGGGAGCTGGATTCGTTGTCAACCACCTGACAGGTAGTACTGGGCTAAGTGTTACGTGTAGCACTCAGATGATTGACCCCCCCCCCCCCACATACACACACACACACACACACACACACACACACACACACACACACACACACACATATAAATATATAATTTAAAAATCAGAGCTAAACACGTATCTCAAAGAGAAGATAAATATATATATGTTGCCTTGACCTTTTAAAAAAAACTAAAGTGGAACCAAATGCAATTCAATTTTCAAGGAACCGTGATCAAACTATGAGCTAAATGGAGCAAATGATTTTTATGCTGCTAAACATTGGAGATATTGACACACTTGTCTCCAGGCTTTTGGCTCTGTACAATATTTCTCTTAAAGATTCATGGCAACTCATTGTTTGGGTGATGAGCCATGGATTGATAAATACTTCCATGTTATCAGATGACCTAAGTGGGTTATACCATGGCCAGGACAATGCATTGAAGATCTATAACTTAACAACTGAATGAGGCATTCAAATCAATTCATGTTCTTTGCTGCCTGGAAGCCCATCTGAAGTAAAAAAAAATTGGTAAGTCTTTCATCTTGTTAATACCTAAATCCTCTAAACCACACATGTCAAACTCTGGCCCGCGGGCCAAATTTGGCCCGTGATATAATTATATTTGGCCTGCAAGATCATATTAAATATATATTAGAGTTGGCCCGCTGGCCGCCGCGCCAGTATAGCGCATGCACACTGAAGGTGAAAATGAAGACGCCGGAGGTGTGGAGGGATCTCAGAGTCCCGAATCCCAGGGATCGGAGCGCCGCACTCAGCCCGCCCGGCTCCCGGACACACAGACGCGGCTGGAGTTGGGGACCATCCTCGCTGGGTCTGCGCTTCAGCGGCGAAGCCAGACCGAACATCTCGTGGGCGATGCCTTCCCCCTCGCTCCGTGCGCGGCGGGCCCTGCCTCCCGCCCCTTTTATTGGAGACGAGCCCGGCGCCGTGAGATCGCAGTTTAATCCCTCTCCAACCATGGGAGGGGGGTGGGAGCAACGCGCTCTTCTCAGCCAATTCCTCCACTGCCCAGGATACCGGCGTTTCAACGGGGGGTTCGGGTGCCTTCGTTAGGCGACCGAACTGTTGGTCCAAGACAAGGGGAGAGCGTACAAACTCCACACAGACAGCACCTGAACTCGGGTGAATGTGGAGCTGCGACCCCACATTCCACATCAGGACTGTGTGTAAGATTGGGAGCAGTGAGACGGAAGCTTATTTTGTTCCTGTGATTTAAGCCTTTCTTGGGGTGGGGGGGGTCCTTCTCTGACCACTTGCCTAACAATTAACCTAATCAGATGTGGAGTTACCACAATGCAACAGTTCTCAACCTTTTTCTTTCCACTCGCGTCCCTGTGCCATTGGTGCTCTGTGATTAGTAAGGGATTGCTTAAGGTGGTGTGTGGGTGGAAAGAAAAAGTTTGAAGACCACTGCTTTCTTTAATCATCCCTCATTGACTCGTCATGTGCACGGTTTCAGAACGCTAAAGGAAATGGGCCAATGACAATTTTTCTCAAGCAAAATATTTCAGTAACAATTGGGTCTAGAGCAGTGATTCTCACCCTTTCCTTCCAACTCACACCTCACCTTAAGCAATCCCTTACTAATTACAGAGTTCCGATGGCATAGGGCACACATGTCAAACTCTGGCCCGCGGGCCAAATATGGCCCGCGATATAATTGTATTTGGACCGCAAGATCATTTCAAAAATGTATTAGAGGTGGCCCGTTGGCCGCTGCGCCAGTATAGCGCATGCACAGTAATACAACAAATCCCAGAATGCCTTGGCGTCAGCCTGCTAATCGCCCCCACCTCCTCTGTTTACGTTGCAGAGTCTCACCGTGGACTCTGGTTTTGGGGCCTGGCCGGTGTCAGGGGAAGCCAAGGCCGCTTCCCAGCGCCCGGAACCGGAGGCCTCGGGCCTGACCTCGCCAGGACCGTTGCCCACTCCCCCTCCCTGCCGCAGGCCAATCCGCGACTCACGGTGACGGGGCCGCTGATCCGCCGAGATGCCGCCCTGCAGCGAGAGCCGATGCCCCCGCATTGTCGTTGTCCAACCTGATCGCCCGCAAACCCCGCCCTCCCGCACACAGGCCTGAGTAAGTATTATGAACTTTAATCTCAGGATAAAACGATCTTCCAATAGTCTCATGTCACAGTGATAAATATATTCTGGTTAAAAATGGTCCTGCACCTGGATATAAGCTCATTAGGCATAAAACTTGAAAAGTGTGTAAATCAAAGGATATCTGTACCAATGGAAAAAGGGCATGTCAAATAACCCTGCTAGAGTTCATGCCCACAATCAGTCACCCATTTGATTGTTTCAGGAATCATGTTATTCTCCCACATTCTCAATAGCCCTCAGATTTTATTATTCGACAGCACACTAGCAACATTTGACAAATCCTCTATAGAGAAATATTATTTATTGAATATTTTATTTCTCATTTGTTAATGCTTCTGGAAAGAATTTATCCAGAACTATTATTAAACATTTATTTTAATAAGAAAAAGTTTAACATTACATATGGTGAAAGAAGAGAAAACATGCAGATGTTGTTGAAAATTTTCAATAAATATTTAGTTCGGCCCTCGACTTAGTCCAAGTTTTTAATTTTGGCCCTCCGTGAATTTGAGTTTGACACCCCTGCTCTAAACCCTTTCAGCTTTGTGTCAGCACTAGGTACCACTGTGGTATCTTAAATAGTGCCCGTGAATAGTGTCAGGACTCGGTAACTAGTACTCTTACCTCTGAGTCAAATGGTGATGGGTTCAAGCCCACTTTACGATTGGAGTGTGTAATACAGAAGCAGTAATGTCCTGGTAGAAGTATAGTCTTTTAGGTGAATGACATATTGAGGCCTCACTTTACCAATTGTGTGGGAAATTAAAAAACAATTATAGGCCCAATTGTCAATCAACAGTGACTTCTTGTTGTATGCAGACTGATATTCACTAATGAATGGATTTTCAAAATAAAGCAGACGGAAAAAGCATTTTGTCCCCTTGTTAGTAGAGACTTGCTGGGCATTGAGAGCTGTGGATCTCAAAATCAATTTGATAATAATTCATTTGTTTTGTAGTATTTTAAATGCTATTTGCTACCTTCTTGATAATGCAGTATTTATGTTCCACACTTAATCATCCATGTCAGATGGTGCAACACTGTTACAGCACCAGTGACCGAGGTTCGAATCCCCCACTATCTAGAAGGAGTTTGTACATTCTCCCCATGTCTGTGTGGTTTTCATCTGGGTGTTCTGGTTTCCTCCCACTCTTCAAAAATATATGGTGGTTGTTGGTCAGTTGGGAGTAAATGGGTGCCACAGGATCATGGGCCGAAAGGGCCTGTCACTGTGCTGTATGTCTAAATTAAACCTTTTGAAGCTGTGACACCAATAATACTGTAATTAACATATAAACAGATAGTTTTCAGCCAAACAAGTATTTGCATCTGTTGCATCAATCACACATTCAACTAAATCAGATTGAACAATTGATCAGAGAAACACTTATACTCTCCTCCTCCCACTGACCTGCATTCTGCCCATAACCCTCCATACATCCAGAAACCTATCCAAATTTTTCTTAAAATGATTAATAAAAGACTTCAATGACAATTCAACAAGTTTCTCCGAAAAGTGAGATGTTACATTGTTCTGAATTTCTTTTTATACTTGGTATTTTCAGAACACTAAAGAGCTGATAAAATTAACTCTGAAGGGGAATTCTCACTATCAATCTAATTATGAAAATCATTTTGTGAAATACTTCTATTTATTATTTCCTTGATTTATTTGAGTCACAAAGTCGTACAGCACAGAAACTGGTCTCTCGGGTGAACCTCTCCATGGTGACCTTGACGATAATCCCATTTGCCCATCTCCTTCCATTCCTTTTCCGTTCAAGGATCTGCCCAAATTCCTTTTAAACATTGGAACTCTCTCTGCCTCTATCACTTCTTTTGACAGCTCAATCCACATAACCACAACCTTCTGTGCTTTTTTTTAAATTGTAAAATGAAAAGAATCCTGCTAAGTGTTGTTATTGAATATAACTTTCTTAATTGCTGGATTTTTTGTTATGCAATGGTTACATTCTTGTGCATCAGGATATTCTAGACCTTCCAATATGCGAAATAGTCTTTATCTGCTATTCTCTAAAAGGACCCAGAAGCAAGATGAAGTTACCTTGGTGTTTCACTTGTGATGTGGAATCCAGGAACCATCCTGTAATCATTTTCTTCATCCTTGGTAGTGAAATTACCCGTACATTCATAAAAGCAATCATTGGATCCTTCCAGTGAATGCAGGGCTTTTTCTCTTTTATGGAACTCATTAAATATGTCTGCCCTGTTTTCACACTCTTTATCAAAGGGGGGGGGAGCGACCATTTTGGTGAATAATTCCATTGTATATAGTTACAATATCTAGAGTGTAATGACTGTGCTTACAGCGATTGGCTGAGAGCTTAGCCACGCCTACTGTCTGGGCCTTAAAGGGTTGTGTCCCTAGCCAGGTCGGATCATTCCGGACTGGTCGGCCATTTTTAGTCACAGCTATATATAAAATGAAACAAATTGTTACGGTTTTGTAAGGAAGATTGACAAGACAGTATTATTTTAGTTTATTGGCCTACTGGCTATTATAAACTTCATAATTGGAATCTACACATCCAATTTCAACAAACTTCTAAGTGTAACCATTACTTGCCTAATTCTTTGGCAGTCTCACAGAAAGATATTAGGAATAACTTCTTAGAATTGCTCACTTGAGTTGGAGTTTCTGCAAAATGAATGGTTCATCAATAACTTGCTGGGCAACCTTTTTAAATGAGATGATTTTTCAGTTTATACTTTCTGGAATATTGCATGTCATATTTCCCTTTTCACAAACTGCAGCAAGCATAACGTTGTGGCCTTGGTTTTCTTCAGTAGATTTGAAATGGGCAAATGGATTTGGCCTAGTGTATCACTGGCTAGCTCCCTTCCTTAACTTGGCAGAAAGACTCTAAGCCATGAATATATGTAGGTGCATGGAAATCATATTGACATTGAGTAATTGTGACCACCCACTGTAATTCTTCGCATACTCCATGTTTCAAGACAAGATGCCACAGACAAATCAAAACAGAAAGTGCAAACAGAATGAGAGGTCATCAATTTGAAATATTAATTCTGCTTCTCTCACCAAAGATGCTCCCAGGCCTGATGTGAATTTCATATTTTTTTGCTTTTAAAAAAAAAATTCCAACATCCACCGTAGATTTATTTGAAGGATATCAGATTCATTGATTCAGCCCTGATGCCTGGTGTCTGAAGGTTAATAGAGATCAGAAAACTAATATTTAATTCTCTATTTCCTAATGAAGGTGTTTATGGACACTGAAGTTGATAAAAATGCAAAAGTTCTTTATTGTACACATTAAGCAGGCAATCTCCTGGACACCCTCTCGATTTAAAATCTCCAAACTCAAAGTACATCAGGTTTTTGAAGTTTTAGGAACAAAGATAACAGCAGGTACTTTAATACAGTTTCAACAACTACAAATAACATTTCTTTACTTCAATATTTTAGTTCAAATAATGGTTCCTTTGAATTACATATGTACAACTGACAGGAACTTCTGAATGTTCAAACACCTTTGCTGGGACAAAGTAATTCACATCAAGGGCCTAAGAACTTCTGAAGACAGAGAATCCAGGCACCAAAAGTGTGTGACAGCTCATATTCAGCACACACAAATATCCTAATTATTGATCCACAGGAAAATATGCATATGATCACGTTTGATGTGCTAAGTGACAGAATTTCTGGCCTGGAATCTTCATTCATCTCATTTATAATGGTGTAACACAACTTAGTCAAGCTTGATATAAACTAATTAACACAGCCGTACAGTTTGATGTTTGTCTGATGTCAAATGTTTCTCAGTCATCAGTCTGCTCTTGAGTGGTTCCTCTTCTGTGGACCAACAGCCTGTGCTCTGCAGACTCTACCATGTGTTACCAAACTGGCCTTTTATTTTCAAAACTAATGACTGGTTGTAATACGCAGTATATTAGAACTCGTTTTATGAAGACTGGTTTTAGTTGTATCAATGCTAGCTATTGCGTCTATCTCCCTTTATAATTGCTCGGACAGCATTCAGATGATGTTTTTGACTCGTTAAAGGAATAGCCCATTCTAAAGTCCCATTGCATTTTCCCTCTGTTTATTTGAACTTTATGCAATAAGAACTATTAATACAATTAAACTATCCATAAAACAGTTAATAAGATGGACAATAAAACATCAATATGTTGATACTTTCAAAAGAACAGTCAAAGAATTTATCTGGACTGTCTACATTTTGCCCTGGTTCTGACTAGTACAAAAGCAAATTCAAACTAACTTGTTTATATTAAACTTGCTGAAAGACCTTGGCTCAAAAAACTTACTATGGAGACATAATCATAGAATTCAAAAACATTATCAATTCATTTTAACCCTTAAACTAGCTAGATATCCAGATAATTTCGTAACCTATAACTCTTGAATAAACCCTAACAAATAAATTATCTATAACATTGTCTTTCAGTATTGATCCTGGATAAATAATGGTTGATTTAGATCATTGATATTTGTCAGAAACACCTCTGAATTCATGTTCAGTCAGTATCGCTCCATCACATTGTCACACATGTGTACTATTTTCTTCCTTCAAATTTCATTGCATTGAGTTTTCATGTGACAACCCTGGAATGAATTCCTCAGCTTAATTGACTACCATTGACTGCAGAGTATATTTGAAATGCTTAACCATTCAGGTAACACCTGTGGAGGTAGAAACTGAATGCATGAATCAGAGTAGCCCTCCCCTCCCCCCCTAATTGACACCCCCTCAGCGCCTCTGCCTCTCCCATCTCCACACTGACCTTTGTGTAGATCTGAGGTACCAAATGACCTGAGGGCCTTGATTCTGCAAACATCCTGTGAAGTGGAGCAGATTGCAAGTTGCAACCAGGCCTTGGCAACCATTCCCTATTCTTCACACCCAAAGTGCCAGCCTTTTGATATTTGATGCATTCAAAAGCCTCTGAAGCACTTTAACTGTTTTTTGAGCAAGAGAGACATTTTAAACAAACACTTAGAATTTACACACAACTTTTTAAGGTTTCTGAAAAAATTAATACCTCACATTTAAAAATTATTACAAACTTAGCATTAAAATAAACCACTTACCTGCACATTTTTATCTTGCATCTCCATTCAATGCAATGAGCTTGTTCTACTTGGGGGTCGTGCACTTCACTCTCAGCCTAGTATATTTGTGCGTCATTGATCGTGGAGTGGAAGATTGTATGTACCAGCATCCAACACATATTGTTGTTAACTATGTACAGGCACAGATGGCAGAGTCCAGGCATTGAACCAGAACAGTGCAGCGAAGGAACAAGCCTTTCAGCCTACAATGTCTGCCCCAGAAATGTTACCCAAATTAAACTAAAACTCTGCTGCCTGGTACAATGCTCTATTCCCTGCACATTCCTGTGTCAAACTGGAAGCCTTTTAACTTGCAACTGTTTTTTTCACTACACCTCTATGTCTGGCAGTCTGTTCCAGGCACTTACCATTCTCTGTGTAAAAGACTTGCCCTGCACACCTTCTTTAAGCTTCCCTCCCTCCCCAATTCTCCTTAAATCCTTGTTAATTATTGGAGGCTATTTCTGCGATGACCCACTGCAGATATGATGTATTGGCCCTTTAATCCACATCAGTGACCTTTTACAAGAACTGGAAAATGTGGGAGAGATGTGGGGAATGAGAGAAAAAAAAGAAAAGAACTGAAGATAATCCAAGTGAAAGGTTAAAGTGGGAAGATACATTGAGTTTTACTGTAACCACTTACAACAATGATTCAATGACCTCAAACTTAAACCATTCGTCTTCCACACTTAATAATGGGTCCAACAATCTAAGACGTTGATTTCATTATTTCCATTTACATCTTTTCTTGGCTCATCTCTTTCATTTCTTTGTCTCACATTATTACCCAGCTTTGCCATTTAACTCCACATAGGTTGAAAAGTACATTTAAGCTGTTGGATCCAGGGAAGCGATTCATTGAAACCCTAAGTGAGATGTATAGAAACTGTTGGAAGGTGAATGCTGGGCAAACAGTGAGTTGAGCTGTGTCTGAATGTAATTTGATATTTGAGAAAGCATTCTCGGACATTGATCCCAAGATTTGGATGGTGGAATTTGAAACTCCACATCTATCTCCTCAGGACTTCCATCCTGACATGGGCTTTCAGGGATGAACTCTGTCCTCTGAGCAGGAGGCTGAAGCCTACCCCTGCAGATACAGGTAATCGCTCCAGTCTTTCAGCTGCTTCCATCATTCCCATAAAGCAGAGAGCCTCCATCTTCTGCACTGTTTGTTCTCTACGTTTTCCAGGTCAGTCTCATTTGTATAATGGTTGATGATACCAGCTCCACCCACAGTGCACCTCCTTTTTAAGAGGTTCAGGCTGGTTCTAAACACGGCAGACCCAGCTTTAACTAGTGTTAACCATTCATATTAGCTCCCTGCTGATTTGTCATGCCAGCTGGCGAGATGCTACAAACACAAATTAGCAGCAAGCAAGAAGTTGGCAGGCGGGCTCCATTATGCCAAATGTGTGTGGATTAATTATGCAACCCGATTCGAGTGTGTGTGTGTGGGGGTGGGGGGGGGGGGGTGGGTGGGTGGGTGGGTTATTGAATTTAGTATCACGCTTTGTGAATAACGCATTGTTCAGTTTAACTTTAACTTGTAGGCTAGTATGTGTGTCCAGTCCTTGGAATCAGTTTTGAACCCACAATCTATTAGATTTTTTTCAGACAGGGCTATTCAGTGATTATAGGGCAAATGTAGATAAATGGTGTTGAGTTACACAGTAAACATGATTTACCACAACCATGGACAAGGATTGTGAGGCCCTAATATTCTCCAATTCTTCTGTTCTTACTGCCACCATAGGTAAAATTCAAGCTGACATATTAACAGGAAGCATCCATTGGTTAGGATCCTTACAAAGGAAATCTCTGAACAGACCTCTGGTACTTAAGGTAATAGAATATATGATATAACTATTCACCATTCAATAAATTGAGTAAATGCAGATATTACCTACATGTCAGATATTCATTGGAGTAAATTGGCCAAGATCATGTCACTTCATGTTCATTTATGAAGTGTTTTTGAACAGCTAGAAGAGTGAGAGGGAACACATCCTTGTGTTAACATCTATGTATCTAGATTTGCTCATTTTTTTTGACTTTGAAGAAGTTGGCTCGGAGGTAGAGCAGGGAAGATTCTATGATGTATGAAAGTAGCAATAAACCGCAATACACAAATATTTAACTTGGTGTAGTTTGAAATAATATAGGAACAGAATAGGTCATTCAGCTGTCAAGCCTGCTATGGCAGTCAGTAAAATCACAGGCGATGCCTACCTCAACTCCACATGGCCCCATATCCATTTGCTAATACAGCCTATCCTTGTAACCTGACCCTCTACACACTGGTATTGTGCTGAACCTGAGTTGCACTCCCACCATGACCATAATTAGCTCTGTGAAGTCTGGAGATCCAGATGGAGTCTAACCACGGCACAGTGTACAGAAACTTAACTTCTCTTCCTTTGTTACGTACTCCCCCCAAAAAATAAAGGCCAATATTTTGATTACTGGTAATCTTTGCACTTGTTCACTGTTCAAATTATTTGTGTGCGTGGATTGGTGCATTTTGTTATTCTTCTGCATTTCAATGATGAAGAGTTTATTGTCATATACTTAAGTACAATGTAGAGATGCAGCAAAATTCTTCCTCGCTGCAGCCACACGATATACCAGAAAAAGAGATAATAAATATAGAAGAATAGATAAATAAATATACATAGTTGGAGTTAGTGCAAAAAATGACTTCAATTTTTTTTATCACTGAGATAAAAATCTCATTTATTTTCTACTTGTGGATGATCATTCTCTTGCCCACATATTTTCATCCACCCACTATCATTTTACTCACAGCTTATCTGTCTAAAGTCCCATTTTAAGCTCCTGCAGTATTTACTATCTCTTCTCACCTCATATCACTCAGTTCAGAAACTGAAAATGAGTTGTTGAAAGGTAAGCAATAAATATTGTTTTTTTGAAGGAGTGCTGAGGAGATGTCCCAGTAATTTGTGGTGAGACCTCGACTCTTTCTACGTTCCAATAATCAACCAGATTCAGAGCAGCTAAGTTTAAATTCACAGATGAAGGGCAATTGAATCTGAGGAGGAAATTCTCGACCATAAATTATGCAAGTAGGCTAGGCGCCGGTGAATGATACATTATTAAAATGGAATGAAGCCCTACTCTTCAGCTGTTTCATTTCTCATCTCCTTTGCCATACATAACCAAGAATTAAACAGATCTGGTAGGCAATTGGTTGAGGCACTGTCTGTCAGGTCTTGTCACATGATCATAATTGTCCATGCAAAGGAAATCCTCAGCTTTTGCCCCATAAGGCAATTTGTTCTCAGGAACCTCTTTGTCATTTGTACACAAGTAACAGGCTTTACTTCTTCCTTCCCTTCTTCTATCTCAAGGCAGCAAGCTCCAAAGGATTTCTGAAGCCCTTTCCCCAATCTCCCTTCATGACTACTTTGAGCTGTTTGTCCATATTGCTTGCTGTGGCTTGTACTCTACTCTCAGTAATTGCTGACCAAGGTTTTGCTCCTGGGCCCTTCAATTATTTTCCGACACTTCTACAAATCCGTTGTCATCACAATTGTCTTCAAAGAGAACTATGTGATCCTATCATCATTGCAAATGTCAACCCTGTCTCCATCTTCTCCAAAATCTTGTTTAACTCCATTTGGCTGCTCCACTGCAAAGTCTCAGGGACGCCTACTCTAAAGATATCATCCTCCTCTCTTTGAAGTTCTGTGAGAGTCTCTCTCACTGCTCCCACTCTGTTCTTCGCCCATTCCCTTACCTTTTTATTCAGACATCCCCTGTTTTTACACTGGCCTGAAAGTTTGATTGCCTTTTTCTTCCTATGGAATGCTGCTTGACCTGATGGGTTTCTCTGACACCTTTGTGTATTGCACTTGAATCTAGTGGAGCTGCCTTCTGTCTAAAGGCATCAGTGAGAAGAGGTTGTGTCCAGAGAGGAGGGAGTCCTTTATGATATTGACTGATTTTTGAAGCAATGTCTTACATGGGTATCTTCATTTGATGGGAGGTCCAGACCCTGTGATGTACCTAGCTATGTTTCCTTCATCCCACTCGGTTATTGGTGACTGGGTCTGCATAGCAATATGGTGTCAGGCATGCAAACATCATGACCTACTCATTAGAACTATCTGACAGTAATTAGAGCCTCAGGGTTGAATATGTTTACCTGGGAGGAGAATGCTGCATGTTAGAGCTTATTCTGCCAATGGATGTGGAGAAATTTGAGGAGTCAGTGCTGGTGGTACATTTTCAGTGTTTTGCATTATTTAGTCTATATCTCTGAAGGAAAAGGAGGGGATAGATCTTGTACTGAGCAGTAAAGAGAAATTTAGTATCATGTGGATAGCCAAGCGAGCAATGTTAATGAACTGGAAAGAGGGCTCTTCACCTTCTCCTACACATGATGTAATGTCCTATTTAAATTTGGAGAAAATTAGATACAACATTATAGATAGAAAGTTTCAATTTAACAAGATGTGGGGCCCATTCATAGAATACGATCATGATTGGAAGATTTAAGAAATTCAGATGCTCTGAATATTCTCTGTCTGTTGTCTGAAGGTCGCCTTTTGATCCACATCTTTACATCCTTTTCTAAGGTAACCTTGATTAGAGGGAGGGGGTAGATTAGATTTAGTTTTAGTTTTTTTTTCTTTTTGTTCCTTTTTTTTTAGATAACTCGTTATATACGGGTATAATTATGGTTGTCTTAGATCCTATCATCAATTTAGACAGAAATTATTCTGTGTCTTGACCAAAAGATTGTATAATACAACTTGGTCTTTATCCAGAATTCTTTTAAAGAAATAATGTTAAATAAACAAAAATGGATAGGTACTTTGAATTAATTACATTTATATTAATTAGTGGTATGTATATGATATGACTTGTTCTTTGTTATTTTAGTAGATTTTGTTTGTTAAACTTGATTAAATATTTTAAGAAGTGTGGAGTCACTGTTACAGGCCCCACAGCCCACCACATCAATGCTGACTTGTACACACCACTGCTAATTCCATTTACCTGCAATATGTCCATGTCTTCTGTGCCTTTGTGATTCATGGACTTGTCCAGATGTTTCTTAAATGTCATGTGCTTCCACTACCTACTCAGACAGAGTATTTCATATTCCAACCATTCTCTATGTGGGGAAAAAAAATCCCCCTGTAAACTTTCTATTTCTCGCCTTTACATTTAAGCAATTTACAACTATATTTATCACATATTATTCTCGCCATGTGAAAAGGATTCTTACTGAACTACTTTATTTATCTCCCTCATGTTGTATTGAGTAACCCTTCAGCCTCCTCCATTTAAGGGGAAACAAATCCAGTCTATCCGATCTCTCCTTATAACTGAAATGCTCCAACATCTTGGTGGGTCCCTTCTGTACCCTCTCTGAACAGTTTGGTCTTGAAAACAGATTATTGACTATTATTGAGATGGTGGAACATACAGGAAATATACATTTAAGTCACTGGTTTAATTAAACTATGGTAACAGAACCTGGAGCTCATGAGCAAACTACTGAATGACTCAAGGTAGGAGGTTCTTCCTCTTACAAAATGAATGACATGAGATGAGCCACGATGCAAGCTTGAATAAGAAAAGTCTCTGGAATTATTTAAGAAACAAATTAAATACTGTGATGGGAACTCCAGAGTGTTTATGGATGGTTAAACTAAGGCAAGCTGAATAGCCTACCTGATCAGTATCAGCAATCTTTTATGAAACCTGCAGATTGTGTAATTGATTCCCTCATGAATTTCATCTGTGTGATAAGTTTGATACCACTTAAATCATCCAGTATCAAATACTCTTTGAATCCATACACTTTATCAGGAAAACAATGTATTAACAAGTATTGGGATGATAAATCTGTAACTATAATCTTATTTTTGTCAAAATTGATTTTGTGTTTCACTGTATAACTATGACTATGCCATATCGTGTGATGTGATTTTTGTCCTTCCAGATAGGTAAGCAAGGTATTATTTTACTTGCTTATGTAATACTCTTCCAAACATATTAACAAGAATAGTCCAAGCACATTGCAGATACTTCAAGGGAGTAATTTTCAATTTAAACAGGATTTAAAAAAAAAAGAGCACTTGAGACATCCAGAAACTAAACATAATGATAAATAAGACGTTACTATTTGTGATTTATAAATTCGTTGGATCAAGCTTTGCAAAGTGAAACCTTCGCACCCATTAATGTATCACTTAATTGATTGATAACATAACAAGTAGCATTCATAATGAGTGCACTGCTTGCATATTTCACTGGACTATTTTAATCCCTCCTTCAGCATTAAAAGAATATGCAAAAACAAAAGTTTATGGTCAATTTTCCAAGAGTTCTGATATTCTAAATGTTGTACCAGGCTCTGATAAAGTGTCTGCTGTGTCATTTTAGAAATAGATTTTAAACCTGCAGTGAAAATAACGGTTAAGATCATCAAGCTGCAGCAGGGTGACACCATCAGAGGGGATGACTGTCTATAACATATTTGTGCAGTGTTTCTGAAGAAATTTTTAATTTTTATAAAAATATCCCTGTAGTTAGTTATAACAACAAAAACATTTTTCGTAAGCTCAGCTTGCATGTATCAATATACCTACAAGGCTAAAACTTGAAGCTAATTTACTTTTTGAACCTTCTAATGCACTCCAGTCAGAGATGTCATCATTACCCAATGACAACAACGCTTCGAACCACAATTTGTCTGCACACACTATAAGCAAGCACCGTTGTTTTTGTTGCTGCTACAATATTGTGGTCATTAGTATTTGTGAACCTAGATCAATAACTTTTTTTGAGAATGAGGTAGTAATTAAAGAAAAAGGAGAAAAATCAAAGAAGTTACTAATAATGTGTAATTCAATGTAGAAAGATTTTACAAAATTATTTTGCTGTTAGTATTCATACAATCTAAGAAATTTTACATTTAAGCAATTTACAACTATATTTATCACATATTATTCTATATCTTTATAGCTATATTTTTTTCAAATATTGTTAATTTGTCTTTTTTACATTTAGGCTGTGTGTTGATATTGTAATTTTAATTTTGCTAGTTGTTTATCTCACAGCTATTGCCACTACATTCAGTGATATACGGGAATTACGATTTACGAGTATCATCAGTACAAAAAACATTACTAAGGATTCTGTATAGTCTGGTATGAGAGGAGGTCCATGGGGGTGGGGGAGGGGGGGGTTGACACCATGAGTTACCACACCAGGTGACACCAACCCTAGTGACACCACTGAGCTCAGGGCACTGATGGGATGAATGCTTCACCAGACAGAGCAATAGGGCAGCAACATGGCTGTACTCCTCCTGCTAATGTGAAAAATGAAATAAATGGATCATGAGAGCTTGCCCACATAGGATTCTCAGGAAAAAAGATATACACATGCCCATTTGGATCAGAGGGTTTGCAGAATCATAACCACCCAACATCACCCAGATGGTTGTATGAAAGTTGTCTCTTTACAGATTGGTTGCATAACTATAGAACATTACAGCAAACAGGCCCATTCAGTCCTTCTAGTTTGTGTTGAACCATTTTTTTTTGCCTCGTCCCACTGGCCTGCACCCAGTCCATAGCCCTCTATACCCCACCTTAAATTTTAAAACTGAGTCTGCATTCACCACTTCAGCTGGCAACTTGTTCTATACTCCCACCACTCTCTGTGTGAAGAGTTATCCCCTAAACTTTTCCCCTTTTGCTCTTAACCCATGTCTTCTGCTTTGTATCACACTTATCCTCAGTGGAAAAAGCTGACCTACATTTACTTTGCCTCTACCCCTCATAATTTAAAATACCTCTATCAAATCTCCCCTCATTCTTCTATGCTCCAGGGAATAAAGTCCTAAAATGTATAGGACTTTCCCTGTAACTCAGTTCTTCAAGTCTGGGCAACATCCCAGTAAATCTTCTCTGCACCTTTTCTATCTTATTGACCAAAACTGCACACAGTACTCCAAATTTGGCCTCCTTAATGATTTAGAGGTACAACTTTGCAATAACATCCAAACTCCTATACTCAATACTTTGATTTATGAAGGCCAATATGCCAAAAGCTCTATTTACACCTCCATCCACCTGTGACACCACTTTCTGTTCACCACTTCTCAGTGCCCTCTCATTTGCTGTGTGTGTCAATTCTTGGTTTGCCCTTCCAAAATGCAAAACTTCACATTAAATTCCATCTGCCATTTTTTCATCTGATCCCGATCCCTCTGCAAGCTTTGAAAACATGCTTTGCTGACAACAATACCTTTAATCTTAGTGTCATTTGCAAACTCGCTGATCCAATTTACCACATTTTCATCCAGATCATTGATATAGATGGCAAACTACAATGGTCCCAGCACTGATCCCTGATTCACATCACTAGTCACAGGACTCCTGACTGAAAAGCAATCATCCACCACCAGTCTCTGGCTTCTCTCGTCAAGCTATTGTTGAATCCAGTTTACTACTTCACCATGAATACTGAGCATCTGAACCTTCCTGACTAACCTCCCATGTGGGACCTTGTCAAAGGACTTAGTAAAGTCCACGTGGACAACAACCGCAACCTTTCCTTCATCGACATTCCTGGTAATCTCCTCAAAAAACTTTATGATTGGTGAACATGACCATGATAAACAAAGCCATGATAAACTATCCCTAATAAGTTCCTGGTTATCCAAATACTTGTATATCCAATCTCTTAGAACAGCTTCCAATAATTTATTTGTTAATGACAGGCTCATTGGCCTACAATTTCCAGGACTACTTTTGAAGCCTTTTTTAAACAATGGAACAACATGAGCTACCCTCCAATCTTCCAGCACTGCATCTGTGGCTAAGGACATTTTAAATATTTCTGCCAGAGCTCCTGCAATTTCTACATTAGCCTCCCTCAAAGTCCAAGAGAAAATTTTGTCAGGCCCTGGGGATTTATCCACTGTTATTTGCTTTAAAACAGTGATTTTTAAACGTTTTCTTTCCCTATACCATAGGTGCTCTGTGATTAGTAAGGAATTAC
This sequence comes from Narcine bancroftii, assembly GCF_036971445.1. NCBI lineage: Eukaryota > Metazoa > Chordata > Chondrichthyes > Torpediniformes > Narcinidae > Narcine > Narcine bancroftii. Next base: position 5,254,861 of record NC_091478.1, read on the forward strand.
TTAAGGTGGTATGTGGGTGGAAAGAAAAAGTTTGAAACCCACTGTATTAATTGTACCTCATTGACTCATTATGTGCCCGGTTTCAGAACTCCAAAGGAAATGTGCCAATGACAATTTTTCTCAAGCAAAATATTTCAGTAACAATTGGGTCTAGAGCACTGATTCTCAACCTTCCTTTCCCACTTACGTACCACCTTAAGTAATCCCTTACTAATCACAGAGCATGAATGGCATAGGGATTACTTAAGGTGGGATGTGAGTGGAAAGAAAAAGTTTGGAAGCAGCTTCTTTTAGACAACTGACATCTCCTCCTCTTATCTTTATCGGTTCCATGACTTCACTGCTTGTTTTCCTTATTTCTCAGGATTTTGTGGCAGTTTTCTGAGTAAATACTGATGCAAAAAGCTATTTATGATCTCTCCCATCTCTTTTGACTCCATACATATATATCACTCAGAGTTCTGAACTTGGCCAGTGCCATCACAGTCATCAGTCTCCGCTCCATCAAGGACATCTACAAGAAATCGTGTCTTAAGAAAGCAGCCTCTATTCTCAGGGACACCCACCACCCAGGTCATGCCATCTACACACTGCTACTACCAGATGGCTGGACAAACATCCTGCAGCATAAGGACAGCTTCCCCTCTGCCATCTGAATGGACAATGAATCACAGATGCCACCTCTCTTTCTCTTATTCCTGCACTAATTAATTTATTTTTAAATGTAATTTTATAGCAATATTTGCTCTGTTATGCTGCAGGGAATCAACATACTCAAGACAATAAATTCTGATTCTAGTTATATTCGAAGTCTCACCAGGAGCAAGGAATCTGAACGAATCATAGAAGCATACATTTCTTCCTTTGGAAGGAACTGAAACAAGATTAATTTGCCTTCACCATTATGTAGTCATAAGTAACATCTATAAGGGTGAACAATGTGACATAGACTTTAAAAAAAACTGTTCTAATTACAGTTTTTGTGAAGCAGAACTAAGCCCAACATATGGAAGACATAAGGGCCCCACTGAAAGAGCAAATTCCAGTGTAGAGCATTAACAGTATTTCCACTCTTGCAGTGAATTAAAGAGAGTTGTGGGAAAGTAACTTCAGAAGATTGTAAAACAACAGGAATTGAAGCCAATTGGCAAGTTTGATTACATCACCACTGAATATTTCTCTATGGTCCATTCCTTTTGATGACAATAAGGCAGCCTGTTTAGTTAAGCTATTTAAAAAAAAATGTACAAGCTATTGGGTGCAGTTAAGTGCAAGTCCACACAGTTGCAGCCAGTGAGTAAACCAGGTGTCTCAAGTAAGGAAAAAGAGCATCATAAACCCGTAGAACACTATGGCACAAAACAGGCCATTCAGCTCTTCTAGTCTGTGGAAGCTATTATTCCACCTAGTCCCACTGACCTGCACCCAGGCCATATCCCTCCACAATCATGTACCTGTCCAAATTCTTCTTAAATATCAAAATTGAGCCTGCATTTACTAACTCAGCCGGCAGCTCATTCCACTCTCTGATCGAAGAAGTTCCCCAAATATTCCCTTTAAACATTTCCCTTTCCATCCTTAATCCCTGTCCTCTAGTTTTTACTTCACCTCAGTGGAAAAAAGCCTAATTACATTTTCTTGATCTATACCCATCACAATTTTGTAAACCTCTGTCAAATCTTCCCTCATCCTCTATGCTCCAAGAAATAAAGTCCTAATCTGTTTAACATTTCCCTTTAACCCAGTTCTTCAAGTCCTGGCAGCATCCTTGTAAAATAAGTAATCTTTTCACTATTTCTTTCTCATCAGAATGGGAAATATCTTCTGCCAAAGATCACTGGTAAATCTCCTCACTTCTGTGGTCATACTTCCACTTCCTTGTGCTTTTTTGAGAGTTGGAATTATCCTTGTCCTCTGTGGCCCATTTCTCCTTGGACAGACTCGAGGGAACCTTTGAAGAACCTCTGTGACGAGAATATTCATCTTTGTCAACATTGCATGCAAAATTACCCCCGCGAGAGTTCAAGTGCATTGAATAATCGTCAAGAGCTGTTGATGCAGTCGTGTATAAGAAAAAAAATCCTTGGTTTGGCCTGATGGGTTGAACAAGAAATATTCTACTGGAATGGGATTTAAGTGCCAGGATTTGACATGTCAGAGACGAGCTCCAAACCAGGTTTATCTACCCTATAAATATCTCCCAAATTAATAACAGGGTTATTATTTAAAATAGAAACAGACAAAAATGACTTGATTATAATTAAAGATGGAAACATTGTAGAAGTATGTGTGCTTTACAAATCAAATAATTGTGCTCTACAGGAATAATTATTCTATTTGGCGGCCAACTGCGAAGTAATTAATATAGTCTAACTGAACATCAGAACATTGAGGTTTTGAGTGTTAAGCTGCCCAGTTGAACTATTAATTACATAGAAAAACACAGAATCCACAGCACAGAAAGACACTGTTCAATCCAAACAAGTTCAATGCTTGAACCTCCTCTGTGTTTTTCCTTTTCTAATTCCAACACAAAAAAAACCATATTCTGTGCCTTTCATTCCCTTGAAAGTTTATTCAATCTTCTCTCAAAATCATTTATATTTTTAATTTTAACCACTCTCAATAGAAGCAAGGTTCACATTTCTTGTGGTTAAACACATTTTTGCTTCACTCCCTATCTGAACTGTTAGGTGTTTTCTTAAATTAAGAGCTTCACTCTTCCCAATCAGTGGAAATCCTCTCCCTGCATTTATTTTGCCGATGATTTGTCATTTTGAAATATTTTGTTATTCTTTCCAAAATAAACACCACACTATTCATCTTTTCCTTGAGGTTCTCATTTCTGGCCCAAGCATTGTCATTTTTTTGGACCATCTCTGGTGGTTTGATTTCCAATGAATAGTATGGTGACCAAAGCTCTGTACACATTTCTTAGTATGAGGGATTTTCTTTTTTTCAATATTTTTATTGGATTTTTACAGAAATAGTATATAAATAGAAGCCATTAATCAAGGATATACAGGAAAAACCCATTATAAAAAGGAACAAAAAGCAGAAATACAAACAATTATAACATATGGCTAATTGAAAAGGATAAAATAAAAGCAAATATTATGCTACAAATTCTACCTCCTTCCCTTCTCAGTTCTTGATCCTCCAAAATATTCCGTATGGAATTTAAACTGGAGGTGGGCGAGGTTGTGCTTAAGGAGGAGATTTTTGAGGAAGAGCTGTCTTAAATTTAATTGGTCTGGTTGAGTGAGGATGGTCGATGAAGATTATTCCATGCTTTAATTGTACAGGGGAAGAATGAATTGCTGTACCCATCTGTTTTGGAAGATGGTACTAAATTGGGTTGTGTACCCTTGTCAGTTCCAAGTAGGCTTGGGTTCGGTGTAGGATTGGTTGTCTATATCAAGCTGGCAGTTTAGCATTTTCTAAAAACCGGTCAGGTAGTGCGCTTCACGTTTGAGTTGGAGAGACTTCCACTTTATTGAATCCAAGAGCTTTGTAACACTTGTTTCTCTTCCCTATGTATCTGCCCATCTCTGGACTCATTCGATGGGTGTAGAGTTTTTGTTTGTGTCTGGGTCCCATGCAGCTACTGCGTATTCCAAATGTGGTCTGACGAGGGGGAGGTACAACTTCTCCTTGACAGAAGTTGAATAATGATGGAAGTTGCGTCTCAGAAAATTTAGGACTTCTGCTGCCTTCACCGTTGTATATGTCTGATCATTCCAACACCAGTTATTCTGGATTTTGATGCCAAGGTATTTTGGTCTGTTCGGTTTCGTCAAAGGTGAAACCCAGGATTTTGTATGATGTTTTGTCTGGTTTTCTTTTTCTGGTGATACGTATGGTTTTGTATTTGGAAGGACTGAACCGCGTGCCCCATTTTTGTGACCATTCTACTAAGCTGTTATCTGAAGTTATCTGGTAAGTACATATAATTTCACTGCCATTAAAAGAAACCACAAACTGACAAAACAAGATCCAAGTGGTCTTATAAATTACAAAAATAATTAATAAAAGGACCCCCTAAACTTAGAAAATTTAACTCAGTTACTGTAGAAGAACATCTGATATTTTTTTCCAAAGTTAGGCATGCCATATCAGATAGCCACTGAATGTGAGTTGGAGGGACAGGATCTTTCCATCTCAACAGTATTGAACATCAAGCAATAAAAGAGGCAAAAGGGACAACATGGGATTGAGACAGAGTAAAATTCAAATCTTACTATCTAATTACCTAACTTTAGCTTTTATTATTGCGCAGCTAATATTAGATGTATCATTTTTTGGATTCATTATGAGGATAGAATGATGCTTCAAATTGGATTAATTTGAAAATGAACGCTACTAAAAAATATCCTCTTCTTTCGGTAGTTGGAATGCCATTACCTTTTTCTTTTATTTTGAACATTTTATCTTTGATTTTCCAAAGACTCACACAAATGCAACCAACAAAACATTACATTCTCTTTCCATATAATATGATTTACAGAGTCCTTATTTCCCCCTCCTTGCACTCTCCCCTCCCCAACCCTCAAATTATACAATCCAAAAATATAAAAATACAAAAATCACATAAATACTCACAAAGAACAACGATCCTCCTTGAGGCTGGAGAACCCCGGGTATTAAATAAAAATAAGTCAGGGCAAAAACACATATCTGCGCTGTATTCCCCATTTCATACTGTTATCCTTTACCTATGGGGTGGATTGATATTTTTTTTCTCTTATTCGGGGAGGGGGGGTGGGTATGAATTATATCTGTGAACCTATGTGCCTCAGATATGGTTGCCACATTTCAATGTATGTCCCATATCTCTTCCATAAATTATCGGTGATTTTCTCCAGGGGAATTTAACTCTGTATTTCCATATTCCATTGTGCAATATTTAGTTGGGAATCAGACTTTCACCTAACTGCTATAAACTTCCTGGCTACTGACATGGCGACCGTCATGAACTGAACTTGGTGTTTAGACACTCTAAATTATACTTCCCAAATGTCCTGCAGGAGGTACAACTTCACATCCTGTGGAAAATCCATCTTTGTAATCTTTTTCAGAGTCTTCCCAGAAGGATCTCACCCTTGTACACAGCCAGGTGGAATGGACAGAGATTCCTACCTCCACACCCCACCTAAAGCACATTTCTGAAATTTCTGGCTTTACCTTGTGTGAGGTACAACTGATGCAAGAAATTATATTGCACCAGCATGTGTCTGGCATTAACAATTCACATTAGGCAAGTCAAAGACAAGTCTTCCTACCATTGTTCATCAATGGTTATGCCATCTGACACCCAACTTTACCTCGACTGATGTAACCCTGACTTTGGGCCCTCACTTTGAAATGTGGAATACATCCTACAAATAAATTTACAAATTTTGAATTAGAGTCTCCATGAGACTACTGTCAGGTAGATGGTCCCAGTTTGTCCCTTAAGAAAGATCTTAATTGCAAAAAGCAGAAGAATGTTCTATTCAATAACTTATATTTAGTCCTCAATTGCTTGAATGACATGAACTGCCCTTGATGGTAACAATCCTCAATGCATCTGATTTCCTTCCAGAACCAGGTGTCCTGAATCTTATTGCCCAGAGTCGTGGGTATTAAATTGTTCTGGGTCAAGGGCATTTTGGGAGATATCCCCCACCTTTAATCCAAAACATCAATTTATTATTTGACTCATCTGGCACATGATTTCATTTTTATCCAGATTAACCTTATACCCAGAGACCTTCCCATAGTCCTCCAGTATTGTCCTCAGTCTGGCCAATGACCCCCAGGCTCCATCAAAATAGGTTGATTTTGTGTTCTTTCTGGTGCACCTTGAATTCCTTTATGCCTGGATCCCGTTGAATGATTTCTGCCAGTGGTTCAATAGTTAGTATGAACAGAGCTGGGGACAGTGGGCAGCCCTGTCTACTAGATCTACTTAGTGGAAACACTGGAGACACCTGCCTGTTTGTGAACAAATTTATTCTGATTTGTTAATTTCGGCAGATATTTTGCCAACCTATTTACCAATACATTTATCATCTACATTCAATAATGATATAAGCCTATAGGAGAAGGGCTTCAATGGGGTCCCTATCTTTTTTTCAGGATTTCTCTAATGATACCTGTTGAAAAAGACTTCGCAGGGTATGTGTCTCCGTTGCCTGATCCACCACCTTCATAAGGAGGGGCATTAAAAGGTCTTTTAACTTTCTATAAAATTTGACTGGGAAACCATCCTCTCTCAGTGATTTACTCACCTGCAGAGTGGTCAGAGTATGTTCGTTATCTTCTCTAGAGTAGGCGGGCATCTAACTCCTCTTGATCCTCCTGATCTAAGTTTGGTCGTTCCAATGAAAGCAAGAAATCATCTATTTTGGCAGCATCCCCCTCTGATTCTCACTTATCGAGTTCTCTATAAAACCTTCCAAATGTTTCATTTATTTCTCTTCACTTGTCTTTCCCCTGTTTGAATCGCATTGATTGTCCTTGAGACCTCTTCTGCCCTTACCTGACAAGATTTTATGGCCCTCTTCCCTCAGCTCATAATACTGTTGCCTTGATCTTAAGATCAACTTCTCTGTTTTGTATGTTTGCAACATATTGTATTTGAGCTTTTTATTAACTAATTTTCTCTCAGACACCAATCTTTGATCATCTTTTTCCAATTCATCTATGTCCTATTCCAAATTATTAATTTCATTCACGTACCCTGCTTTTATACCTTTAATCCCTGTTCTTATCCAATTATCTGGCCCCTTAGATAGGCCTTCAACGTATCCCAAATTAAAATAAATTATTGTCAGTAGAGGGGCAGTTCATCTCGCAGAACAGTTCTATCTGAGATCTGACAAATCTTCAAAATTCTGACTTTTCCAACAGCAATGGATTTAAGCACCATTTATATGCTATAGCCTACTTATCTGGCATTATGATGGACAAAGTCAGGGATGAATGATCTTGCATTTCTCTGCTTCCAAATTAAAGATAATTTTGTTGTTAGGCATACTTTGAGAATTTAGATTCAATTTAGAAAATGTATTAGATACCATAGATTTTTATTCGCTCGACCTCTATTACTTCATTCTTTTTTTTTCTACCTTCTGAGCAAGATTCTGCTTTTCATGAATGGTTTTAAGCTGGGTATCCAATCTTTTCAAGATTTATTTATGGATAATAATTTTGCTTTATTTGAACAACTCTCTTCAATTTAAACTACCCAAACATCATTTCTCTAGATACCTACCAATTAGGAGTTTTTTGAACTGTGTAGTGTTGAGACTTTCTCAAGACCTTATTAAAATATGATAGGGTGATCTATAATTTTAAACTGAATCAAAAAAAGCTGATATTAGCAATATATGATTTATTATTAAAGTCTAGGGATAATTCCCTAGATGAGATAAAAAAAATTATGGAAGCAAGATCTTCAACTTTCATTTTAGGATACCAAGTGTGAGGGATTTTGTACCAGTTTGTAGAAAACCCTATTTTTTTAGTTCCATCTATCCAGGAAAAAAAAAGATCCAAACCATGTGTGAGACTTATTAATTGTAGATAAATAAATTGGCCCGTACGGTTTGGGAGGCAGTTAGCATAATGCTATTACAGTGCCAGCAACTCCGTTTCAATCTGGTACTATCTGAAGGGAGTTTGTATGTTCTCCCCGTGTTCAGGGGGTTTTATCTGGATCTTTTTGCTTCCTCACACCCTCCAAAACATACGGACTTGTGGGTTAATTTGGATATAATTGGATGGCATGGGTTTAAAATGGCCAAAATCTGCTTCTACAAAGCTATAAATAAAAAAATTAAAATTCAGATAAAAACCGAGAAACAGAAATGAAAACAGAGGAAAGGCATCAAAAAATTAGCTGCAGTTAGAATAGAGCTACCAAAAGTTGCTGGAAATCTAAGATAAAAGAGAATGCTAGAAATATTCAGCATTTCAGACAGAATCGATGGAGGCAGAACAATGAAGTTAACAGTTGAAGTTTGATGTCTTTTCATCAGAACAGGTCAATGTGGATGAAAACCAGAAAAGCACGTTGCCTACAATTCAATATTGAGTGCTAAGGGCTGGAATGTGACTCACTGATGCAACTTATTCTATCACGGATATTTTCTTTGTTCTCTCCGTGTGTAATTTCTGTTTTCTCTTGAAGTTTATGAATATTTCTCTCTCTCTCCCTTCCTGCAGATGTTGACTATTTCCAGAAGTTACTGTTTGCAATTTATTTTTAAGCTCCTGCAATCATTCTGTGCTTTAAATTAAAAATATCATGGAAAATATATTTATTATGTTGCTCAACCACAAAACTGAAATTGTTTATCTTCTATATCTATGAGAGAGAAGGAACACAGAATATCCTTAACCAACAATGAAATTGCATCAGAAAAGAGGACGGGTTGAGCTTTGTAAAGGCGGTAGAACACTTTTTGTTAGCTGTGGGAAGGTATCTTTGCTCTATAAACCAATTCAAAACCCTTGTATTATTGCACAAAACAGTATTGTATGATGTCTAATGGATATAAAAGACTGAACTTGAATCAGGCATCAGTAGACTAATAAATGCAACACAATTGGATGGATTCTGAAAGGAATGTTGGCTGATGGCCATACTTGAGCCTTGTCAAGCTGCAGAACCCGAGTGTGGAATACGGTAGCTTCCACTGTATTTACAGAAGAGATCAGGCACAACCAAATATATAACGACCAGGGCTTTCTTCATTTTCAGTCAGTCTATAATTTTAAATTCAGTTACATTAAGGGATGGGCAAATGCAGACTGGTTAGAGCAGCCAAAGGAAACCAAGGTTGAAGTGTATACCTTGTCTCATCATGTACATGTTGAAACCTTTAACCTGACCCATGAAATGGTGATGACTTTGCCACTTATTAAGCTTCCTCCCCTTGAGTGAGGCTATTGCAAGATTTATTCACTTCTCCCAAATTACCTGTGTTTCACTCTTTTTCTCCTTTAAGAGGGTGAGCTAGGGTCATGGCGATATTTAAAATGTTAAAGGAATTTCATCTGGCTAATATGGAGAAACGATTTCTTCTGATGGTAAACTAGTATGTGGAGGCATAATCATAACATATTGAAGCAGGTCGTGACATCAGGAAATGTGATAGAAGGTGCCGTCTGTGAGGAGAAGCAAGGAGAAGAAATTTTGGACCAACTTCGCAAAACTCTGTGAACACTGGCAGTAAATTGGAGCTCTTATGACTTACATGATAAGATTTTTGTTGATATCTCCACTCCAGATCGCTGAAGCAAAGTTCTTTAAGTATAATGATCAGGCTACGTTGAACCTGACTGTCCCAATGGGAGAGCAAGTGCCAAATAGTGTAGACACATACAACACCCCTTCCCAAGCTCAGGAAAATTAGACGTTTATTTTTTTTTGCTCTTACACAAGTGATTAATGACATTTTAAAAGATGATTGATTTATTTCAGGACCATTACTTTTCAACTGGAACCATAACAACATTCTTCAGACCAAACTGCTTATTGAAAGGTTTGAAAGTTTCCAAACATATCTTTGTCTAATCTTAATGGAATACTTGAGCTGAGTTACTTATATGACTTATAAAACAATTTGCTTTTATGATCTTTAATATGTGTGCATGGCACAAGGCCTAGAAACTGCATCATGCAACCCAATGTTTTACACAGCACATGAATGTTGGGGGTTAATATGAAACTGGACAATGTAGAGACCTCAATATTGGAGCAAACCTTTACAAGAGGGCAATGATTCACCCAATATTACTGATGATGAACATTCCTGTTTTGTCTTGGTGTCAAAACTCTGCCTAGGGATTTCCCCCTCCAAAGGTTGATGTCCCATGCTCTCCAAAGTGACGTAATCAGTTGAAGAGATAGAATCACTGCTCTTCGAGTTTGAGCAACAAAATGCACATTTCACACACCACTTTGGTGTTGAGTGCATTTTATGAGGAATTAATTATTTAGGCCTGGAATTTGTGATTTTTGCAATATCCACATACAGCAAGTGTGGCTTCGCTTCAGCCTTGAATCAAACTCTATTCCCACACAGCACAATTTTAAAGCTAATTTTTATATAGGAGGGAATTTCTAGTCCAGTATTTCATCATTCCTACCCATAGGAAATCAGAATCAGAATTTCTTGTCATGAACAAGTCACAAAATTCGGTGTTTTGTGGCAGTGTCGTAGTGCAAACATTCATATTATAAACCATCTTACAATAATAATATAAAAACAACAAAAATAACAGTGCATGAAAAGTAAAGCAGTGTCTGGTTCATTGATTATTCAGGAATCTGATGGCCGTGGGGAAGAAGACGTCCTTGTGCCGCTGAGTGCTCGTCTTTAGGCTCCTGCATCTTTTTCCCAGTGGTAGCAGAATGAAGAGGGCATGGCCTGGTGGGGTGGGTCTTTGAGGATAGTGACAGCTTTTTTAAGACACCGCCTCATGTAGAGGTCCTTGATGGAGAGAAGTCTGGTGCCTGTGATGTTGCAGGCCGAGTTAACAACTTTCTGGAGTTTATTCTTGTCCTGTGAGTTGGCGCCTTCACACCAGGCAGTGATACAACCAGCCAGAATGCTCTCCATGGGATACCTGTACAAATTTTCAAGAGTCTTCAATAACGTACCGAATCTCCTCAAAAACCTCACAAAGTATAGCCACTGGCGAACCTTCTTCATGATTGCATCAACATGGAGCCTTCAGGACAGATCCTCAGACAAGTTGACTCCCAGGAATTTGAAGTTCTTGACCCTCTCCTCTACTAAGCCCTTGATGAGGACTGGGTCATGTTCCCCGATTTCTTCTTAAAATACACAATCATCTCTTTGGTATTGCTGACATTGAGCATAAGGTTGTTGCCTTTACATCATTCAAAGAGCTGATCTATCTCTCTCCTGTACCTCATTGCCATTTGTGATTCTGCCGACAACTGTGTTGTCATTGGCAAACTTGTAGATGGCATCAGAATTGTGCCAGGCCACACAGTCGTGGGTGTATAACGAGTGGCGCAGGGGACTAGGCACGCACTGAGGAAGAGATGTTGTTTCCAATTCATACTGACTGTGGTCTTCTGATGAGAAAGTCAAGGATCTGATTGCGGGGGGGGGGGGGGGTGGGGGTGCACAGAGGCCCAGAGTCTGTAGCTTCTTGACCAGCACTGAGAGAATAATGGTATTGAAGGCTGAGCTGTAGTTGATGAAAAGCAGCCGTATGTATGAATTACTGTTTTCGAGGTGATCCAGAGCACAGTGGAGATATGGCAGTTCAGATAGAGCCCACAAGCCTTTTAAGTGTGCCCGGGTAATTTACTCTATGAAATAATAAATCTGTTCCCATGATCCTTCTCGGTACATTAAGCTTTTAATAATCATACTCTTTAACTATTCAGCTACCTTCATAAAGTATTATATGCTCGGCTGTAGTAGTGGTATTCAGCAGAGAATTCCATATTCTGCGATCCTATTTAAACTGGCAGGGTACTTCAATATGACTATTCCAGTTTTAATGGCTCTCAGTTTAATGATTTTTCTGGGCCCAATATTATTCTCTCAATAGAGAATGATGCAGTACCCTTTTTTTAAAAAAAGCAGCGCTCTATAATTTCTGGCAGATAAATCACTCATTAGGCTTTATTCAATTCGAAATCTCTATAAAGCCCATTACTGATACCAATATTTGCAACAAGCAAATTCAGGTAAATGTACATTATGTATTGCTGATTGGAAAAGGACAAGATTCTATTCTGGAGTGAAACACGAAAGTCTGCAGACGTTGTGATTGCAGTAAAACCTCGCCGAAATGCTGGAGGAGCTTAGCCGGCCTCTCAATATTTCTAGGAGACAAAGATCTATTGCAGATGTTTTGGGCCTGGGACCTTCTTCAAGGAATAAGCAAAATGAGCAAAAAACAGGAAAACTCAGAAATGGCTGGAGGAGGAATCCAGTCCAACAAAAGGTGTTAATTGGATATGATAAGGGGAGAGGTGAGAATTGATTATGTCTGTGTGAAAGGAGACAGGGAAAAGGCAGAGAGCCAGACCTGGGGGAAGGCAACAGGGGAAGAAGTGAGGGGGGGGGGGGCGTAACCAAAGGCTGATAAGTCGATTTTAATGCCATCTGGTTGGAGGGTGCACAGTCGGAAGATGAGGAGTTGTTCCTAACAGTGAATCTGCATCCAGTGCTCCTGCTGTGGTCTCCTCTACATTGGAGAGACTGCTTGCAGATTGGGAGATTACTTTGTTGAGCAGGCATCTCCCAGTGGCCACCCATTTTAATTTCCCGCCCCATTCCCTTGCTGAAATCTCTATCAATGGTCTCATGCACCGCCAGACCCAAAAGTTGGAGGAACAGCACCTCATCTTCCATCTGGACACCCTCCAAATTGATAGCATTAATAGTGACCTCTCTGTCTTTCATTCTCCCCTCACCTCTTCCCACAATGCCTTTCCCCATCTATATCCGTCTCCCTTTCCCCTGTCTCCTTTCACATGGACATAATCAATTCTCACCTCTCCCCTTATTATATCCAATTAACACCTTTTGTTGGTCTGGATTCCTCCCCTCGTCTGTCTTCTGACATTTCCTGTTTTAGTTTTCGCTTATTATGCTTATTCCTCAAAGAAGGTCTCAGCCCCAAAACACCAGCCTCTTTGGACACTGAAAGATTGGCTGGGTCCCTCCAGCATTTTGGTGTGTTTTTAATATTGCATTCAAAAACACTTGACAATCATGTTCTCTAAGAAATAAATATTTTCTGCAGTCCAAACTTTCTATGACTTCCTGAAAAGCTCCACTCAAAGTGAAATCAAATGTATGGAGGATGACGATGATGATTGATTGATCATTTACCTCATGGTTGTTTATTAGTCATGGCAGTTGCAGTTGCTTGCAAAGCAGGCTCTCTGCTTCAAGAATTACACTGGACAACTATTTTTTTTCCAAAATGTTTGCTTCCTGAATAAAAATTGGGGATTATGATTGACCTCTTTGATCTGAACTCAAAAATAATTTTACACTTGCTGCATCATGTCAGAAGTTGGAAAAACATTAAAATACCTTTAAGTTAGCAAGTTTAATCGCATAATGACGCTGCCACATTGCCTTAGTTCAACTGATCTAAAAATGTTTTGCCGCTGATTTTCATTTGTGCTCAGCATCTGATGCCTATCGTGTCAGTGTCCAACAATAGTCGGCCAGTATTGATGGATTCCAGTTGCCCTGATACCGCTTTTACATGGTTGCAATGTTCTGGTGAAACCTTTCACCGTATTCATTACTGACTGCATCAAAGTCAGTAGGGAAGACGTTCACGTGCGAATGCAGAAAATGAATTTTCAATGACATTGCACTTCATCGTTTTGGATGCTTGAAGTAGTTTTAAAATATGACAAAAACAGATTATAGCTAAAACACAGTACGTGATGGGAAAATTTTCAGGTGATTTTCATGATCGGCAGTGAAATCGATAAAGTGCACCCAAAAGTATTCAGGAAGCAAAATCTTCATTGTCCAGTGTAATTATTTTTTTAAGCACTTTTGATGCATTGAACATGAAAACTAGCGTATAAATTCATATCATATTTTAAAAGATTTTGTCAAAGTCCACAAAGGTATGAATAATTTGAAAATGCCAGTAAAAAATGGATTCTAAGCACTGTTCCTTCTAAGCTGTGCGTGTGTGCGCGCTCACACGATTTGCCACCAGCACCCAAAGGCAATGAATATGTGCACAAAAGGTTAGCTAGGCGGTGCCAAAATGATCATATAACAATTTCAAGTTTACAGTTGCACAAGCATTCAGTGCACACATACATTGGTCACAGGAAAAAAATCCTTGCACAAGGTAAAATTTTGTTGTGCACACTGACGCCTAAAAATTAGAGGGAACATTGATTCTAAGGGCTAAAAGTTGAATGCAATTGATCCATAAGAGGAAGAAATGAAGAAATGTCATGGCAGAAAAGCTACATTGCAAAGAGTTTTAAAATCTTTCAGGAAAGCAGAGCATTTGCCCTTGAGTAAAAAGACCAAACCATCATCCATGGACTCTCCCATTGGAATAAAAGGAGTTATAAAAGAACTGCATCAACTACTTTGAGTAGATTTTAAAGTTTCTAAGTTCTCTGAATTACATGCTGCAAGTCTTTCTTACAACAGTCTAATTATTAGCATAATTAATCCTTTGAATATTCACTTTTTAATATTCTCTTTAATTTTAGAAGTATTAACTAGAGCACACAGAAAAAGGCTAATTAACACTCATTCTGCCTCCAAGTATATTGGAACCAAAGTGTAAAATGGAGATCTTTTTTAACTTCACTTGTTATTTCAACTGGTTCTTTACCAGATTAAATGTTAATATATGGCTAATTTTAAATACCTTTTATGAGCTTGTAGGAGACACTTTACTTCCCTTTCACAATACTGAACGTAATTCACATGAAGGATGTAAATAATATTCCACTTATGTTCATTACATAACCTCTGCATCTTATTGCCTTTGTGAGGCGCAGTGAATAGCACAAAAATGCTGGCCATCACAAATTTGCACTAGATCAGTGTACTGATGTGTTCATCCCCAGTATGAGGAAACATTTAATGGGGCATTGTGGGAAATGATCAAATTTCTGCAGGGGGACCAGAGCAGGGCAAGGAAAGAAGGATAAAATCTACACAACTAGTAGATGAAGGATGTCTTTGTATTGCCATAATGTGTTTACTCATCACTTAATTTCAGTTGGGGGAAATGTCAAAAGAAAAACATGGCTCATTTTGAGATGTTCAAGGTAGTGTGGGAGATATATCCACACTGGATCAATAATTTAAACTGACACTCAGTGGTGAAAATTTGAGTAATTTTATACTCTGAGGCAACTGTTGTCAAAACTTGTGTAACTCCCAATGCAAGGAAAAATGAAGTTCCATCAAGCTTAGTGCATGAAAGTGACCGACTGCAATTTTGGTGAACAAAAGTTTAAAATATAAAGGAAAGTAATACATTTATTAATTAATAAGTGCAGCAATCCACTGCTGGAGTGTTATTCCAATGAAAGCTCTTGTCACATAACTATAGCTCACTGCACAGTGAGCAGAATCATTTGGACGAGGAAGAAAATTTCTGTCTACATCTAAAGAGAAAGTTATTAGTGAACTGAGAAACATTATATCCAAATAGCAAAATGACAGACAGCGAATCTGGCATACAATTTAATCTTTAATCAATTATTCTCAGGTATGCAGGAATTACTGGTATCACATTTATTGCCCATCTTAGTATAAGATGGTACTCAACCATTGTAGTATGGATTGTGGAGAGGCATGTAACCTTGTCTGGAATCTGGTGGAAATGTGGATTACAGAAGGGCATGTGACCTCTCTTTCTGGAACCTGGTGGAGATGTAGATTACAGAGGGGCATGTGACCTCTCCATCTGGAACCTGGTGGAGATGTAGATTACAGAGGGGCATGTGACCTCTCCATCTGTAACCTGGTGGAAATGTGGATTACAGAAGGGCATGTAACCTTGTCTGGAATCTGGTGGAAATGTGGATTACAGAAGGGCATGTGACCTCTCCATCTGTAACCTGGTGGAGATGTAGATTACAGAGGGGCATGTGACCTCTCCATCTGGAACCTGGTGGAGATGTAGATTACAGAAGGGCATGTGACCTCTCCATCTGTAACCTGATTGGAAGTCATCTCACCTGCGAATCAAGGTCAAGCCTTGCCCGCAGAACAGCACACACCTGATCATTGACTCCTTTTATTGGCTAATTGATACTTGAGGCGGACTCTCTAGTTGATGGCACTCTAAAGCCCCTCACATGTGAGCCATCCTCCACTTTCTCTTCTGGAACTAAATCAAGCTCCATTCCAGGTTGGGAACTGTGGGCAATGCTGGAGAATCATTGGTGAGGTGTGCACAGAAAAGGGTTGGGACCTGTAGTATTGCTGTCTAGTGTCCCTAGTTGAGTTAGATATGTGCCTGCCAGGGATATCAAGGGGTAGCATGTATTGCATGTTGTAATTGGATTGTAAAGCCTTCTACCCATGCGTGGTTGTGAGTTGAACATTTAATCTGACGAGTCTGTGCATTTGTGTCTTTTACCCCTGTTGTGACTCTCCTGCTCTATGTAAACAAGACACTAATGTTCAATCAGCTGCTTCAGACTCGTTACCCTTAGGTCCCATTGAAGTGGTTTCACTCACACAAGTATTGGTTCGACGAACAGAGTTTCGAATGAACACAGCTGCAGGGGAGATGTTTTGGAATGGGGGCAGAAGAGTTAGTGCAGGCAGTGAGGATAAAATCCCCAGATGGACTGATAATAGTGCAGGGTTTGGGAGCTTGGCAAGCTTGCTCGCAGACCATGGCAAAGAGGAGGACTGGTCCAAGCACCTGGACCCACGTGGTGAGAAAATGGGGCACCATGTGGTGTCCCTCGTCAAGAAGTCGGGGTTCCCAAAAAAATAGCATTTCTCCTGAGAATCCAATGCAAGATCATAGAAAGGAAAGATTTGGAGAGAGCCCAGAAAAATAAGGAGATCAAAGCATTCCAGCTACACTTCCACAGCACAGGCTGCCCAAGCCAGAACCACTGATCTTGAGGTGAGAGGGACTGAGGTAGCCTGTGGGCTGCATAAAGTGCGCTGGCCTGGCTGGCAGATAGACCTGGTTAAGGTTTAAGGTCTGCCCCTAAGGTCATGTGATGGGTTACATCTGTGGATCCTCTCAACTGACCCACCAAAAGCATTCTTTGTTGGCAGAAGAAGTACTGCACTCCACCTCGATGTCCCGTAAAAGGGGTTCTAATTGCCGAAGAAGGCTATCGTCTAAAAAGGACATTTCTCTGAAGTACCAAAGCAAAGGTTTTCATGAGTTAATTAACCTTTTGTCTCTTTCGCCCACTTCATGAACTACTCCTTCCATCTAAGTGCATGTCTCACCATTCATCTAAGGCCTGCGTGCCTCAACATGTAACGTTAAACATTTTCCTCTCTTCAGACATCCTGCCCATTCTGCCATTTTAAAATATTTTGGGATGGCAAAGCCATCCAAGCTATATCAAAATTTTATTTTTCTCCCCCCTCCCTCCCTCTCTGTCTCTCCCCCTGGATAGAAAAAGAAAGAAAAGAAAACCAGCACCTGGAGATATATATATACTATTCATATTATTCTAATAAGTTTATTTTATCTTCTAAATATTAATTGGGAGGAGCAGGAAATGTGGATGATATAGATGGACTTTTATCAATGAAATCCTTATAAGGTTGTCAAATCATATAAAAATTCCCAAGCTGATTTTTTTAAGCTACAAATAATCCTTTCCAAAGGTAAACAATTTTGTATTTCAGTCTGCCACCTATCTAATTAATACAATTTTCCATTTTCCATGTTACTGCCACACATTTCGTTGCTACACTCAAAAAACTCTTTTTGGTATTTATCTAACTTCATTTCAGTAACTATTTCATTATTCTTGAGTCTTCTGGTATTTGGTATTTTATCACATCTAAAAACTTTATCAGAACAACTTGAATTGAAACCATACAATTTGTTTAGAGTGTAGAATATTTTGTGCAAAAAATTGTATTGGACCATTTGGTATCTAATGTTAATTGTATTTGTTACACTCTCCTGGCAAAGTCTTGTCAACACTTCGTCTTGAATTTGTATATTTAAATCTTTCTTCCATCTTCGATTTGATTTTATATTTCCTTTTTCTTCATAGTGTTTTGCAATCCGTCTCCAGAACGGAGGACCATCGCCTTCCCGAGCTCTCCACTGGCCACCGTGACAGAGGTGCACCAAAAAAGAGGTACAAGGACTGCCTAAAGAAATCTCTTGGTGCCTGCCCCATTGACCACCGCCAGTGGGCTGATCACGCCTCAAACCGTGCATCTTGGTGCCTCACAGTTTGGCGGGCAGCAACCTCCTTTGAAGAAGACCGCAGAGCCCACCTCACTGACAAAAGACAAAGGAGGAAAAACCCAACACCCAACCCCAACCCACCAATTTTCCCTTGCAACCGCTGCAACCGTGTCTGCCTGTCCCGCATCGGACTTGTCAGCCACAAACGAGCCTGCAGCTGACGTGAACATTTACCCCTTCCATAAATCTTCGTCCGCGAAGCCAAGCCAAAGAAAAGATACATATTTGTAATAAATTTCTTAATAAATGTATCTGTAATTAAATATTCAAATTGACTCTGCTCTGGAAGTCTTAAATTCATGTCCAATTAAAAAAAAATGACTTAAGCTGGTAATATAAAAAAATTGTATTACTTGGTATATTATATTGCTCTTTCATTTGTTCAAAAGTAAAAAAAAAAGAGAACCTGAAAAACAATCTCTTACCCTCATTATACCTTTTCTGTGCTAAATATCAAAAAGAGTTATTTAAAGTAAAAGGAATAAGCTGATTTTTCATTAACATCATCTTGGGTATTTGGTAATTCTTAATTCCTCTTTCCATATGAATTCCATTCCATACCTTCAACAAATGTATTAAAATTGGTACTTCCATTTTTCTTTTCAAAAATTCCTCATTCCACTTGTATAGAAAATCTTCTGAATTAGTTTCTCCTATTTTATTCATTTCAATCTGTACCCACACTGTTTTTTCTCCAATTTGATAACACGAGGACAAGAATCTTAATTGTGCTGCCTTGTAACAATTTTTAAAATTGGGTAATCTTAGTCCTCCTTCTTCAAATTTCCAAGTTAGTCTTTCTGTGTTTTATGACGCCAAAGAAATAGTCTTACATTTTTATTTAATTCTCTGAAAAACTTCTCCGGAACTGGAATGGGCAATGATTGAAATGAATATTGCAATCTAGAAAAAATATTCATCTTGATACAATTTACTCTCCCTATTAAAGATATTGGTATGTGTTTCCATCTTTTTAAATCCTCCTCAATCTTTTTTAATAATGGTAAATAATTAAATTATCTAAATGAGGTAAAAGTGTGGTTGGGAAGTGCCTCGTGGTCTCTTCCTCTTTGTTACGCACTGTTTTTCTCTCTGTTGACAGTTAATAAGTTCTCTAAGAACTATTTAACTCTCTCACTTTTTACCAAATTAAATTCCTGATTATATGTGGCAGTACCAGCCATATATTTTAATTTATTTCAGTTCAATAAATACCAAAACAAGGGTTATTATGATGTGAACCAATTGTCCTTCCATAAAATAATTCAAATATAGGTTTCATTGATATAAAGTACTAAACATCGATTTGCGGAATTATTTGGAAGTTTCTTTCTAAAGTGGAACCTTGCATCCAAATACACATATTTCTACCTTTATTCTGTCCATGTGGCCCAATTAAATTTCCCCCCCTTTATGAATTCAGGCAAGAGAGACTCCCAAATGGAAGACAAGCTCACAGCCGATCTCTAAGTCATTATAAATGGCCAATTATCTGTTTCAAAAATTGAATTATTTCATGAAATAAGGATAATTTTCTGAAATTTTGGAAATATACAAACTAGACTCGTCATTTCTTCATGAATAAATAAGAAAGGAGAAAGTTTTTTTTCCACTGCAAAATCATAAATGGATTCTTTATTCAAAAGTTTCTGATTTTATTAGAATGAGCAGAGGAAAAAAAAAACCTCCTGAAGTAAGTTTGGATTAAAGTAGAAAAATGTGACAAAAGAACAAGAGGTACCCCACCGTTCTTTTGATCTATTGGAATCATATGTTGTATGAATCATCTTCTGATGTTCTAAAAATTTCATCCTTTCATCCTTTCTCCTGAATCAGAATCAAAATCAGAATTATTGTGATTAAAATGTTATGAAGTTTGTTGTTTTGTGGTAGCATTGAAAACATTTCTACAAACCACATTTCAAAATAAATAAAAATAGCGCAACAAAAAAGAAAAAAAGACAAAGTGAGGCAGTGCCTGTGGTTATAGAGTTAGTGCTCGGTCCAAAATGAAAAGGCAGCAGACGTAAGTAAACATAAGCATCGGAAACTTAACTGAGCTAGACTTCCAGAGGGGAAAGGATGGTTTTACAAAGACAAAAGGTGCATTGTTCATTGTGGAATCTGACGGCATACAGGAAGAAGCTGCCGTTGTGCCCTCTAAGTGCTCGATATCAGGCTCCTGTACCCTTTTCCCGATGGTAGCAGAGTGAAGAGGGCATGGCATGGGTGGTGGGAGTGCTTGATGAGAAAGGCTGCTTTCAGGGTGAAGACTGATGGCCATGACCTCAGGTCGAGTTAACAACCCTCTGGACCTTTTCCCTCTCCTGAGAGTGGGCACCTCCATACCGGTGATGAAACCAGACAGAAAGCTCTCCACTGCACGCCTGTAGAAGTTTTCAAGAATCTTCAGTGATATACCGAACCTTCTCAAACGCTTCACAAACTATAACCAGTGGTGAGCTTTCTTTGTAATTGCGTCGACATGGAGGCCCCAGTGCATATCCTCAGAGATGATGATACCCAGGAAATTCAGGAAACCATCACCATTGTTTTTCCTTCGCCACCAAATAGAATTTGCTCGATCAAAATGAAAAGGATGCGGGAGCAGATACAAACAAACATGCACTTGGGGAACTTAACTGAGCTAGACCTCCAGAGGGTTAATAGACAAAGAATGCAATTTCTATTTAAGTCACATCAATTTTTAAGTATTTTGCAAAATAGCGTCAAATACTTACTTAAAGATTTTAATGCACCCATTGAGCAAACGCAGAATATGAACAGACAAAATGTAGAACACTGCAAACTAATTCTCATTTCATCTATCTTTAGGTTGCTCAAACTTTTGCTTGTACAGAAATGATAGCAGGTGTTCTGTAGATCCCAGTGGAGTAGCACAGAGCAACAAAATGACATTAGTGTATAGAGAATCTATGAACTTGGGAGCCACTTTGACACCTGATTCAGCTCCAATGGCAGCAGCTAAAGACTCCAAAGATAAAAAGCAATAAAATAGGAATTGGGCCAGCATCGTCTCATGACTCCTTTCAAGGCAAGTGAAGAGACACCGTGAAAACAATACCGACTCTAATCATTAAATAAAATTGTCTCCAAAGTCCAATTCTTTTGACATCTGAAACAGCTCAGGTCATTCATCTCTGTCAGGAGCACTGCTGACTTGAGAACGATGGCATCTGATGGGCACTGATACACTGATACTAAATTTTAAAACATCATCTCAAAGAGTAGATGTTTCCCCCCTCACCCCACACCTCCACCCCCTCCCTTGTCTCCACCCAATGGCAACCTGGTCAGGTTCTTACCCAAGTGTGAGCTGTTTCAGGATTAAGTTGTAGTTATTCGAACCTACCTTTGAATTGTCATCTATTTCAGAATCACAAGTCAGAAAATTTAGATACATTTAGCTAAATTAAAGTAGTGCATGATTAAAGTAATAATTTTTGAAAACTTTTTATCTATTTCACATCAATGCCATTGGTCTTTATGCTGCACATTATAGGAAGTCTGATTTGCGGTATTTTAAATACAAAAGAACAATATAAGTACAATTTTTATGGAAGTACAGTTAAAAATCTACTGGTCATCATTACACCCAGTAATTTATTAAATATTGCTAATATCAATAGTTCATGAAAATTGGATATTTCTTGAATAAGAAATTGTTATCTTTTTCATCAATCAGTTTTTCAATATATCCCAAAATGTAACAGTCAAAAATTTAAGTTTATTATTCCATTAAAAATAAGCCCTCAATTTATTTGTTTTCAGTTCATGTATGGATTCAGAATCCTGTGCCAGTTTCCCATTAATACTGAATTAATGTTATATTGAAGTTAGGAATAATCAACTAAATTTAATCTTACAAGAACATAATGAAGTATTTTAGTTCCATTTTCCGATAGATCTTGAGTTACTTAATAATGGATGGATTATTCCAAAATGATCAATGACTAGTAGAGTAAAACCCCTGGTGGTGGGTCAACCCCTCACACGACGGGCCGAACCACCATAGTGAACTGCCAGCACGGCAGGGCACAGGGGCTTTCCCCCCACCGCGCAGAAGTTCCAGGCTGCAGGAGCATGTTGCCGGCGAACGGCCAGGCCTCTCAGCAGCATTATGACATCACTCCCATGAGCCTTGTCACCTCCCATAAAAAGGAACGTGCGTGGTTGGAATAAATGGTAGTTACTAGTTTACTTGCTTGGTGTGGACAGCATTTATTTCAGCAGTTCTGCCTTTAGCAGTGCGACAGTATCCAGAATTCAAGCCCCCAGCAAAAAAAAATTGAGGAAAAAAAAAATAAATAAGAATAAAATAAGAGGTAAAAATGCCTAAGTTTAAAATTGTAAAAGTAAATGCTCTCTGAAATAACACAGAAACCTTTGGTGAAGATGGGAGCAAATATTCAACCAGTGGAGGGCCTTGGTCGGGCTTTGTTCATAGCAACTGTTTGAATAAAGTTGTGTGAAACAGCAATGGCATTGCCCAGGAAGAAGAAGAGCTGGTTGATGCCGCTCGCTGTTGGGGTGACTCCCTTAAAATGTCTCCTTATCCCCGCTTAGTAAGAATCACCCCAGTCAAAGGCTTTATCTGTAAACTTGGAGTGGGGGTTAATTATCTATAATGCTATTGTTCATCTTCCAGGCAGCTCCGTGGATAAGGAGGAACCTTCAGATGCAGTGACGGTTGAAAGTTTTCAGAGTGTGAGTGAAAATAAAGTAAAATGTATTAAGGGCTATTCATTCATTAAAGTACAAGTTCACTCAGTGTAAGTACAGTATCTTCATGCAGGTGTATTATTTAGACATTATAAGAGTAAGTCTCAAGCAACTGGAAAATACATTTATCCGGCATCTACAAATCCCCATAGGTGCCAGGTGCCAGGGGTTTTATTGTATTTGAATACATTTTCTGGTCAGCAATTAGCTACCCTTTGTCACCAGTGATATACTCATCAAATTTACTTCCAGCAGCTTGAACTCGATGGGCAAATCATCCAGAATCAGATCTCAATGACAATGGGCTGAACAGTGTCAATGAGGCAGCACAGAGGGTGTTCTGGACTCAGTGCCACCCTTGGAAATGGGTGGGAAAAAACTTAGCCCAGCATCCATTCCACCCATTTTCAACCAGACATGGAGAAAGAAACCTGCAAATCCTATAACAAAGTCACCCAAGAAAACTTGTGACAACGTCGACTTCATTTCAATAATATTAACTGCTCCCTTATGTTTACCTTTCCATTCCTAATCAATTATTGCTCTTATACACAATGCATTGTGTTCTTGTACAGATATCTCATCCAGATTGCTAAAGAACTTAATACTACTCTACCTTTGCTGCTGGAGTCCAATTTTTCAATCTGCACTGGTGAATACATGGTATACCGTTGGGGAATAATGGACAGAAAGCTATGGGCTTCTGTGTTTCTTTGCATGTGTGGAGGAATGCTGTAAAGGATAATACTCATTTGAGTATTACCCAACCAGTCAAGATCCAGCTACAATCTTTGGCAGCCCTCTTTGCCATCCACAGTACCAGACTCTTTGGCAGCCCTCTTCATCATCCACAGTACCAGACTCTTTGGCAGCCTTCTTTACCATCCACACTACCAGACTCTTTGGCAGCCCTCTTCACCATCCACAGTACCAGACTCTTTGGCAGCCTTCTTTACCATCCACAGTACCAGACTCTTTGGCAGCCCTCTTCACCATCCACAGTACCAGACTCTTTGGCAGCCTTCTTTACCATCCACAGTACCAGACTCTTTGGCAGCCCTCTTTACCATCCACAGTACCAGACTCTTTGGCAGCCTTCTTTACCATCCACACTACCAGACTCTTTGGCAGCCCTCTTCACCATCCACAGTACCAGACTCTTTGGCAGCCTTCTTTACCATCCACAGTACCAGACTCTTTGGCAGCCTTCTTTACCATCCACAGTACCAGACTCTTTGGCAGCCCTCTTTGCCATCCACAGTACCAGACTCTTTGGCAGCCCTCTTCACCATCCACAGTACCAGACTCTTTGGCAGCCCTCTTCACCATCCACAGTACCAGACTCTTTGGCAGCCCTCTTTACCCTCCACAGTACCAGATTCTTTGGCGGCCCTCTTTACCCTCCACAGTACCAGATTCTTTGGCGGCCCTCTTTACCCTCCACAGTACCAGATTCTTTGGCAGCCCTCTTTACCCTCCACAATACCAGACTCTTTGGTGTCATCAGCAAATACGCCAGCTATGCGGCATACATTTTCACTTAAATAATGGAACCCAGAAGTGAGCGACAGGCCTCCAGTCTATAAAAAAAATCAACCTTTTACCATCACCCTCTACTTTTCCATCTAATCTACGATCTCATCCTGGATCCAAAGTGATCTAACCTTCCAAAGTAGGAACCTTGGTGAAGCTTTATTGAAATCTGTAAATACAATATCCACAGCTCCACCCTCATCAACCTTCTTGTTCACCTCATCAAAAAATTCAATAAAATTTGTGAGTCGTGACTTGCCACTTACAAATCACAAATTAACCATTGTCCATCCAAGTGTGTGTCTATATTCTCCATCAGAATGCTCTAGTAGTTTCCCAACCACAGATGGTAGGTTCACTGGCCTCCAGTTCGAGGCTTTTCCCTGTTCTCCTTCTTGAATAGAGGCACAATATTTGCCACTCCCCAGTCTTCTGGCATCTCAACTGTAAATAATGATCAATCAAAAATCTCAGTAAGGGCACTTGTATTCTCTTGCTTCCCAGAATGTCCATGCATACATCTGATCAGGCCCATCTTCATACTCATCAAGACTTTCAGCGCCTTAACTGTAATAATGACTTCCCCCAGTTCTCAGGTTTTTCTCCCATCGTAATGACAATGAAGTAATCATTGAGGACCTTGCCCGTCTCTTGGGTCTCCACACAGATTTGAATGCATTGATTGCTGTGTGGAGCTATTTTTTTCTCTGGACACAGTTTTTTCCCTTATATGTACTTACCTCATCTCATGAGATTATCCTTAATGCTGCCTGCCAAATCATCTCCTGTCCACTTTTTCCCTCCTGTTTTACTTTTTAGCTTGCTCTCCAGTTCCTGAGACTTCTCCAGGCATACACTTGATCCCAGCTACTTATACCGGCCTCATGCCTCCTTCTTGCTCTTGACCAGACCCAGAGTTTCCCTCATCATCCAAGCTTACCTAGGCTTGTTATGCCTGACCCTTCACTCTAATGTGCATGACCTGGACTCTTGTCCACATACTTTTAAAAACATCCCATTTTCTTAACATTCCTCTTCCTTCAAACAACCTGTTCCAATGAACTTGAGCTAGTTTTTGTCTTATACCTTCAAAGACGGCCTCCATATCTATCTTTCACCCAATAGAACAATGATTGCTGACTTTCAACGGCTCATCCACGAGCACTTCATATAACTTGTCCTTCCCAATTTCCCAAGAACTGAAAATAGAAATAACTGGAATTATGCATCAGGTAAAACAGAATTCTTTGGAAAGGAAAACTGAGTTTTCTTTACAGGTCAGGACATCTCTGAGCCGATGCCCTGGTGAGATTTCTACAAATCAGTTGAATATGGTTCATTATGGGGTCTTGTTCTTCACCTTACAAGACTTCAATAAAAACTGAAAACTAATGTGTTACAACAGTAAATAACTCGAGGGGCTGAGACTGAATCACTGATCTGCAGCTTGTTATTCACAATGGACAAGGACCTCGTTCTTTGCCACTACCCAAGCTTTCTGGGGAAGGGGGAGGGTGTTAGAGGCTTTATACAAGGTCAAAGAGGGAGGGGCTACAGGTACAGTCACAGGACTGGGCGGAGCCAGGTAATCAGGAATACAATACAGTTCGGCAGTTCACCACAAATGGATAGCATGTAAAATGGTGCTTTTTATGCGGGTTACATTACCAAATATTTCAGCTTGACTGCTTACATGTTGGGATTAGATTTTGATTAGGGATTTCTGTCTACATGCTTGATGGTTAATCATTTTGGCAATGTTTCTGAGGCTTCTCAAATTTACATTTTTAATTGATTCTGCCTCTACTTGGGTGCTCATCACAGGGATGTCTATGATGTGCTTCTGTGATATTATAGCACTAGCTGAAGGCATGGACACCTCTGAAGACTAAAGAAGGAAAGTTTCTGCAGTTTCAGTCATCGGTGACCATATCCTTATCAACTGCCCGGCAGGCCAGATTAGAATTCCAATTGATCATCCACAGGAGCGTGTTAGTAACTTGGCTTCCGCCAGTCGGAATGATTACTGTTCTAGTGCGTTGCCTACTACTGATAGATCAGTGTTATTTCAATGTCATTTTTGAGCCTGATATCACCAGGCAGAATACCCCTCAGGAAACTAGAAACTCAGCCAAAGATTAAAATGCCAAAAAACATAGGACTGCATTGATTTAACAAAGGGCAAATAAGATCTCGTTTACCTTTATGCAACATAACTGTTCTCTTCCATCAAATGATCAGTCTAAAAGAGAAATGTTCAAAGGTTCACACTGTAAGTGCTAGGGAGTTTGCCTGAATTAGGCTTCCCATGAAGAGTCAAATATTGAACTACTAAATGGCAAATCAATGGTAAAGCATTACCAGCATGTCAGGACTAGTGTGGTTCCACAGGAATCCTGCACTCCGTGGTGTTCATGTGGAGAATTGGTATTGATCCCATGCAAAACTATTGGTATTTGCCAGAAAATTGCAGCCATTTGGTTAATAAATGTTGCACATAAAGAAAGGTAGCCTTTACAAATAAAACATGAAGTAACTTTCATTTCATATTTTGCTAACCACATGGTTGGAAAATTAATTGATTGGGACCTTTTAAAAAAAGCATGAATGATACTTTAAAAAAAAATTAAATTTAGACATCCAACACAATAATAGTCCCTTCTGGCTCAAAAGCCGATGCGGCCCATTACCAACAACTCCCCACGTAGGTTTAGTGTGTAAACTGTAAAGTACACTCACAACTTTCCTGTTTCAGCCTTGTTACTTTCTTTACCTATCAGGATCCATACAATCACAATCTAATTATGTTTCCTTCTAGACTGGATTTCTGTCTTGTTTGCGTGGTGAAACCACTATTGTCCATATTGTCCTGGTTGGCCCTGCTCTCACTGGCCAGTTCGTGACTCCACCCCTTTCTTCCCCATAAAGGCTGTCATGCCAGAAGCCTGCCCCCAGTTTCGAGTCCGGGTCAGTGTGAGCGACTATGAGTCCCTTTGGGATGCTGCCCATCTCTTGCAAATAAAAGCCTTCAGTTTTGGCAACTTTCAGTCTTTGTAATTGATCGTGCATCAGTTTGATCAACTGTTGTCCCATATTTGTATCAGACCTTTTGTACAATCCGCTTTTTATAGATGGCTTCAGAATCAATGTTAGTCCTTTAACCCTTCATTTATATATCAATGCTGGTTTATCTTAAACATTTGTCCATGCCATTGAACTTTTTTCTCACCCCGACTGAAGTCTGGAGGGCCAGAGTTGGGGTGAGCAAATCTTTGAGGCCAAGCGGCGCCTTGTCTGATTGGTCTGCTCAGCTGGAAAGGCCCCCTTTTCCTCCTCAGCTCTGTATCAATGATCAGAGACGGAGAACAGTCCATGAATCAAGCTTTTCATGGAGCAGTTGAGATACTGTAAGTTTGGAATTACTTGCAGCTGACATAATATTGTTGGGTACTACAGGTGTTCATTAAATGGCTGTAAAATTCATGTGTACCAGAAACAGGAGCATTGAGATGAAGGAACCTTATTAAATTTGACCATGCTGTGTACTAGACTGGAGGAGAAGGAAAATAAGTTTCATGGTATGTTGGCAGAGAAATAAAGCAATTGCCTATGTTTGTTTTGGGGAAATACATCAATGAGGAGTAGAATAATTAGAAATAAAGCACTAGAATATATCTCTCCCCTGTATTTTAGTCTCATAAGATTCTTCTCTACTTTGTCTGTACATTCACCAGATACATATCCTGCACTCTAATCTCTCTCCCCCACCACTCGCTACCGGCACCCCAAACTTCTTTCAGATAGTTGCATATTACACCTCGGGGATATCATCTCCACAGACAGTTTCCAGGTAAACCCCTGCTCCTTTCCTCATTCACTGCTTCTTTGACCACAACTGAAAAAGAGAACAGCATTTCATCTTCACAAGGATGCTCAATGGGCCAGTGTGGATTTTCCATGGGAGTCTTTGTGCAATTTTAATTTGAGATTTTCCAGTTAATTGTGATTGCAAAGTGTTGTCAAATCACAAAAATCAGAAAATAGAGCACGGCCAAGTCCGTTAATGTCTAACCTACTGAGTATATCTTGCATTTTCTAGTTTTATTTCAGATTTCTGTTAATTGCAATTTTTTTCCACTGGATTTTTCACAAGATTCATTGCTATATTGTATCATCACACAAGGCAGAAGTAGAGAAAAGTCCAAAGACGACTTGGCAGAGGAATAAGTATCAATAATCTAATACAAAAGATTAAACTTCAACAGTTTTAGTAGCTTATATTCCACAAAGACTCAATGACTCAGTCATTGTGAGACAGCTTTCTGCCAGTAGATTTCCTATACATTTGAGGCTTGAGAAAAAAACTTTAAAGATTCCTTTATTACTATAGACACACAATGTGTTTCCCTGTATTTGCCCTGTAAAGATACACAAACCAGGGCCACCAGTCCAGCACTCCACTGAGACGAGGAAGAGAAGACAAAGAAAGTCTTTTCGTAGTCTCCGAGCATCCATGGATCCCACGGCCTTGTCCGATGCCAGCTCCTCCCACATACCCACAAACTTTGGCCTCATGGCCTCCTGTCCAGTCTAACAGTGAACCTGAGCTCAAGGGATCTGAGTCACCCTCTTCAGCCCCTGGTTCCGACCTTTCCACCATGCAATAGGAATCCATCAGCGTCTGGGGCCCTTTGGGAGCCCTTTTTTCTTGCGGCATTCTCACAATTCCCGATCCTGATAGTAGGTTCATACAAACTGCTGTGTGAGTCCTTAAGCCATTGAGCCTCGCGTCCATTCAGTGATCCTCTACCCTCTAGAGTCCTCTATCTCAAGCTTCTCCCTTTCAGTAGGGAACATCCTCCTGCTCTAGTGCCCTGTGTGGTCTGCTGCAGTGGTCCCTTACCTTGTAGAATCCTCACCCAAGCTTCTCCTTCTTGGCAGGGGGCATACCATGTGCTGTCATACCATGTGCTAGTTCACTCCAGTGGTCACCTACCCTCTATAGTCCTCTTGCAAGCTACTCCTTCTTGGCAGGGTACCTCCTCCTGTTCTGGTGCCCTGCACTGTTCTACTGTGCCCTCAGCTCCTCCAACCCTCGAGGTCTGGACTGTCAATCATGGGTGCTACCATCTTGGGAACAACCTCTGTGTTCTTTGATGTAAAAAAAAATTCATTGCCAGCCCCATTTTCTTGGCAGTTCAAACCTGTGTGGGGCAATTGGGTAGGACAGCAGGGCAGTAGGACACATCTCCACTTCCCAGACCTCGCAGGTCATCATCAGTGGCTGCACTGCCTTTGTAGTAGCTGCACCAGTGTTGTTATCTTAATTTTATCAAATTAGTTTCAATAAAAGTGCAGTTAGTTCTGAGTATGAACATTCCCACATTCATATAATATTCCTGTGAACTGCCTGTAATGAGATACATTACAACTTGAACTTCTGAAGGTCATGGTATTGACCTCAAAGGTTACAGGGAGAAGGCAGGAGAATAAGGTTAGAACGGATAATAAATCAGCCATAATGGGGTGGACTTGATGGGCCAAATGGCCTCATTCTGAACCTATATCATATGGTGTTATGCTCAATTTTGTGTTCCATGTTGTTCATTTCAAAATTCTCTGTATTTGGAGAGGTGTGTCACAACATGGGAAAGATCGTACTAACAATATCCAGTCAAATTCCCGGTATCCGGAATTCAAGCAATCAGCAACTCGAAGCAACCGGCAAAACAAAAATCGAGGAGATAAATAAATAAATAATAGGAAAGTAAGAATAAATGAAAATTCAAATAAAAGTTTAACATTGTAAGAGTAAACATTCTCCAAAGCAACACAGACCCCTTTGTTGGAGATGGAAACAAACATTCAACCAGCAGAGTGCCTCGGTCGTGCCCCACCCACGGCAGCTGTGTGAATAAAGTTTCAATAATTATGAAGGCAACTCTGCTAGCATAATGGCCAGTATAACACTGTTACACCACTCACAAGTGGGGTTCGAATTCAAATTTTGCATGATATGGGAATTACCTGATTAATGTGAATTTTACATAAATAAGGAATACAATACTGATGTATTTCAAATTACTTTTCATTTTTCACTGCCTTTTGTCTTTTAAATTGTTTATTCCTAACGCAGGTGTATCAGTTAGGCATGATAAACATGTGTCTCGGGCAACAAGAAGATCCGCATCTCCGGCATCCGGGGATTTTACTGTATTTCTTTTATAAAGTTAAATTCTATTGAAAAGTTTTGACTTAGAACACTGTATTCCTGGCCTCAAGTTATTCTAAAAAAAATTCAGCCAATTTGGAAGAGTAGCCAATGTATAACGTGGAAAATCTACATGAATTCTATGACGGAGGAATTCTTTCTGTCCTTAAAACGGCATCAGTCGATTTCAGGGCCCTAAATATTAAAAAAAATTGCAGCCAGCACAGCAAGATAATAGTGAACATTCCTCAGGTCCATTTGAATTGAAGTTACCATAGAAGTTCTATTTGGCACTGAGATGGATTCTTAGTGATTCACAGCCAGAGTTCAAAATACTTGCCAATTGATATCTTGTCAAGAGACAAAAACCTCTCTAAAAATGAAACGTTGCTAATTATGTTCCAATAGGATTTACACACTGCACACTAACTAAATTTTTATATGCTTAGTGTCTTGAAAACAATCCCATGCTGAAACCTAGTTTCTAAACACAATAATATTGATACATTATCTGAACACTGATCAGACTCTTCATTCACTGACATGGTGAGCAACCGCAACCTAACATAAGTGGACTTCAAACATAAGTGGACTTGTCAAGTTCATTGTCATTTGATTATACAAGTATAACCCAATGGAACAGTGTTCTCTGATCCTCAGTGCAAACCATGCAGACACAAAATCAGACATAACACACACACACACACACACACACACACACACACACACACACACACACACACACACACACACACACACACGCAGAATATATACAAATAAATAAATTTCACTTTGAAAATATGATTCTCAGATGGTTAGTGTGACCAGTTCCTTTGGTGTTCAGCATTTTCACTGCCCATGGGAAGAAGCTAATTTTCAGATCTGATACTCTTTTTACCAATGGGAGCAGCTGAAAGATGCTGTATGCAGGGTGGAAGGGTTCCTCAATGATTTTGCGAGTTCTCTTCAGACAACTATCCATCTATAAGACTTTTACCAATGATGGCAGTGTTCCCTGATTTATTTACAAGTTTCTGCACTTCTACTAAGGAAGCAAAATAGAAGACTGATGAACAGGGAGTGAAACGTCTGCTTGGAAATCATAAAATCCCTCTTTAATGCACGGATGCTCTGTTATATCAAGGCTCTGTTGAGCCGTGGGTCATCAACTTTCAGCTTTGGCTTATTCTGACAGCCAACGGCAGATTTCCTTGTTCAGAGAAGCTGTCAGATACTTTTAGTTACCTCATTCAGCTGGACATATACTTATTTATTCAAGGGAGAAGAAGGGTAAACCTTTCTTCTTTCATAATGCAATGACGATCATCTACTCATTCTATTTAATCCGTGGTCAATGCTATTTTTAAAAAGCACTTGAGCACTTCACAGGGCATATAGACAAAAGATTCTAGAATGTAGTTTTAGAAACAGAATCCTTGAATGGCTGAGCAGACCAAGCAGCATCTTGTGTAAGTTGATGTTTTGAGTTTAAACTGGCAAACAACAGTCCTGAGGTAGAATCTCCACCCAAAACATTGACTTACACTCTTGGCCACCAGAGAGACTGTTGACCTGTGTTGACTCCTGCAGTGAAATTGGTTCTGGAGCAAATCACAGAGGATGTAAACCCACCTCAATTTGCCTGTCACTAGACACCATCTTGCTGGCCATCCACTCTGTATTAGATGACCTAGTCCATTGAAATTTCTACATCAGGTTGTTATTCATTGACTACAGCTCAGCTTTCAACACCATCACACATGTGTATGACTAAGCTAAACAATCTGGGACTCTGCCCATCCCTCTGCCACTGGATCCATGATTTCCTCAATGGCAAATTCTGATCATCACCTGAAAACAGGAACTCCCTAAGGCTGCGTGCTTAGTTGCCTATTCTGTTCCCTGTACACTCTACATTGGCTATAAGCCAAATTCAGCTCCTACTTAATTTACACACTTGCTGATGTTGGCAGTATACTGAAAATGGAAAAGACGAATCAGTGGTGGCACTCACATCCACAGTGATAAAGTGCATTGAGAGGCAGGTGTTGAAGCATACCATCTCCTGTCTGACTAGTGACATGGATTTTTTCCAATTTGCCTTACCAGGGCCACATGTCTACAGAAGATGTCATTTCAATGGCTCTACACAAAGCCCTGAAAGACCTGGACATCAAAGACGCACACATCAGGATACACTTTAACGACTGCAGTTCCATCATCCCCTCAAAATGGATCAGCAAGCTCCAAGCCTCAATACCCCATTGTGCAATTGGATCCAGGACTTCCTCACATCCATTCTGCAATCAGTAAGGATTGGTAAGAACATTTCCATCACATTCTCCACCAGTACTGAAGCACCCTTTGATTGCATAGCTACCCCCTGCTCTACTCGCATTACACCTATGTCTGTGTGGCTCCGTACGTAAATAACACCGTTTACAAATTTGCTGACGATACCACAGGGCTGTATGAAAAGGGGTCCAATGAATAGCAGACAGGAGGAGAGTGAAAACTTGGCTAAATGGTGTACTTACAACAATGTCTGTGTGAGATTGTCACCAAAACCAAGGAGCTGATTATTACCTTCAGGAAGGGAAAGCCAGAGGTGTACGATACAGTGATCATTGGGAAATCTGAGGTGGAGAGGGTGATTTAAATTCCTGGGAGCAACTATCTCAAGGGATCTTTCCTGGACCCAATACACTAATGTAATTGTGAAGAAAGCACTTCAGCGCCTCTATTTCCTCAGGAGTTTGTGAAGGTTTGGCATGACATCGAAAACAATGGCAAACTTCTACAGATATGTGCTGACCGGCTGCATCATGGTCTAGTATGGGGGCACCAATACCTCTGAGCAGAAAGCCCTGTAGTGGCCTCAGCCCAGTACATCACAGGCAAAACTCTTCATGAAATGTTGTCGGAGAGCAGCAGCAATCATCAAGGATCCACACCAGCCAGCACACCCTCTGTTCTCACTGCTACCATCAGGACAGCGGTATAGGAGCCACAAGACTCACACAACCAGGTTCAGAAATAGCTGCTATGCTTCCATTATCAGACTCCTCAATAACAAACTCATGCAGATACTTATTTAAGGAATCTTTGCTAAATATTTTTTTTCTGTTTTGCAGTTTGCTTACATTTCTGCTAGTTTACATTTTTCTCTTCTGTATATGTATCTTTTTTTTTTATAATTAAAAAAAAAATTTTCGCACTATGAACCATACTGACCAAAATACACACAAACATTTCCCTCTTGAATATGATTTTATCCCCTTTTCCCCCCTCCCTTCCCTCCCTCCTTCACACCCCCTCCCCATCCACTCAACGTTCAACATATGCGATACATTAAACCCATTAAACAATGTCCTCACACAATGAGAATAAACAAGAAAATTGCAGCATCTACTTTTACACACTGGGTCAGTTCATTTCGTCTTCTTCTCCTTCTGTCATTTTAGGTGGTGGAGGTCCGCGGTAGGACTTCTCTGTTGTGTTCCATGTACGGTTCCAAAATTTGTTCGAATACTGTGATGTTATTTCTTAAATTATATGTTATTTTTTCCAATGGAATACATTTATTCATTTCTATGTACCATTGCTGTATTCTCAGCTTATCTTCTGATTTCCAGGTTGACATAATACATTTTTTTGCTACAGCTAAGGCTACCCTGGTTAGGTGGTGCCAGAACAACAATCTTATTTAGGAGATCAAGGCCCCCACACACCAGTCCACATTGATGCAACAGAGGGTGAGAGGGTCAGAACCTTGGGAATCCATATTTCAGAAGACCTTTTTCAGAAACCTGCACATCAGGGCCACCGTGACAAAGGCATGCCAACACCTCCATTTTCTCAAGAGTTGGAGGAGATTTGGCTTATCATCATATAGTCTATCAAATTTCTACACATGAATTGTGGTAAGTATTCCAGCTGGGTGCATTACAGCCTACTTTAGTAATTTCCATGCCCAGGAACACAGAAGGTTGCAGAAGATAGCAAACCTAGCCAGGTCCATCACTGTCTTCAACCTCCCATCCATTGTAGATATCAATGTGATGAAACATTTCATCACTCTGGTCTCAACCTCTCACTTGTAGAGGAGATACAGAATCCTGAAGGCCAGCACCTCTAGGTTCAAGAACAGTTTCTTTCCAACAGCTATCAGACTCTTGAGCATCTCCATGTTGTATTAATCATGGGCAGTTTCAATGGCATTAAAAGGACCATCTGCACTATTGCATTAATTCTTTTTGTACTTGGATCACTTTGAATATTTATTATCTATTTTTAACTATTATTTTATAAATTCATTTAAATTTACAATAATTGATTCTTTTACAGATGCCTGTTCAGCTGCTGCAAGTAAGAACTTCGATGCACATGTACATTCCATAGCGTATGTGACAATAAACTCGTTATAATCAATGCCCTCTAAATTCTTCCAGTATTCTATTATTTGATCACTGGACCTTTATATTGATGGTTGTGAAGCTATCGCACAAGCTTAATCATTGTATTATCATCAGGTTAGTTTTTATGTTACGAATTGTGCACTTAAATGCAACATCAGTAATTGTGGTTCAGATATTTGTGACATCCCACCTTTAATCTCAAGGAAAAGAAGCAGGGAAATTGTGATTTTTGTTGAAAGGTGTTCACAGAGAGAAGATGGGTCAGTGGCATGTCTTCTTGGCACCCACTGCCTTCCTGCTGTACTGCTAAAACTCTTCAATCACAAAAGGACCACATTTGATCACACCTGGAGCTCTCATTTGACCACCCACAAAAGCAACC
The DNA here is from genome assembly GCF_036971445.1 of Narcine bancroftii. Classification (NCBI taxonomy): domain Eukaryota; kingdom Metazoa; phylum Chordata; class Chondrichthyes; order Torpediniformes; family Narcinidae; genus Narcine; species Narcine bancroftii. The sequence continues at coordinate 5,290,106 of NC_091478.1, forward strand.
CTTTTGTTTGCCCTAGAACCTCAATCTATCACATGCAGAACATCCTGAAATAGATTTGGAGTCCCTAAATCACTTCCAACGTCAACTCCACCAATATCTGAGACGTCACCAAACAATAACCAGATCAATCCCCACTTTGACCATGTACCCCTTCAATCACATGTAGAACATGCATTGATCGCTTATCCCCAGCTGCTCTATGAGCAAACCCGAAGACTTCAAGATCAGAATCCCCTCTGATCACATGCAGAACAGTCTCTCAAAGTTCATTCCATTTTCTCCTGAATACTTCATGGGCATCAGATCCATAATACCCAAAGGCTTGTTTTCAATTGTGTGCTAAGATTCCCTTTAATCAATTTAGAGACACTCCAAAAAGGGTCCTTGAAAGCTTTCAGAGGTCTACAATCTCTAGAATGTAGAGATTCTAGCCCAAAGTCTCTAGAATGGTTATGCCTCACTAGTTTTTAAGTCGTCTTTGATCCTGTTTATCTTTAAGACACCTCCAGATTTCCTCAAAATCACATCTAAAGATAATCCTCCAATCACAAACTGATTACCCCACATCCCATCATGTAACCTACTGAGCATCTTTCTATTTCATTGAGCAGCGTCCCAGTAATTTAGAGGGCTGTGGCAATCATATCCTGAATTTACATTCAAACCTTGACGTCACCAGAGATTTGATTTCTCACTGTAGAAATGCAAGGTGGAGTTAATACTCAGGGCTACATATAGTATTGAATAATAAAGAAGTCTTGAATAGCCTCCCTTGTCCAAGAGTAAAAGGAATCACTGAATGGTGCAGAATATTTTGTAAGGAAAAAGGGGACCGCCAAAAGTTGTGATTCCTGATGGAAAAACTATTGAGGTCCTTCAGACAGGGTTTCAGGATCTGGAGAAGAAGTTTAGAAACTAGAAATGAGAACTATTTTGCAAAAGTAATAGTGTCTGGATGACCTTCCATTCTCTATACATGCAAGAAAAACAACAGGTAACTAGTGCAGGAAAAGATGGGTTGAAGAAAGTGGACATAAGGGCTGGTTCTAGGAAAGGGACAGTGGTGTAATATGATTGCATCACACCATCTCCAGCAAATGTCAGATGGGTGTTCAGCCTGAAGGGTAAACATGTGTTCTTGGGGAGGACCAAAACTCACCTGGAAGGTGAAGTGGAAACCAGAAAATCTTAAAAAGGAGCAATTAGAGAAGTATAGATTGTTATAAAATTAGATATATACCAATAATTTCAGAGAATTGATTGAAAAATGTAACATATTAATGATACTGTATCAGTCTTTGCAGTGTAAATAATAGGGAGAAGTCTTTGCCACATGGATAGCATTTACAGAGATGTGGCTTAATAATCCTGAATGATAAAGAAAGAAAATAGAGTTGAATGTCCAACAATAAATGGTTAGGAATGATAGTTGCTTTAAATAGGTTTACTGGATGATTCCAGTAATAATTGTATCTGACATGAGTTGCAGAGAGGAGAGCCATTATATTGCTGGACACTTTTATTTTAAAACTCTAAACTACCAGAAGAAAAAAAAGACGAACAAATTTATCTGCAATTTTCCAAAACGTGACCTTACTGGGTAAATCATAATGCCAAGTGTAAGGAAGGAGACAAATGTTGGATGTGTGCAGAACAGAACAAAATCAATGTGCCTCCAGTCAACATGGAAATGGATTGTGTTACCATGGGGAAATCATCTATGACGGTGACCACCACACATCTCATCTTTAAACATGTAAGGAAGGTCTCAGAAAATATTAGAAATACCAGATTGGAGAAGAGGCTAATTTGAGTGAGTTAAAAATGGGTCTAGGGCACGTGCATAACAATAATGAAAAAACAAAGTATATTTAGGGAAGATATTCAAACAGATAATGAAAACTTAAAATCAAAACAGAAAATGCTGGAAATGCTCAGCTCTTTGGCCAACACCTCTAAAGAGAAAACATGTAGACATTCCAGGCCAATGACCAAAGCTGGAAAAGTTGAGTCACAATAAATTAAAGTGCAAGGAGGCAGTTAATAGCAAAATTCAGTTAACAAAAAGGGTTAATAGCAGAGACAACGTGAGGTTAAAAGATTAATATCCACTAGGACGATGAAGGATAGAAAAGATGAGGTGAAAGTGTATAGCTCGGGGAAATTTTGGCCCTCCTAAATGAAAATGAAAATTTCACATGGAGACAGAACACATAATTAGGAACTTTGCATACGTCTTCACAAAGGAAGCAGGTGATGTGAAGGTTATACAGTAAGTGAGAAGGGGAAGGATATGGATGGAATATCAATACATAGAAAGACCATGCAAAAATAATTAGCATGACTGAAAGATGGTGTCGTTAGTCCAAGTGGAATGCAATGACCAATCCCAATGGATGTAGCAGAGGGGTTTCTCTCTATCTTCCAATCCTCTCCAGGTTCAGAGTTGTGCTGGAAGATTCCGAATGTTGTTCTGCTATTCGATAGAGGGAAGAGTGAGTGAGCCAGAAAACTACGGGTCTTTACGGATGATGCTGAGGTTATTGAAGACCATCATCAAGGACAAATAAACTTTCATTTGCAAAGGCAATGTAACTTAAGGAGAATCAGCATAATTTGTCAAAGGAAATCATGACTGACTAATGACTTAATTATTTGATGAAGTTAGTCTAGGAGATGTTGCATAGAAGTACTTCAGGGAGGAATTTATCAAAACAATACAAAGGAGGCTTATTAAGATAATTGGAAAACAATGGAAGCAAAGGAAATTGGCAATGTATTTAAAGAAAATTGGCTCAGGGACAGGAAGAAAGAATGACCATAAATGGATGTTTTTTTTTAACTGATTGGCAGTGTTGCTCCCAAAGGTTCAGATTGAATCTATCAACCTTGGCAATTTTTATAAAAAAAGATACTTATGGTTGTTGAGAATAACATTATGATGTTGGTAAATCATACAAAACTTGGCAAAACTCTCAAGAATGATGCAGTTGGTCGGAAGCTTTGAGGTGTCAAACAATGATGTTGAAATGAGACATGGACTAATGAGCAGATGTGTGAAGTGAGTTATTTTGTAAACATTAAAAAAGGAAGATGTAGAATTAGAAATGATTCACAAAGAAATATACAATCCACGAGGGGGAATTAACAAAAGAAAGCAAAGGAAATGAGGTGAGCAATCAAACATGGGTAATGATAAGCAGAGAGTATTGGGTGAGGGGAGGGTGTTAGAAATGTACAACTGTACAAGGAAAAGGAGTAACACTGACCAAGGAAGAAAATAACAGGATGGAGAAATTCAAATAAAAGACAAAAAGCAAAACATAGAAAGGCAGTCACATAAGATTAGGTCCGTGCAAGGTGATGAAAATGGAAACAACCATATAAACCATATAACCACTTACAGCACAGAACAGGCCAGTTCAGCCTTACTAGTCCATGCCGTAACAAATCCCCACCCTCCTAGTCCCACTGACCAGCACCCGGTCCATACCCCTCCAGTCCTCTCCTCTCCATGTAACGATCCAGTCTTTCCTTAAATGTAACCAATGATCCCGCCTCGACCACGTCTGCTGGAAGCTCATCCCACATCCCCACCACCCTTTGCGTAAAGAAATTTCCCCTCATGTTCCCCTTATAATTTTCCCCTTCAATCTTAAACCATGCCCTCTAGTTTGAATCTCCCCCACTCTTAATTGAAAAAGCCTATCCACATTTACTCTGTCTGTCCCTTTTAAAATCTTAAACACCTCGATCAAGTCCTCTCTCAATCTTCTACGCTCCAGAGAAAAAAGCCCCAGTCTGCACAACCTTTCCCTGTAACTGAAATGAAGCCACAACTAAATTTAGTTTACCCTACATATATGTAAATGCTAAGGGTACTGTAAATTAAGTTGATCAATTGCAGCACGGGTCATCACACAATTTGATGTGATGATCTGAAATATAGAAGATTGGGTTCCAAATATTCCTGAAACACAAAGTGCTCAGGAAGGTAGGGGAGGAAAGAAAGGAGGAGTAACAGTATTGACAAAAGAGAATATTATAGTATTGGAGAGAGATGATGTCCCAGAAGGGATCAAAAACAGAATCTCTTTGGTTAGAGCTATGAAACAGCAGAGGGGATGTTTCACTGATGTCTGTCTTCTCTGGGCCAGCAATGGAATGGGAGAGAGAAGGGGGGGGGGGGGGTAAATATGCAGTGAAAATACAACAGAAATGCAAGTAGTTAAGTAAAATAAGTAGGGTAGTTATGATAGGAACTTTAATTCTCTCAGTGCATTCTGGAAATATAATAATGTTAAGGACAAAGAGGATGCACATTTTCACAAATATATCAGGATAATCTTCCAAAACTTTATGCTTTGGCATCATCAGATCTGATTCTGGAGGTGGTTCAGAAACATTTAGGAAATGCAGATCATGATTAAGGTTCGCCATGGTAAAGGAAGAGGAGAAATCCATGGGTCAAATTAATTGAAGAAAGTTCAACCTCAATGGAATGAGATTGGATGTGGCCCAGATAAATTGGAACTGAACGTTGCCAGTGGAAACTAGCAATCCATGAGTTTGACTCCAAAAAGGAAGACATTAAGTAAAGAGGAGGTTGATCATCATGAACAGGAACAAGCTGAGCACACAACCCTGAGATGCACCATTGTTCACCATGATGGTGCTTGACGTTCTGCTACTAACCTGGGCAGACTGTGGACTTTTTGGTGAGGAAGTCCATAATCCAGGTACAGAGAAAGGTGTTGAGTCCCAGTGAGCACAGGCTTTGTGGTCTGATTGTATCAAATGCCAAGCTGAAGTCAAGGATAGCAACCTGGCATATCAGTATCCATGTGGGTCAGGATGGGGTAAAGAGACAAGGCTAGAGCATCATCAGTGGAATGGTTCCATCTGTAGGTGAATTGAAATGAGCTCTGGGAGGAGCACCTTGATACATTCCATCACCAGACGCTCAAAGCTCATAATAAAAAAGGAAGATGTAGAATTAGAAATCTTTGGCTTGGCTTCGCGGACGAAGATTTATGGAGGGGGTAAAAAGTCCACGTCAGCTGCAGACTCGTTTGTGGCTGACAAGTCCGATGCGGGACAGGCAGACACGATTGCAGCGGTTGCAGGGGAAAATTGGTTGGTTGGGGATGGGTGTTGGGTTTTTCCTCCTTTGCCTTTTGTCAGTGAGGTAGGACTATATAAAAGGTAAAAAGGTCATATCCTAAAGTGGAAAAAAGCTGGGTGAATTCATGCAGCAAACCAAAGAATCGCTCTTGTAGAGAACTGACATGGGCACATTTGATTGAAAGGCCACTTTTTGAGATGAACTCATAGTTTTCTTTCTGGGTACTCTAGGCATGCAATGCAACCCACAAATGGTTGCCACTTAGATTATTTTAACTTGCAAAAATCATGGACCAGTCCCAATCTTTGCACGGTCCAGTTTCCACATTAATTTAGGGGAAGAGCAATGTACAGATATGTTAGCAAGTTAGTGTGCTGAGAAACTGTAGGATGGCAGAATTCCTGACTGGATCCACAGATCCAATGGTGGCTTAATTGACAAGGCCTTAGCAAATTGGCAAGAATTTCAGGAATTCCACATGTTGGCATGTGTGTGCAGCCACCATAAACTTCATGATAATGAACTAAGGAAATGGTCCACTGAAAGCTGCTGCCCTTCTCAGGAAAATTTGGCCCCAAAATTCCAATAATGGAAATAATCAGAATTTCAAATACAAAAGAATCCAGACAAAATTAAAGCTCAATAGTGGAAGAGTGCTCTCCAAGGCAAAATAATGGCAAGACGGATGAGAGATTGTGGGCATGGAAATCCTCTCAAAGTTTCATCTTATTAGGAAGTACTGGTGTAAAATTGTACACAAAAGTAGACACTATTATTGAAACTTGGTGGGCTCATAAATGAAAAAGAAAATCAATATAAAGGGTGGAGAAGCTAATATTGATTTTTATATTTTAATCTATTGCGTTGAAGATTTTTGGATTTAAAAAGGAAATACCAGAACATCTATAAAATGGTGATTGCAGCTTTGATGTAATCTTAAACATGAATTGGTTTCAATCAACGTGAGTGTTATGTATTTGTTCAAATTATAATCTGGATTTTGCAACAGTCTGTGCAATCCAAGTACTTGAATAGGCCAAATAAAATTGATAAAAGATCACATTGAGATGTAACCTGATCCACTGAGTTATTTTTGCATTTTTTTAGTTTTATTCCATAGAAAACATAAATAAATATAAATATATTTTCATTCTTGCTGCAATTATAATACTCTGGTCTATCTTCATAATGTAAAATCAGTGAAGTGACTTGATATTTGAGTAGTGTTAAATAATAGATCAATAGCTCTCTATGGTTGATTCACAGCCTCAAGTTCCCAACAAGGTTAGTTAGCTTCCGACGAGAAGGGCCAGCTTCAGAATGAGTGGCAGCAGAAAGGATTGGGAATTCTTGCTCTTTCCTTTTTCCAATTCAATCTTAATTATAAGGCAATTCTGTTAGTCTGTTAGTGAAGTAAAATGTTTATTAAATGTCACTGAGTTGCAGTCTTATGACTGTGGCTTCAAGACATCACTCCAGACATCTGCAATAATACAATAATGCATTAATACCTAGTTCCATCCACACCCACCCCATCACCTCTAAGGAGGTGCAGTATGGTTGAAGGTGTGCTATTTTAGATGAGGTATTAAATCATGGCTCTGTGTCTTTTAAACTTACAGAAGTGAGTGACACCATAAAATTTTAAGGCTAATCTGGAGAGCAAAGGTGATAGTTCCCAGATCACCCTATGGACTAATATAATTTACCTAATGAGCCTTTTCACCTCAGGATGTTACAGATCCCATGGCAGTATTCAAAAGAGATATTTCTCCTAGTGTCTTGGTCAACATTCATTCCCAAACTACCACCACCAAAACCGATTACAGCAAAACCTCCAGAATTTAAGCAACTGTAGCCTCAAGCAACTGGCAAAAAAAATTGCAGAAAATAAATAGGTAAACAATATGGAAGTTTAAAATTGGTGAGCCTTGCCGTTAATTCACCAATCTGCGCAACACACAATTTCAAGCAACTGGAATATTCACTTATCCGGCTTCTACCAATCTCCATAAGAGCTGGATATCAGGGGTTTTACTGCATATGGTAATTATCCCATGGCTGGTTGTGGGACCTTGCTATGTGAAAATTGCCTGCTGTGTTCTATGGTATGTAGCGGTGACTACATTTCAAAGTATTACAATTTACAATGGTTGAATGCACATTGCTATATCCTGAGGTCATGAAAGGAACTATATAAATGCAAGTTATTTCTTTGCTGTTGTTGTGAAATTAGATCTGGAGTGAAATTTGGGAATTTGGATTAATGCCATCTTCACTAACTTTCAATCATCAAATTGCTAACCCACTAATATTCTTATTACTTTGTTGAGTATTTCAACCTCTCTGTCTCACATTATTTCCACAATAAACTCCAACACCACAAAAATATATGCATGTCCATCTTTGCCAGAAGCAGCTGGTAAACTTTTGCATTTAAAAGACAAACCTCTGTTGAGACCTAAAGTGAAAATAATGGGCATTGAAGGGTCCATGATAGACTGTGGTTGATGCATTTTGTTTCCACACCAACTTTGAACTATAAGCCACATAGGTTATGGTGGAAGTTGCCCAGAACATCAGGCTAAAACATAGTCCTACAATTCTACAGTTCTGAAATAGATCCTTTGGCCCAAGTTGATCAAAACATTTTTTGTGTCCAATAGACTTAAAATATGACAGAAAAGGAAAGGAAATTTTTTAGGTGAATTTTGTGATTACCAGCTCATAAAATGCACCCAAAAGTGTTCAGGAAGAAAAAAAATCTTTGTTGTCCATTCATCAGTGCCCTGGCTGAGGAAGACACACTCTGTCATATGTGTGAGGTTTGGCACCTACGTAAATCAGAAGTGAAACAGCCATTTAAGGCTTCCTTCTGAAATTGGTTTCAGCCTGACTGAAATAAAAAAAAAGAACAAGTAAACAATCTAACAGTTAAATAGTTAGATGTTTCCTGACATCAAAAGAATATGCTAGACGAGGCCAGAAACCCTGCCCACACATCCTTATAAAGTCTCAATAGAGAGCTGGTGAGGATTTCATCAAGGACCCCAGAAACCACCCAGACAAATGTAATCCATCCTGGAGGGGGTCAATTACTTCAGTTCTGCTGGCAAACAGTTCCCTTCACACAATAAGTTTTGAAAAAAAATCCTCCATCTTCAAGAAGAGCTGTTGAATCTCACTAGTCAGGGGCTGCTTCAAAATACAGCAGTAGATCATAGCCATAACTCTTCAACATGAACTGCACATTCCTCTTTTCAGCATTGCATTGCTCTTGTTACCCATAGGGTGTAGCACATTGATTAGATAGTTTTCTGTTGCTATGGTAGAGACTGGAGGAGGCAGCATGGCGCATCAGGTTTTAATGAGTCTCTCGGTAGTGATTTTCATAATTGGTGTAGAGGTATTGCAGTGTGGTGAAAAAAATCATATCCAATGAGTGTTATACAGCTGGTGAAAAGATCAAAACTTTTATATAAAAGATAATACAATGCGATTTTAACATGTTTTAATGACTGTGGATAAGTCACACACATTTATTGAATGTAGACATTGATTAACCCTAAAATGAAAGAAATGTTATAGGAAAGATTTTGTAATCATTTGTTATATTTCCTTTGGCTGTATGTGTTATATACTTTAGAAAATGCAACTGACAAGTTAATCTTAGCTATTTGTTCCTTTTCTATTATTTCCGATTCTGATCTTTTTAAGGCCCCAGATTTCATCCACTCTCGGCCTTGTTTTCTGCTCTGTCAATGTATAAGAATATAACTTTTTTTTCCAGGCACTAAAATGATTGTAATTGGATTATAGCCACTGCCCAGCAAGTTTGCTATAATATTACAATGAGAATTATGTTTAGTTCTGTTTGGTACTTTCATCAACAAATTGGCAAGTGTCTGCATTTATTTGTGGGAATTAAACTTGAAACACGACCAGACGTACAACTTCAATGCCATATCTTCAACATCCAAAGTTGCCATTTTTCTTGTCAATGTATTTAAAAGGAAGACAGAATACTGATGCACAAAGAGAGCTTCCCCTTGATAACAGGCCACATCTGTATATTATTTTACAAAGGAAATATCTGTGGAAAGTTTACAATCTATTAGATATGAATGAATGTTCCATCCCATTGTTTTGTGCTGAATTTGAAGCTGCTGTTTTAGGATTGTGCCGTTGTCTGAGAATGGAAAACATATTTTGGTGTCTTGCACCTGATCTCCTGTCCTGTTTTGTACAGCTAGACTAAAGCATGGTTGTGTCATTCAGCTGATCACCTTCCCTGTCTCTTTTTAGGCCTCTGCTTATGTCTCCCCATGGAGAAATGGTCGAAATAGGTTCATTAGAGACGAGTCATTGTTGTGTTGGAAGTTTCTGAAGATTGTCAGCTGCTTGGTTCCTCCCCTCATTATCTCAACAACTTCCCCAGGACATCTCAAGATCAAGACTTGCTGACATTCTCCTTTAGCTCATTCTTTTTTAAAGGATTGTCCATTTGAGATTTGTTATTTATGATGCGATACACTATGATTTTGGTTGGATTTGAGGGGTTAAACAGAATAATAGGAGTTTTCAGATCCTTAAAGTCCTTCAATCCGTTGCTGCAAAAATTAAAAAAAAACTTTCCGAATTGATCTCACTCTTGGATCCAGTGTGTTTCAACACTCACCTGGACTCTTCCTGCTTCCTGATCAATGCCAATGGCTAATACCATCAATTAATTTCCCACAAAACTTTCAGTCTCAATGCACTTCAAATAATTATGGCCAGGGGTGGCATCATTGGTGTAGTGGTTAGTACAACATTGCTATAGTGCCAGTGATCAGAAAAGGGGTTCGAATCCTGTGCTGTCTGTAAGGTGTTTACGTTCTCTCCATGCCTGCATGGGGTTTCCATGGAGGCCTTGCTTTCCCCCACTGGGGATGTGGGTTAATTGGGTGTAATTGGGTGGCACAGGCTCGTGGGCTGGAATGGCCTGTTACCATGCTGTATGTCTAAAAAAAAGCATTGAAGAAAGATATGCCAAAGAAATATATCTTCTTGAGGCCAGTATGTGTATGGCTGTTAAATGACGATGTCTTGACATTCTTACAACTTCTGGTCCAATTTGATCTTTTAGAACAAGTGGTGATTCATGACAATGGGACCGCGAATTTGCCAATTCAAGTTGCTTTATTCTCAGAGCCACAAACAAACTGCTGGAAGAACTCAGCTGGATCAGGCAGAACCGATGGAGGGAAAAGGACTGTCGATCTTTTGCATCACCACCCTACTTCTGGACTGAGAAGGGAATGGGGAGGGCAGTCACCTCAGCAAAGAGGTCACCCATTCTGTGTCTGGTCTGCACTGTGTCATGGATCTGGGTAAGATTACATCAAGAGAACCAAATGCAGCAGACAAGATTGGAGGAGGTACCCATGAAGATCTGCCTCACCTGAATGGGCCGTTTTGATCCCTGGATGGAGGTTCCATCTCCTCCAGTTACAGCACATTAATTTATTCATTTGTTTCCTATGGATGCTGCATGATCTGCTGAATTTCTCCAGCACTTTTGCGTATTGCACGATAATCCCAGTAAACTTTCCTGTTTAACTTCATTTATTCATATGTTGTGCAGAGAAAGGTGAGATCCTTAATCTGGCTGGGCTGAAGACTTTAAAAACAAAAAATGCTGGAAAAACTTGGCAGGTCAAACAGTGTCCTTTATGTAGCAAAGGTAAAAATACATAACCTGACGTTTCGGGCTTGACCCCTTCATCAAGGTATGAGAGAATATTGGCAGGCGTCCAGACAAAAGGATGGGGGAGGGGTGGGTGGTGGAAAAGGTTGGAGATGATCGGTGGAGAAGGGAGGGAGAGGACAGCAACGATCGGGGGAGGAGGGACGGCTGGGTGGGTGGAGCGGGAAGGGAGGGAAGAACTGGAAAGGGGGAGGGAAAAGAAAAGAAGACGAGCACGTGCAGAAAGCAGAGAAGTCTATGCAATCTGGCTGGAGGGGGCCCAGACGGAAAATAAAGTGTTGTTCCTCCAATCTGCGGGTAGTCAGGGTGGGATAGTGCACAAGGCCATGGACAGACATGTGAGACTTACCTGGTATCAGGCCTGTAGACTTGCCTGGTCAGGTATCAGAGCACACATATTTTTTCCTTATACACAAAAGAATTCAGAAAGATTTACTATCCAAGACAATCTCGCATTCAGTGAGGCTTCATCTCATTCTCAGTGCATGACCATTTTCAGGTGCTTACGAAGATAGCTGAGGCTCAATAATGGTCAGAAGTATGAATGTTGACTGATCATTTCTGCCCGTGGATGCTGTCTGCTGTGCAGGCCTCGACCCTCTCATTGTGTGCTCATAGACTCCAGCAGTGTTCGTGTTTCTCCAGCAACCTACCAAGCTCCACAAGCAGCTATTGAAGGTTGCTCCTTCCATTGGCACTGGACAGCTGCCTGCAGGTGGCCCACTTAACACAAGAACTTCTCAAGTGTCATCAAGAACATCAATGCAGACCCCTAAAGAGGGAAGTACCCAGAAAGCAGCCACATAGGGAATACTACGACCTGGTGCTAGAATATCAAAAGCCACATAGCAAACTGTGAAATTATGAAAGGAACTAGGTTATAATATTATGGTGAAAAATGTTCTGGTTTTTCATTAATATGCCATTTGATTTGTATAATCACGGTGAAAATGGGTTCTTTTTTTAGGGCAAATTCCACGTCATGGTGCTGAGGTAAGTCGTATTGTTATGTAGCTGCAATGTCACAAGAACTTGCTCAAGTTAAGTCTTGAATGCATTCACACATAGAATGATTATAGTCTGACTGAGGTGGACCATATCGGTCAAAAACATGGGGACCTTGATTTAAAGTGATTAATAAAAAATATTGGAAGGGTTTTTATTCAGATGGTGGTAGTAGCCTGGAACTCAGACTCCAGAACTTCCTTAAAGCATATTAGGGGAAGAAACTCATTATATTTAAAGGCACATGGAAGTGCACAGGAAGATTAGTGATCTGTAGGAATACAGACCTAGTGCTTGAAGGACAGTTTCTGCTGGAAAATTCTTTGTGGACCAGCACAGCCACAATGGGCCAAATGGCCTTCTTGTGCATCATACATTTTTTGAGATTCTGTTGTGAAATATTTAGATATGCCTTGACTGGAATGTTGTTCCAGCCGTAATTGCATATGATCCACAATATAAGTTCAAGTGCATTTCACATGTACCTGGATTCAGTGATAAAAATTTGTTTTGTGAGCAGTTCAGCTTGACATCTGATACATTGTACGACAAATAACTCACAGCACAACAGAAGGGCAAAGTTACACTGCATTTGCACCATCTGGTTCACATTGGGGAATGTTTTGTTCTACTCCAATTAAAGTGCCTTATTGTTAAAGGGTCTCACTTATAGGCTGAGCTTATCTTGCTCAACCTAAATGTAGATCTGAAGTGCTTGAATGCTTAGATATCATTACATGAGAAAAACATAGGACAATGTTCGAGTTTGCAGCAACCACTTCAGCGCCTCACAGTGGTGAAACCCCCAACCCACTACATACCGTCTATGATCAGGAAACAATCATAATTAGATACACGAACTGGACTATGAAACAATATTTATGTATTTGTATTTATGAATACTTGTCCTGCATATGTATTGTTGGTCTGGTTGTGTGTCTGCATGGTTTTGCACAGTGGACTGGAGAACGCTGTTTCATTGGGTTGTACTCGGGCAGTCAGATGATAATAAACTTGACCTTGACCGAGGAAATGACTGGAAAACTCAGAAACTGACAAGATCTGTCAAAATTTCCACATTTTTTTTTATTTTTAAAATATTTTTTTATTTTTCACACCATAAATCACATTAGCCATGATATACACTATTTCTTTTTCACACATATACAGTGACTTTTTCTCCCCCCCCCCCCCCTCCCAAGCCACCCCCCCACCCCCCCTCTCATCCTTTTTAGGTATACAATCTAGGTTGCATTAAGCCAGTCAGACAATGTTGTCATTTAACAAAAATACACCAGAAATTCTACTGAGTCCATTCTTTTCTTTCCTTCTCCTTCCATCAACTTAGGTAATGTTTGTCCCCGGTAGGTTTTCGCTATTGTATTTAATGTAAGGCTCCTATACTTGTTCAAATATTTCAATATTATTTCTTAACCTATATGTTATTTTTTCTAATGGAATACATTTATTCATTTAAATTTAAGAGTTTCTTCCTTTTAATTTGGTTATGTATTCCATTAATATTTAAAGTCATATAGTTCAGCGTAGCCCTTTTATATTTTGTTTATCTTCTCTTTCCGTTTTTCCATCATTACCTTTCCTCCTTTTCCATTTCTGTTTTCTTATTTTCAACTCTTTATAAGACAACATTCCTACAACATCCAACATTTTCCTTATTCTCCTATTTCTATCTTATTTATCCCCAATCTCCCCTTCCCCTCCTGAGTTGTCCTTTATCCCTTGTCGGACAACCACATCTCCCCTCTCCATTTGGATTTGCGAATCCACTCGCAAGCGTCAACTGATTTTGCAGTGCCCGCTATTTCCCCTCACCCCGCCCCCCCCAGAAAAGATTTCACTTTTCATATGTCACAAAGGTCACTCTTTTAATTCCCTCCTTATTCTCTCTATTCCATTACCTTCCCTTATTAATTCTTGTCTATACTCTCTATATTTTCCTCTAAGTACAGATACATTCACGTATGCACATTGTCTCTATTCACTCTTATACCTCTTTACCCGCATACATATCAATCGTGATCATTTTTACTCTCATTGCCCGTCTTCATCCCTCAGTCTATTTTTGTCTTTACCCACATACATATCAATCGTGATCATTTTAACTCTCATTACCCGTCTTCCTCCCTCAGTCTATTTTTGTAATTGTTCTGCAAATTTTCGTGCTTCTTCTGGATCCGAGAATAGTCTGTTTTGTTGTCCTGGAATAAATATTTTCAATACCGCTGGAAGCTTTAGTATAAATTTATACCCTTTCTTCCATAAAATCGCCTTTGCTGTATTGAACTCTTTTCTCTTCTTTAGGAGTTCAAAACTTATATCTGGATAAATGAAGATTTTTTGCCCTTTATACTCCAGTGGTTTGTTGCCCTCTCTTACTTTTTCCATTGTCTTCTCCAGTACCTTTTCTCTTGTAGTATATCTTAGGAATTTTACTACAATAGATCTTGGTTTTTGTTGTGGTTGTGGTTTAGAGGCCAATACTCTATGTGCCCTTTCTATTTCCATTTCTTGCTGTAGTTCTGGACATCCTAGGGTCTTAGGGATCCACTCTTTTATAAACTCCCTCATATTCTTGCCTTCTTCATCTTCCTTAAGGCCCACTATCTTTATGTTATTTCTTCTGTTATAATTTTCCATTGTATCTATTTTTTGAGCTAGAAGTTCTTGTGTCTCTTTAGTTTTTTTTATTAGATTCCTCCAATTTCTTTTTTAAGTCTTCTACCTCCATTTCTGCTGCTACTGCCCGCTCTTCCATCTTGTCCATTTTCTTTCCCATTTCTGTTAAGGTCATCTCCATTTTATTCATTTTCTCTTCTGTGTTGTTTATTCTTTTTCTTAAATCCTTAAATTCCTGTGTTTGCCATTCTTTAAATGACTCCATGTATCCTTTAATAAGAGAAAGTATCTCCTTTATCTTGCCTTTCTTTTCTTCTTCTATTTCACTGTACTCTTCCTCTTCCTCTTCTTCTTCCTCTGGGTTGGCCATCTGTTGTTTCTTTGGTGCCCTTTCCTTCTCTTCTTTCTTGTTTCTATTGTCTTCTGTGGTCTCTTCTTGCTGCAGGTGTTCTGCAGCTGTCGTTGCCGGCTGTGGAGATCGACTCCCCAGCTGGTCCCCCCTCCCGTCGGTGTGTTTTTTTTCATTCGCATCGCGCATGCGCGAGGAATCGTGCATGCGCGGTTGCGCACTTTTACTCGGCTCAGCGAGCCATTTTTGTAGTCCATTATTTACCGACCTGAGGGAGCGGGTTTCTCTCTCCGCAGCGGGCCTCTTCGGACAGGTAAGGCCTTCACCTTTTTCCTCCTTTGTCTTCTCTTCCTCTCTTCTTACCGTTGCTTTCGATTTTTCTTTTTTTGTCGCCATCTTCTTTCCACCTTTATACTCGCTTTTCTGTAACTTTTATTTCTGTGCCTTTGTGTTTTCCTTTGTTTATCCCGACTTTTCTGGAGAGGGTTGGAGTTCACCGTCCGGCCACTACTCCATCACGTGACTCCTCCGCCAAAATTTCCACATTTTTCAATGTCATATTCAAATCTATTTCATTCAAGGAATGAACACAAAGCTAAATATTTTACTATTTTTTATGGAATGTTATTAATTCAAAATGTAAATTATGTAATGTTTGCCTCAAAAATGTGTCCTGAACCAGAATGGAGTGAACACAACAGTGACACACTTGTCTGTTGACTCTCCACTTCTCTCCATGGATGTTCACAGTCATGCTAAGTCCCTACAGCTTCTCACTTTTTCTGAAGATTTCAGCATCTGCAGTCTAATATTTATCCAGATCCCTTGCAGCTGCTTGTCTCTGAATGTGGCCTAGTCTGGCACAGGATCCATGTTGGGACTCCCAAATTTTCTGGCGAATTGTCACAATGTTACCCAACAGCATTGGTCTTTCTTAACTTCGGAGCAGAATCAGGAAATCACCAGGGAATAGGAGACTGCAAGTTTGGAACCTGTTCATGTAGCAAGTCGAAACGGGGTGGCACTGTGTGTAGGAATGTCAGCAATTCCCATGCTTTTTCATCTGGCTCAATATTAAATCACGTGATTAAAACATGAAAGCCTGCAGACACCGTGATTGAAGTAAGAACACAGTGCCTGGAGAAACTCAGCAGGTCAGAGAGCATATTTTATTTAGCAAACATAAAGATACATAATCAACGTTTCGGCTTTCAACAAGGTATGAGCAAAATTTAGGCAGGTGCCTGAATAAAATGGTGGGGGAATGGGGGCAGGGGGAAATGCACAGGGCCACAGGCAGGAGGTAATAGGTGACTGACAGAATATGTTGTGTTCACAGATATGATTTTGGGAGATAAAGTGTGGCAGGTTTTTTTACATTTCAAAACAGATCTCATTTAAAATACTGGAGCTCTGCTCAAGCTACACAGGCCGGCTCGAGAGCCTTTGCAAAAACTTTGGTGAGTACCCATGGGACTTCGCTAATGGATTGTTGTTTTGAAAAGCAACAGATGAAAGAACTCGGAGCCGTAGGCCGTCTGAGTGCAGTTTGCTGTTCAAAGAGGGTCATGTGGTTTTTGCAAGCAGAGTGAAAGTCAAACAGGCTTTTTCTCTGAGAGAGAGAGAGAGAGAGGGAGAGAGAGAGAGAGAGAAAATTCAGGTCAGCAGCAGCAGCTGGGACTGGAACAGGACAAGCTGACGAGGTTATGGAAAACCCCATTTGGAAGATGGGTTGAGAGTGCTTAGTTCAGCCTGGTCAAAGCCCTTGTGGTTCATGCAAGAGGAGAGGACTGGTTGCCTAATGTTTCACTTGAAATAAAGGAAACAAAAAGGAACTCTGTGGTGACCTGAAAGAAAGAGATTATCATCTGGAAAAACCCGATGGGGCAAGTTTCTTCAGCAAGACACTAACGTGGCTGATTAGAAGGGATCAGTTTGTGTACAGCAAACAACAAATCTCTCTCTGAAAACCGACAAGAACCTTCCTGAGTGATAATCATTTACCTTTCAAACACCAAAGCCTGGTGAAATTCAAAAATGTTAAATTCTTTGCACAGTATAAGAATTGCCTGCAACCAGTGAACTTGGAGGAATGGGAAGTGAGATTGGACTGTGAATCAAAGAACTTTTCTGAACTTATACACATATTACATACATGTGCCCTTAGAATTAGAAGGGGGTGAAGTTAGGTTAGTTAATAGTGATAAGTTAAAGAGTGATCCTGTTTTCATGTTTAATGATAATTAAAAGCAACTTTTGTTTAAGTAACCATTTGTCTTGTTGAATATCTATTGTTGCTGGGTTTTGGGGTCCTCTGGGCTTGTAACGGGTGGATGAGGGAGGGAGGGC
This sequence comes from Narcine bancroftii, assembly GCF_036971445.1. Classification (NCBI taxonomy): domain Eukaryota; kingdom Metazoa; phylum Chordata; class Chondrichthyes; order Torpediniformes; family Narcinidae; genus Narcine; species Narcine bancroftii. Next base: position 5,307,320 of record NC_091478.1, read on the forward strand.
ACAGCACCAAATAAGGGAGGGGGATGGCTCTGTAAGTGGAGAGGGAATGGGGTGTGGAGAGCTGGAGGAAAGGAGACTGAGGGATGGGGAAGAATGGGGAGTGGTCTGGCAGAAATCAGAAAATTTGATATTAATACCTTTAGGTTAGGGCGGGTCCAGATGGAATGTTAAGAATTGTTCCTCCAATTTACAGATGGCTTAAATTCTTATTAGTTACAATAGGTGATTTTAAGCTGCAGCCCCCGCCCGGGTTGACCTACTAGGACCCAGGTGCGATTAGTGGGGCAAAGATGCCTCCGGCACCTTTTAAGCTGAGGAGGGATAGCCCCAGTAAATCGCCAACCCAGCGATTTAAGGGGGATCCCGCCCCAGTAATTACATGTCACACAAACTAGTCTCCCCGTCCCACCCCACCAGCTGTTATTCTCCCTCTCACTGTCAATCACGCTCCCCCACCACCCGCTGCAGTGGCCCCTCTCCTCTCACCACCGCAGCAGCGACCACTCTCCTCTTCCCCTCGCGGCAGTGACCTCTCACACCCCCCCCCACCCCCCCCGGCCCTGGCAGTGAACCCCCTCTACCTCCTGATCACTGCAGACTCTTCAGCCGGGGTTTCCCTGGGAACGTCACAGGAGTAACTGGGTCGGCCATTTTGCTGTTCAAACCACCGGTGGACGCATCCTGGGTAAGTTTAATTGAGTTCCCTGACTACCTCCGAGGTAGGGAAGGGACCCAGTTGACTTTGGATGACGCTGACCGGGTCAGACCCTTTCAAGCTGATTTGTGAATGGGGCACTAACTGGGCAAATTGCATGATTTAACCCCATTTTACAAGGCAGTTTGAAAGCGCCTAATGAATTCAGCTCTGATCACCAAGCCACTGAAATCACTAGTTAATGAGCATTTAGAGTTTTTTTTAAAACATGCAAATCCACTAAAATACCAAAAAATATACTTGTAATAATTTTAAAGGGATGTATGCCTCAATTCTCACAATTCTTTTTTCTTTCCGATCTTGTGTTAACCTTAATAGTTTGCCAAATATTTATTGTCATGAACGATTTAACCCCTTTTATTTTGCGTGAATATTTATTGCCCAGCCATTGGTACTCTGCATTACAACCACCCTCAATTTGGAAGAGAATTATTGCATTTAGAAGATCACAGTTTGAAGTGAATATAGTTCAGAAGTGCATGAGGCCTGACTAACCATTATGCTGGATGGCTCTCCAAATGCTTTCCAGACACAACATGTTATGCTTTAGGTGGTAGCAGAAAAGATGCCAAAACGATCATTGGTCTGACTTGCAGCACCTGCCAAAATGCCACCCACCTGATGTACTGGCGCAATGCACCTACCTGGCAATAGCTGAGACGAGGAGACTTCACACATTCTGAGGTCAGCAGTGAGTTGGATGCAGAGGCATGCCATCTGCTGGAAGGGGACCTGCTGGCATGCTCCACAGGACTGGCACATCCAGTGACAGGGCTGCTTCGGTATAACCCCCCCAGGCAGGAATCCTTTCATTCAGCGTTGCAGTGCACTGTTTAAGCCTCTGAGCTTCCTCCTTGGCAACGCTGCTATGAGTTAGAGAGGCCTTCGGGGCAGTTTTGTGAGATTTTCGTCCTTCCACCCTTTCACTCTTTATGGAAACATACTTTTAAATTACATGTACCTCTCTTAGTTTTGCAATTCCACTCCTTTCCCTTGTCTTGGGCAGTTTGCAGCCTTATGAATCATGATGTAATCACGCTGACTCAGGAAACATGAACACTAATAGCATATTTGCCATTCAGTTGGGTTTACCAGCATTTCCTCTCCATTTACACTGGGTTTACTCCAGAGGGTAAAGCTGGCTGCAGTCTGTTGCTACTTGAGGAGTGATTTTGAAAGCTTAAGATGATGAATTGCCTCTTCATTGGAAATAACAACAAAGGTGGAGAGAAAAGGAAAAGAAATTAGAGGTCTGGGAAATAGCTTGGAATTCAATTGAAATTGAGGGTATTTTTAACCTGCAACTATCACCTTGTTGCAAGAGGCACAACCCATTTTCTGCCCATTACAATGGCCTGGGGTTTACATAGAGCAGCTAAAAGTGGTTCCTATTGATCTTGAAGAAAACTGCCCAGAAAGATAAAGAAGTCTCTCCCAGTCACACATCTTCCATATGGAGGCTCTCAGTCAGCAGACGATCACGACGAAGGGGCTTGGGGAGGCGGAGAAAGGATTTTGGTGAAGCAAAATTAAGAAAGTTAAGAAAAAAAAACATTAAAGCAAATGCCAAAGTTAGTCATGATTTCTCCAGTTAATCAGGAAGGGACAAAGCATGTAAATATAAAAATAAACCTTCAATTAAGGTCAGAGCAAAGAAAATTGGAAAAAGGATATAACTGAAGACTATTTGTCCTCGTTACAACATAGATGTCATAAATAGAAATAGATGGTCACAATTTTCAAAGCTCATAGAATTGCAAAGTAACAGTCAAGAAACTGAATATTTCAGAGGAGAAGGTAAAATGGGAAAGAAGGAATGTTAATAAAGGGCAGGAGAAAGACAGAAGAGACAAGAAAAAATCAAATGGAATCGGCTTGGTGGAAGTAAGAGACAGTAAGGGGCTGAATGGTGTGAATTGACCATAAACGCAACCCCCACCACTCCCTCAAGCAGTGGAGGAAATTAGAGGCACGTGTAACAAGGACAATATAATAATCATTGCGGAATTTCAATCTACATCTGAAATGTGAAAGCCAAATTAGCAGAAAGAGGGTGGAATGAATGGGGCAACACGATTAGTATCACACTATTACTGCGCTAGCGGCCCAGGTTCGAACCCTGCTATCTGTAACAAGGTTGTAATGTTCTCTCTATGACTGTGTGGGTTTCTTCTGAGTTCTCCAGTTTCCTCCCCTGTTCCAAAGACACACAGGATTAGCAGGTCACTTGGCCACGTGGGTGCATTTAGGTGACGCTGGCTCAAGGACTCGAAGGGCTTGTTATCATGCTGTTTCTCTAAATAAAATTAAATTAAAAAATTAAAATTTATGGACTATATAAAGGATGGTTTTCTAGATTAGTATATTGAAGGTTCCTCATTTATTAAGCCATATAATCATGCAGCATGGAACAGTCTTTTTGGCCCAATTTGTCCATGCCAATCAAGATGGCATTCTGGGCTAATCCCATTCGACTACATTCAGTTCATATCCTTCTGAACCCTTCCTTTCCATTGTGCCCAGTTCTACAGCTTCTCTGGTAGCTCATTCTAGAATATACCTTCTGTGAAAAAGTTGTCCTTGAGGTTGCTTTTAAATTGCTCTCCTCTCATCTTGCGCTTATGCCCTCTAACTTGTGCACCAGTCCTATGTTTCTCCAGAGCTATTTTAAACCTAATAAAATTATGGTCACCAGTCACAAAATGCTCCTCCACTGTCACTTCAGTTATTTCTCTAAGAGGAGGTCCAGTGTTATGCTCTCTCTTGGTTGGATGCTCAATATGTTGATTTAAGAATTTTTTAAAAACAAATTTATGGGGTATTCAGTCAATATTAGGAAAGTTAAAATCTTTGAGCAATATTCTTACAGCTATCTGTAATCTCATACATTTGTTCATCGAATTCCTGTTCACTGTTGGGTCTTTGCAATGGTTTTCAAACTGCCCCCCAAACTCACATTCCACCTTAAGCAATTCCTATGCCATAGATGCTCTGTGATTAGTAAGGGATTGCTTAAGGTGGTATGTGAGTGGAAAGAAAAATGTTTGAAAGCCATTGCTTTAATTGTACCTGATTGACTCGTTATGTGCACGGTTTCATTACTCCAAAGGAAATGGGCAAATGACAATTTTTCTCAAGCAAAATATTTCAGAAACAATTGGGTCTAGAGCAGTGATCCCCTTCCCACTCACGTACCACTTTCAGCAATCCCTTACTAATCACAGAGCACCGATGGCAGGGGGATTGCTGAAGGTGGAATGTGAGTTTAGGGGGCAATTTGAAAACCACTGGTCTATGGTATAGTCCTGTCAAAGTGATAAATCCATTTTAGTTTCTATGTTCTGTCCATATAGGTTCACTGGAGGAGCTCCCAAGAACATCCCCTCTAATTATTTTGTTATATATTCCTTCAACAAAAAGGCTACCAGTCTCCTCTACACTTCCCTGCACCTCGATCCTGTGTAGTATCTGAATACTGAGCTGGCAAGTCTTGCCCTTCTCTCAGCCATTACGTTTCTGTCATGGATATGATATTCCAGTCCCTCAAGCCAATCATTGCCCGGAATTTGACATGAGGTATTTCTGAGCCCTTTACAGAAAGAGAAACTTGTCCGTGAACTACTCTTTGCAGATGATGCCGCTTTAGTTGCCCATTCAGAGCCAGCTCTTCAGCGCTTGACGTCCTGCTTTGCGGAAACTGCCAAAATGTTTGGCCTGGAAGTCAGCCTGAAGAAAACTGAGGTCCTCCATCAGCCAGCTCCCCACCATGACTACCAGCCCCCCCACATCTCCATCGGGCACACAAAACTCAAAACGGTCAACCAGTTTACCTATCTCGGCTGCACCATTTCATCAGATGCAAGGATCGACAATGAGATAGACAACAGACTCGCCAAGGCAAATAGCGCCTTTGGAAGACTACACAAAAGAGTCTGGAAAAACAACCAACTGAAAAACCTCACAAAGATAAGCGTATACAGAGCCGTTGTCATACCCACACTCCTGTTCGGCTCCGAATCATGGGTCATCTACCGGCACCACCTACGGCTCCTAGAACGCTTCCACCAGCGTTGTCTCCGCTCCATCCTCAACATCCATTGGAGCGCTTACACCCCTAACGTCGAAGTACTCGAGATGGCAGAGGTCGACAGCATCGAGTCCACGCTGCTGAAGATCCAGCTGCGCTGGATGGGTCACGTCTCCAGAATGGAGGACCATCGCCTTCCCAAGATCCTGTTATATGGCGAGCTCTCCACTGGCCACCGTGACAGAGGTGCACCAAAGAAAAGGTACAAGGACTGCCTAAAGAAATCTCTTGGTGCCTGCCACATTGACCACCGCCAGTGGGCTGATAACGCCTCAAACCGTGCATCTTGGCGCCTCACAGTTTGGCGGGCAGCAACCTCCTTTGAAGAAGACCGCAGAGCCCACCTCACGAACAAAAGGCAAAGGAGGAAAAACCCAACACCCAACCCCAACCAACCAATTTTCCCTTGCAACCGCTGCAATCGTGTCTGCCTGTCCCGCATCGGACTTGTCAGCCACAAACGAGCCTGCAGCTGACGTGGACTTTTTACCCCCTCCATAAATCTTCGTCCGCGAAGCCAAGCCAGCCAAAGAAGACAGAAAGGTAACTATAATATAGGAAAATTTTATGCCAAGATTGAAAAGGGTCGTTCAATCTTAAATTCAAACAAAACAAATTCAAAATGTACAAAGCATGACGATGCTAGATTGGGAAACAAAGGTAAAGAAGCAATTGTTACTGATTGAGAAACTAATACAAATCCAAAGGGTAAAGTGGCCAACTCATGGCTAACAAAAGAAGATACTATTGGGTCAAAGGAAAAGGTTTACGGTTTTGTCAATTAAAAGCAGCCAACTTGAACATTGATAAAATTTCAGAATCCAGAAAAGGAAGGAAAAATTGATAAGGAAACAGAAAGTAAATATGAGAGTAATCTGGCATAAAAGAAACAAGGCAGACTTTCTAGGAACAGGAATTCCATGAATAGTAATAAAAAAGGTTAGTTATTATAGGCCTTTAAATGACTTTTAAGAGTGTAAATGTAAGGAAGTGGCAGAGAAATTAAACCAATATATTATGGATCAAGACTCTGAAAACTTCCTAAAAATAATGGAGCACAAAAATCGAGTGCATGAGGAATTGAAAACAATTAGCATTATTAAAGAAAATAGCGCAGTAGAAATCAATGAAACTGAAAGCTAATTAATCCTCTAGACATGATGACCTGAATCCTAAGCTTGTGAAGGTAGCAGATGCACTGGTTCTCATCTTCCAAAATTCTACAGGGTCTCACAGCCCTCAACTGACTGTAAAAGTAAATGGAACTCCTTTATTTCGGAATGGAGGAAGGGAATAAAAGAAGAAATTATAAACCAGTCAGTCTGACATCAATTGTATGAAAAATGATGGAATGTATTATTAAGGACATTTACAAAATAAATAGAAGGATTGGGCAGAATCAAAGTAGATTTATGAAAGGAAAATCATGTTTGCCAAATGTGCCAGAGTTTTTAAAAAAAACGTTATCACGAGTTAAATAAATAAGGCACGGGGAAATTTGGGACTTTTAGATGACCTTTGACTGGAGCACATGAGATTGGGTGTAGTTTACTTGTAACTATTGAGGGCCTGTCCTTGGAAGTAAAGCAGAGAGTTGGAATATAAAGGTCATTTTTGTGTCAGAATGCTGATCTTTGGGATGGGAGGGAGTAGCTGAATAGAGCAGGACTATGTTTTCTCAGAGTTTAAATAAATGCAAGGTAATCGCATTCTAGTCCATCACAAAATGACAGATTGTGAAGGAGTAGATACGAAAGTTTCCAACTGAACCTGGCATGACGCTTGCAAATTATGGAATTGACTTTTCTTAACTGAGATACGAAGAGGTTTCTTCAGCCAGAGGATATTGAATCTTTGGAATGCTCTGCTTATTTGCTAAGGATATTCAAGAAAGAGATTCCGAGATTTTGAACATTGTAAGTGAATTGAAGGACATGAGATTAGTGTCACAAGCGATGTGAAGCAAAAGGTCAGCCTTATTTAATGGTGCAACCCAATAGCCAAATAGCTCATCACTATTTCTTTTACTTACTTGATTGCTCATTATTCTGCTAGACCAACTATTACGCCCAACAGCAAAATAGTGACTCACTGAAAAGCCCTAAATATCTTTTGCATCCAGACTTTAGATCTATGCTGGAAAGACTGGTGTAGAAGCAGCAATCCCATTCACTGAGTGCGATCAATGACTGAATGGGAAAATGTAATGCTTTGGTCATTCAATTTGATTGGACAGTCCAAGGCCATGGCTCAGAATCCAGCTCCTAGTCTCACCTCGCAGTTGACTCCACCTCTCGCTTCAGCTGCAAAATCTAAATTTCCAAGTCTTTTAATCTGAAAGGGATCCAAAAAGCAAGGGCAAGAACGCAGGTGACAGTTGCATTAAGTTCAATGTGGTTTTAGTGAACTTTTTATTTTGAAATTATTTTCAGATTTTTGTTAATGGTTTGAGCAATGAAACAAAATGGGTAGCAGTGAACATCACAACTCAAAATATTTTAAGACTTTATTAAGTGTGGAACTTGCAGGAAAGTATGAAATTTGGAAGGGCAAATTATTATTAACACAACACTATTATAGCAATAGCTACCCGGGTTTTAATCTGGCGCTGTCTGTAAGGAGTTTGTACGTTCTCCCCATGACTGTGTGAGTTTTCTCCTGGTGCTCCAAAACGTACAGGGTTTGTAGGTTAATTGGTGTATTTGGGTGGTGTGGGCTGGATGGGCCTGTCAACATGCTAAATTATAAAGTATATAGAAGTGAGAGGGAGTTAATTGGGAACAGCCGTTATTGGACAAGGCTACATCTGACATGTGCAAGTTCTTTAAGGACCAGTTAATCAGAATCCATGATTGGCATGTTCTAGTTAAGAGGAAGGACAGAGATGACGTTGTTATAGAATGTTCAATGTTGAGAGAGATTTTGTCAAAAAGGTAAAGAAACAAAGATCCAGAAAGAAAAGATGTATGGATTCCATGGAGAATTCATAATCTAGATTCAGAATTGACTTGCCCATAGAAGACAGAGAGTGATGGTGGGATTGGTATCCTGCTGGAAGTATTGTGGCCAGTGGAATTCCACAGGTATTTTGTTGGGGCCCTGTTGTTTGTTGTATATATAAATGTCTTTAAAAAGCAGATGGGTGGTTAGTAAGTTTGCAGGTGACACAAAGATTCGTGGAGTTGTGGACAGTTCAGAGAGGCTAGCATAGGATGCAGCAGGATTTAAAGGGGTCGCAGATAGGGGCAGTGAAACGAGAGATGGAGTTTGATCTGAGCAAATGTGAAATGATGCACTTTGGGAAGTCAAATGCAAGTACACAATTAATGGCATGGTCTTTAACAGCATTGATTGACAAAGGGATCTGGGAGTCTGAGTCCATAGCTCCCTGAGCGTAGCGATCCAAGTCGATAGGGTGATAAAGAAGATGCATGGCATGCTTGGTTGGGGAAAGGAGAACAAGAGTAAGGAAGTCATGTTGCAGCTATATAAAACTTTTATTGGGTTGCACTTGGAATATTGTATGCAATTCTGTTTGCCCCATTACAGGAAGGAAGAGGAGGCATTGGAAAGGGTACAAAAGAAATTTACCAGGATTCTGCATGGGTTAGAGGGTATGAGATCTGAGGAGAGGTTGAGCAAACTTGACTTAGTATCTTTGGAGTGTCAGTGAATGGGGTGACATCTGATAGAAGTTTACAAAATTATGAGAAGCACAGACAGTCAGAATGTTTTTCCCCTGGGTAAAAATGTCAAAAACTGGAGGACATAAGTTGAAGTTGAGAAGGGGAAAGATGAGATGAGATATGCAAGGCAAGTTCTTTTATACAGGGAATGGTAGATGTCTGGGATGGGCTACCTGTGTTTGTAATGAAATAGGTACAAAGGAAATGTTAATACACCTGAATAAGCAGAGGATGATCCATATCATATGGAGGGATATGGATCAAGTACACGCTGAAGAAATTTGGTTTAATTTGGGCATCATGTTTGTGTAATTATCGTGTACCAAAGGGCCCATTCCTGTGCTGTATTGTTTCATGTCCTTTGTTCTGTGCCATGAACACCCCATTATATACTATATTCAGTTTTCTTTTCCATTGACAGGAAATGGAACACGAAGAAACATTAAACTGGCCGTGCTGCTGGAGCTGCTCTAACAGCAGTTCTGCCGTGAGTGTGGACCTGTGGAGAGCTGAGAGTGAAGTCTCACCACGCTCCCGTGGAGTCTAACCACCTAGTCTGACTGACCGTTGGCTCTGTACAACCTTTAAAATAACTGATAAAGGAGACGATGGTAGTTTATTGTAAAATCCTGTGACCGCGGGATCTGGGGCCAAGATGGTGGTGCCTATGCTTGGCAGCGGGCACGAGGGGTTGCAGACTTCAGGTGAAGTAGACGATTAGCACAGGGCACCAGATAACGGGGAGACCACCCCTCCTGTCTGAGGAGGAGAAGAGGAGATGATCCATGAGACAGTGAGGGGTTCTGAGGTTAAAGAACAAACAGGCTGTTGGTAACTCAAGGGGAGTAATGCATGTAGGCTGCGGATGAATGCTTTCAAGGGACTCACACCAAGCTAATGATTGCTGGAGACTGGCTCGAAACTGGCTGAATGGTTAGCAGGTATCAGAATCCAGGATGTGAGAAGGAGCTGGAGGTTGCATGATCATGTCAGAGGTGTGCATCTGGAGCTCAGGTTGCCAATGGTTTGGACCTAAAGGCTGTGTGGCTGTTGAGGCCGTGGGAGAGGTGGAGGAAAAGGCATGGATATTGAGTGACTCTGGGGGCGACTCCCTTATGCTTTTCTTTCTCTGGCTGCAAGGGGCACTGGGCCAATTTTGCTGATAGCAAATCTATATCTGCCTTAAGGTAGACTAAAGGAATTTTTGTATAACACTGTATCACATTTTCTGTTTTATTACATGACAATAAAATAATCTTGACTCTTGAATTTAGAAGCCATAAATTGACTGCTATACACAACAATTTAATGGCAAAATTACACCCCAAACTTATAACTTACTGTCAAAATTATTGGTTATGACAGAAAGAAAAGAAAACTTAATCTTTCTTGAACCCTTTTATCGACCATAATCTTGCCCTCTTTTGAACAATTACCTGCTAAATTTAATGTACCCAGACTCCATTTTTTTCATTATTTACAGGTTAGGGATTTTTTTGAACACATTTAACTTTGAGACTTCATCAAGACTTGGAGTTTAATGTTATAGGGAAAATATATATTTTTTAACTGGACCATAAACGGCTGTTGTCTGCCCTGTATGAACTACATTTGCTATCCAAGGATATTTCCTGAGATGAAATTAAAAAAACAATGGGAACAAGGTTTCCAACAAATATTTTCTGAGACTAAGTGGGATTCTATTTTGAGACGTATTCATTCATCTTCTCTCTGTGCTGGACACTACTATTGCAATTTAAAGTAGTCCATCGCGTCCACGATTTCAAAACCCGATTGGCTAAATTCTACCCTAACTTATCTTCTAAACGTGATAAATGTAAAACTGAAGATGGTTCATTGCATCATATGTTTTCTCAATCATTGGGAAGGGGGTATTTCATCCAACTATCTTTAGTTCTTAATATTAATCTGGCCCCATCTCCTTTCATTGCCTTGTTTGGAATACGTGGACCTAATGATCTGAAATTGAATTCTGCACAATCCCATGTAGTAGCTTTTGCTTCCCTGCTCACCAGAAGGGCTGTACTAATAAAATGGAAAGATGCTGTCCCTCCCACTCACACTAAATGTCTGTCTGATACGATGGCTTGTTTGTCTTTAGAAAAAATTAGATGCTCCACTACTGTAATGAATGTGAACTTTATTTCTTTGAGGTTTCTTTCCTTAATTATTTTCCAAGTTGTAAGCTTAACTAATTTTTGATTCTTGAGCTCATTGTTTATTTTTGTTTTCATTATGAGGTAGTGGATAATGTATTTTGCCAACAGCTTCTGTAGGCCGGGGGTCAAATTTGTAGAATAGTTAGTTTCTTTCTTTTTACATGTCATCTTTTTAAAAAAATGTAACGTAGGTTTTGTCATTACTGATATTAGTATCATATAAATTTGATTATTGTTCTATTCATGTCTATTTACCCATGAAACATTTGCTAAATGAAATTAATAAAAATACTGAGAAAGAAATTAGATTTTTGAAAATGTGTAATTTGCCTCTGCTGAACAGGCGAATTGCCCTGGGCCAGTGCTCTCAAAGCATGTCAAAATGGTGGACGTATGAGCCTTATTACGGCCCGTTATTAATGCTTTCCTTCAGTACTGCTATGATGCTGTCTTCTTGAAGGAGGTGGAAGGATATATCTGTCAAGACACCCGCTAGCTGATCTGTGCAGGCGCGCAGGACATGACCATGAACTCCATCTGTGGGTCCACTCTTTGGAAGGCTGATCTGAAGTCAGCAGCAGGGACCATGAGTGTAGGAGCACGTGAAGTTGCTGAGGTGAATGTCACAGCCTCACTGGCTTCCCTGTTGAACCAAGTATAGAGCACATTAAATATGTCAGAGAGCTGTCTGTATGTTCTCCCTGTGCCCGCGTGGGGTTTCACCAGGTGTGCCGGTTTCCTCCCACTCTTCAAAACCTATGGGGATTGTAGGTCAATGGGGTGCAATGGGGCAAGCACTGCCTCATGGTGGGAAGGGCCAGTTATTGTGCTGTGTGTCTAAATTTAAAATTTAAATGTAAATTTTCTTGTCTAGGACCAGAAGAGGAGGGGCTGGCTTTTGAGACTTGGGATATATCAAAGTACCAATTAGGATCTGGTGTGGAGGGTGAGAGTGCAATGAGGATCAATAACTGGAAAAAGGGACAGGAAAATGTGGGGCTTTAATCAAGTTTTGGATTTTAGGGAGATAGGAATTTTCAGGGGTCAGAAGTTGTTGCTTGAAAGTCAAGGCCATAAAATGTCAGTGCAGCGTGGGAGTAAAAGCCCAAAAGATAGAAAGTGGTGAGATGTACCTTTGTGGGGGACCATGAGTTGTTTCAGGAGAGCCCCAGTGACCTGTGCTGTGGGAACAATGTGGATCGATCTTTCCTCCAACTCGTAAGGGGTTAAGTTCACTTGTCCATTTCAGAAATTAAAATCATAGCAGACTCACAAGAGTGACTCGTTTGAATTTTTAAACTGATTGGCATGGTTGGTGTGGCGGTTGGTGCATGGCTCTTAAAATGCTGTATGTAGACATTTAAATTTATCAGAAAATCTATTCTCTCAGCCAATAAATCACTTGGTTAGAAAGAAAGGTTTAAAGACTGCAGATTATTGAAAATCATGGCCTCCTGGAGTTTTCTTGATTGTTTTCTTGATTGAGGTGAAATAATTTCTTGGAGATTTTTTGGAATTAGGTTAAAAACATTTCCTTAATTTTGTTTTAAGATTAGCAGTGGGAGTGAAAAGGGGTAGGGGTGCTCAAGATTACACCATCCACGAGAGAGGTGAGGTTGACGTGCCTTCTGCGTTTGTTTTCACCCTCTTGTTTTGGTGCACATATCCATGGATCTTGAAAGGAATGTTCTGAGCATTCCATCTGGTTACAACAGAAATGGGCCCCACTGCTGAAATATCCCAATGCGAAAGCAATACTCTCATTGAAATGGCTTTTAAGCCACATGGATTGTCAACTCTGTGCTTTGTTTGAACACCCAGTACCAGTAACTGCACAGAATAAAGCTTTCTATGCCTCAGGACACTTCAGGAGGGGACAAATTAGCTCCCATTCAATCCATTGCCTGTCCACTAACAACAATTTTATTCTCCAGTTAATTTCAAGTGGGAGAAAAGGACATAAAGATATTGAATAAATGGAGAAGTACTCGTAAAACACTTCTATAAATGATTTGTCAAACAATCAATTGAAAGGTGACATTAAGTATCACAAGTGGAAGTTTGCTTAGCCAAACCCACTTAACTGAACAAAGAATGAATGACTTCAGTTTATTGCCTGCTGGGTATATTCCCTCTTCTTAAACTATGCTTAGTGACTGCACTGAAAGGCAAAATAATCAAAGAAACATCTAATAAAATATGTACATACACAGACAGTCAGGCAGACAGACAGGCAGACAGTCAGGCAGACAGTCAGACAGACAGTCAGACAGATCAATAGACATCAGACACTATTCATATGCTATTCTGAATTGTGGCATTATGGGAACTATAACTGAGTGACATTATCTGCAGATTATAGCAAATTCACTGTGGTGCAACTTTAGTTTTGAAAGAAATGAGTTCCTTAGCAAAAAAATTGAAACCATTTGAATTGGCTAATAAATGTCACTTTCTTTAATTATGCTAACAAAAGAACTCTCATCATCTAATAGTCAATAACCTTGGGTTATAGTTCTGCATGTCAGTTTTCCATGAAGGAATTATTCAATGTTTGAAAATCTGGACCTTGGGAAAGTTTCAATTTCTTCTCAGCAGTCATTGAAAACCACAGAAAGAAGCCATAATGATCATTGTTGGGCCTCTAACAAGCAAACACATCTCTCCATCCTTTTATTTCCTTGAAGACGTTGCCCCTTCATGAGGATTCAATTGTCATTGATATCAGATTCTCTGCAGCACCTTGTTTACAGGTGGTAACCATTCACGTGATATTCCCATGAATATAGCAGATACTGAAGAACTTCAGTCTTGATAAAGATTGCCTACTTCCCCAGTGTAGTTTTTCTTACTATTTCTCTCTGCTTTGATGTCTTCTGTTGAAACCTTATCTATGCTTTTAACATCTTCAAATTCAAAATGTGCTCCAGGTCAGCACCTACTTTTGTAAAGCTCATCTTATATAAAAAAAATCTCTAATCTACCCATTCATTTATATTACATTTGAAGAACTAACACAGGCTTTTGCTCTATCTATACCTCTTCTTACATCCTCTTGTAAATCCTTTAGTACTATTGCAATTCTGTGCCACCTTCTCAAACCCTAAGTCAAGAATCTTCATCTCATTCACTGCTGTTTTCACTGCACCCCACTGACTTCCTTGTATCTTGAACCCTAACTTTGAGTTTAACTGCTTCCATTTGCTGACATTTATCCAGAAATTCTCTCCCAAAACTCTAATGCTCTCCACCTTCCATTGAAGCCAGTCTCTTCACAGTTGAGGTGTACTACCAATGAGAATTGAATTTATGGGCAGAAAACACAAGAACTTCATTGGAAATTTGCAAGTCAGATGAGCTAAAAGTAAAAAGATGAGAAATCTGACCCAACCTATCACATTTTCAGTGTTAATCAAGGTGACTAACCTGTCCTCAGGATGTGGGTGATTTTCTGAGTGTCTGTGTTAATCTTGGTTTTATTTTTAATACCAGCATTCTGAGTTTTCTGGATCTTTGAAAGAATTTGATGAACCATGCAAGGCAGAAAAGATTGATTAGGTGAGTCCTTTACAGCACTGCTTGCAGGACAACAGGTGCAGACGTACCCCTCTGTGTTTAGGCCATTAAGCAGACCTATTTGCACCCAATGCCATAGAACCCATAATGATTACTCAGGTGCTATTCTATTGCACCCATATGTTCTGTGGTTTATCCTCCAATGCACTGACACCAGAGGAGATGCATTTACTTGATGATTACCTGATTCCACAATAGTCATCTTGATTCAACTTGAGAGCAGAAGAACTGTTAACAGTTTGGACAGGATTTAAGCTACACTATAGTCTTGGCACTGAGTGTAGTTACAGCCATGATTACCTAATGGGTAACCAGACTGGAATGCCAAGGAAAGCAACTCTTGTTGATCCTACTCAGATGACTTGAATTGAATGCTAAATTTCTTCATTCATTCCCTACATTTTTATATAATATTTTCCCATTGATTTCCAATTTGTCCATCATTTTTCACCCCATTTCTGATTACGTTGGAGGTTTGGGTCTAGAGCTTGAGTTGCTGGTGGTTTGGACTGAAGTCTGTGTGACTGAGGAGGCTGCAGGGATGCTGGAGGCTAATCCATGGAGATTCAATGGCTCGGGGAGTGGGGGGGGGAACCCTCTGTCTCTGATGGGGAATTCCTGCTGATGGCGAATCTTTGCCTGCCTTATGGTAGACTAAAGTCAATTTTGTGTAATATTACACCTGTTTTATTACTTCACAATAAAAAAAAATTGGTATCTGGGATCTTCACCTTTGCCTGCTGATGCCATATTCAGATTAAAATGCATTTCTAAAATACATGTAATATTACTTTCTCTCACATTTATTGTGACTGCATCCCCTTACACAGCTTCCACTTTCCAGTTATCTCAGTAATAAGCCATTTTCAATGTGATGAAACCAGACAGTGCTCTAATTAATTATGCAAAATATCTGACATGCAATAATTGTTTGCTATGAACATATGAGACTTCCAGGTAACTCTGATCCAATTATTTCAGTGGGCTGATTGCTGCTGGTAGACTATCATTTTGGATTCTGCTGGGAATCAAACTATATTTGGCATCCTTGGAGAAAAATGAGGAGAAAGGAAGCATCCTGATTGAACCAACCTGTACCCTCCCCAGTGAATGTACAAGCCACTGGGGAATGTTCTTGCAGCCAAAAGAGCACTGAAGAAGGAGGAGGCTTCATTTCTCCAGGGAAGAAGTTACAGACTCTTGTCTCCTCCTGATCTGCAGCTAACTGCCAGTGCATGCTCTACTTTTCCTTTGTAATTGCCCTTGAGAATGTAGTGGTGAACCACCTTCTTGAAATGCTATTGTCTTTCAGGTAATTGTATCAGGAATGCAATTGGAAAGGAGTTTCCAGGGTTGAGATCCATAAGGATGAAGGAGTGATCATATCCTTCAAAATCAGGAAGATTTCTGTCAAAGAGGAGAAACTCTCAGTGTGGTGTTCCCATTCCCTTGCTGCCCTTGTCCTTCTTCTTGGTAGTCTTTCCGATGCATTGTTGGAATTTACCTTGGTGAATAATTGCAGTACATTTTGTACATTTGTGAACTGCTGCCTTCTTCTTCAAGGTGATAAATGGAATTAATGTGGATGGAATGCCAAACAAATGAGCTGATTTTGTCTTGTTTGATGTCAAGCTCCTGCCTGACCGACATGACTTGTTCAGGCAACTCAAAAGCAATTGAGAATATCAGTATCCTCATGTGCCTTGACGAGGGTGAAATGTGCTAAGGATGTCAAGAGCCGAGCCATTCACAGCAAAATGTCCAACCACTATAGCCACAGTATTTGTTTGCCTGGTCTGGATGAGTTTCAATTAAAGCAGTGACACTCCCAAGAGTTTGGCAGTGGGGAATATGGTGATGTTAATGTTAATGGTGATTGTTGTTTATGACTCTCTTTTTATTTCATCATGTTGTGTGTGCAAATGTGACTTGCTATTCATCATCCCAGGCCCGAATATTGTCCAGGTCTTGATGCACATAGACAAAGACATCAGTAAAGGTAGTCCGAATAGTCTCAAGCTTTTTATCAGATTACCAGCCAATCAGTCAACCAAACAAATATATAACAGGGAAGTGCTAGTAGAGAAAACTTTCTGCCCTGATATTTTCAAGCAACAGAAAAAGATTCCAGGATTTGGTTAGACTATATCATTTAGGCCAGCATGGTAGGTTGTTGTACTTACAAAGTGTTGCCTTAATGAACCGTCTGGGCTTCTGTATCTTCAGTATGCAGCAACATCTATAAAACTTGTGACCCTTAAATCTTTCCAAGTTTACATTCTAAAACCTTTCTCAACCATTGCAGACTTTCTGAGCTGTCTGGTCACCTAATCATCTTCAAATTCACTGCAAAATGTCCTTTAACCTTATGAAAATTCTGCTTCAATCTACAAAGCCTGACCTTAAATATCACAAAAATATTCACACTTCATGTGACACAATGACCAAGGTGCAGTGGATCATTTGCCAAGGAACCATTCAACAACACAGAAATATGTCAGTAACTAGAATGTCAAATTTTAATTCGTTTGACAAAAGAACAACCTTCCAACTATTTCTTCTCCAATTTTTCTTCTGGAGTGTCTAAATCACTGGAAGGAGACAAGACTTGTGATAATAACTTTCTGTCAAGGCTTTGTTAAAGGTTATCTGTCCAAGAATGATGATATATTAATTTGGCTTTGTTCTTCATTTTTAAAAACACCTACAATTTTGTGTTTTTACTTGGGCAATGATTGGCTATAGCAGTGTGTGAGTAGAACTAAAAGGATTTAACTCTTTAAAATGAGGATATTTATTTTTCAGATCTTTGGAGACTCAAATGTTTTAATTCTGGGCAGCAACATATGCTTTCTGTCAGAGTGTGGCTGTATGTCTTCATTTGAATGCAACTTCTGAAATGAGCTCTTTTCATGCATCTTTTTCAAATACAGCATTGAACAAATGTGCCATTAATCAACAATACTTCAGGATGTGGGTGGAAGGTCAGGTGTAGAATGCTTTAAAATTATTTAACAAACAACAAAGTTAATTTTTCAATGTAATCGATGCATTGCACTTCCAGCTTCAAACACAGGTTCTCAAAATGGAGGCAATCATAATAAAAGAGGAGAAAATGCTTAACTAAGACTGATGCCTTGTAGAATCATAGAATAAAGATACTGCTGGTTTCAGGTGGGAGTGAAAATCTCCCGGGCCTCACACTGCCAAGGTCAAGACTGTCTGCTGTCAGACTTGGTCTCTGCATACACAACAAACAGTCTTATATTAAAATCAAGGCTTTTGTGTCTGAGACCACCTACCCATTTACTGAATAGAAGCCTTTGTGGTTGATGTAGAATTGATTATGGGCAATTGCCACTTGAGTGAAATCAATGACACCCAAAGCCCTAAGGAAAGGGGCAATGACACAAAATTGCTCCCATGGTTGCTTGAAGCTTAATGGTCACAGTGTTAACAGCCACATCTTGAATAAAAAATGGATGTCATTTTCTGGCTAATTTGTGCCAAATCTCTGAAGATGCTTCAAATGAGGCAGTGCAAAAGGCTTCAGGGCACTTCTAAGGGTACAGTAGCACAATGGTTATGTTACTGGAATAATAATAATCATGATCTGGAGACACCAGTTCAAATCCCGCCAAGGGAATTTAAATTTAGTTAATTAAATAAATCTGGAAAGTTAGTAGCAATACTAGTGACCATGAAACTTTGGATTTTCAGAAAAAAATAATCCATTTACTCACACTCCTCCGGGCCTTCAGGAATTGAGTTACAGGGAAAGATGAAACAGATTAGGACTCTATTCCTTGGAGTGAAGAAGAATGAGGGGAGATTTCATTGAGGTTTACAAAATTCTGAGAGGTAGAGACAGAGTAAATGAATGTAGGCTCGTTCCACTTAGATTAGGAGAGATAAATACAAGAGGACATGGCTTTATGGTGAAAGGGAAAAGGTTTAGGGGGAACTTTTTCACTCAGAGAGTTGTGGGAGGGTGGAACGAGTTGCCACCTGACTTGGTAAATGTGGGTTCACTCTAAAGTGGGACGAATGGTATGATGTTTTTGGCACGGAAATAAGGGCTGAATGGCCTGTTTCCTGTGTTGTAGTGTTCTATGGTTCTAATAAAATCTATTCTTCTTACGGCTGCAAATGACTCCACATTCTTAGTAATGTGGCTGTTAAATATCTCCTGAAACTCAACTGTGGCAAACAGCTGGACAGAGTACAGTGAGAGTAAATTTGGTTGGAGTACCTTGCAACAAACATTAGGCACCAGGTCTGGGGAATTCTGCAAAAGGGACATTGAGGGATTATGGGAGTTGTTTGGCAGACTCATCTGGCAACAGATTGGCACAACCATGCTTACAGAACTGTGTTATTCAGATAATTTCCCAGAGCCCTCCATTGTCATCCCTGGCAACATCAGGAACACCAGCAGTGCGGATTCATCAGGGACTCAAAGGGTTACCATATGAGGAGCGTTTGACAGCTCTTGGCTTGGATTCATTGGAATATAGGAGAACGAAGGGGATTTCACAGAAACATTTCAAACATGGAAAGGCATGGACAGAGTAGATGTTGAAGGAATGTTTTCCATGGAGGGAGAGTCTAGGACAAGAGGGAACCACTTCAGGGTTGAAAGGCATCTGCTTAGAACAGAGATGCATAGGAACTTCTTCAGTCTGAGGGTGGTGGATCTGTGGAATTTGTTGCTGCAGACAGTTGTGGAGGCCGGGTCATTGGGCCTATTTAAGGCAGAGATTGATGGGTTCTCAATTAGCGAAGGCATCCAAGGTTATGGGGAGGTGTAGGTTAACGGGCTGTAAATTGAGCAGTACGGACTCGTAGGGTCGAATTGGCCTGTTACAATGCTGTATGACTAAATTTTTCTTAAGACCAGGAAGTGGAGCTGAGTGGGAAAATGGATCAGCTCACGATTGAATGGCGGGGCAGACTCAATGGGCTGAATAATCTATTTGCTCCAAATGACCTATGGTCTTATCTGGGGACACTGATACACAGGTGAGAGAGTGGAATTCTTAGTAGTGACACCAGAAGCATTGAAAACATATGGTGTCAGGACAAATATGATCAAAGAAACATCATTTGGAAACTAGCAGCTGTCTCCTAATATCATCTGATGAATCAGTGAACCTCAGTCTTATAGTCCATTTCTTACCAATGTAACTGATTAGGAGACTTCAACAAGGAGACTTCAATATCCTTTTCAGTAGTTCCACTGCTGAGTGAGCTGACTATGTCCTGAACCATTCAGACCCTGTAGTAGTGGTGGGTAAAACAATAGTAAAAATACTGACCTCTTCATCACCAATTCATCTGTCAGGGAAACATTACTTCACAACAGAATGCATTGGGGGGTGACTAGCACATAGCCCTTGCTGAGATAAAGATTTGCCTTCATTCTGAGGACATTAACCATGACACTGTTGTGATGCTTTATTTTTGCAAGAGCACACAAAAAAAAAGAAAAAAGGAGAAGTAGAAGATCGCCCAGCCATTCAAGCCTGCTCCGCCACTCTGATCTACTCCCCCTCCTCAGAATAGGTCCAGCATACGTGAGGCACTGCAACACTTCAGCAGTAGCATCGAAGTTCAGCATACCTCAGACTCTCCCATTACCATCAAGCCAGACTAATGGTAGCTCAATCACCTGTACGAAAGAGAATGACAGAGATGTGCCATATGTATCCAAAAGCAGGTTTCCAACTGATGAAACGACAACCCAGGATGAACAACTCTCATGCCAAACAGCAAAAGCAATCAAGCCAAAGCTCTCAGCTGAGAATGGTGTTGGAGAACTCAATAACTAATAGGAGGAGAACACTACGTGAACATCCCAGCCCTTAGAATGCAGAACTATCTGCTGCAGATGTATAAATTGACAATCCAACTCAGTCGCCTTAGTATAAAGTATAAAGGCCAGTTTGTAGCCAATCCAAAAAATAACTTCAATTCATGACTATGTTGTCTGGGCAATGTAAAGGTTCTGAGTGTCTGGTCACAGTGCTGGAGACAAATGTTGCAGAATTAACAGCAGGTGATCAAGGTTGGCCCCTGCTCAGTAATATGTAGACATTTCAGGCCCCAGCCTCAAAATGCAAATGAAAGATGGCCAGTTATTGCCTCATCCACCTCCCATCAACTAGTGTCAGAGAATGTTTACTGTGTCCATTGCAGCATTTGGTTACCTGTCACCATTGGGTTGACGCCCTTAAAGCCATTGGCAAAAATGTGATCTTTGAATTAAATTGAGTCAATGAAAATCAAAAATAATGTCTTCACTGGCTGGAGCCAGATTTCTTGTAATAAAAAATGATTTTAGTTGTTGGAGTGTAATACTATTAGGCCCAGAAATATTAGGTCCAGGACATCAGTGAAGGAGATCCTCACAAGTGTGTCCTAAGTCCAACCATCTCTAGCAGCTTAATCATTGATTATTTTCTTCACATGGGCAGATCATAAGAAAAGATCTGGGCAAGATGCAGGCTCAAGCTGTGGGCAGCAAATAACATTTATCAAAAGAGTCCTAGAGCACAGAAACTAGCTGTTGGTATTTCCAAGGAAGACCTCCATTGTTGATGACAGAAGAATTCTCACCTGCCTCCTGAAGAATGTTTCTGATCTGTTGGACAGGTGTTTGGGGATTTTTATTCAATTTGATAAGAATTATCCTTGGAATACCAGTGTTTTTGTGATTCCTGAGCTCACCAGTACACTCTTTCTTCTTAATGATGTTCTAGACTGTTGATTTTGGTAATCCTAATGGTTGCGCAATGTCTCTTACTGTTTTATTCTTGTTTTTTTTAGCCTCATAATGGCTTCTTTGACTTTTATTGGGTCAACTCTGGTCCTCATGTTGAAAAATGGCAACTACAGGCTCCAAAGGTGATCAAAAGTTTAGAAGCAAGCCTAGCTCTTTTATACCTGCACCAAAGAAGCAATTAAACATACTCGAGTCCTCACAAACACCTGTGAAGTCAAATGTCCTAAATCTTATGGTACCCCTGAAATGAGGGGACTATATATATATAAAAAGTGCTGTAATTTCTACATGGTCAAACCAAAATTTGTACAAATAACCTTGAATAAAATATGAAATGAGGTCCTTAATTCCATGTGAATTGTTTGATTACAAATTTAAAACTGTGGAGCACAGGGGGAAATAAAGAAAAAAAAAGTCTGTCTTAAACATTACGGAGGTCAGTGTACCGGTCTAATTCTTCCCACTTCGACTTCTTCTGCTGGCATAAACCCACCACCTTCTGTGTGATCCTTTTCAATCCATTCTCTCTCACTTTAAATATATGACCTCTAATTTTATATTCCTCTACCCTGGGAAAAAGGGCAAGAATGTTTACCTTATCCATGCCCTTTTGAATTTTATAAATGTCTATAAGATCCCCCTCCTATGGTCCACGGAGAGCCTATCCAGGTCTCTCCTTATCATTCAAGCCTGCCATTCCTAGTAACACTCTCATGAATCTTTTTTGCACCCTTTCTGGCTATGTTTCCCACAGCTGGGTGGCCAAAACTGCAAACAATACGCCCAAGTGCGAATTCACATCTAGTTCAGTTGTAATATGATATCCCTGTTCCTCTACTTGATGCCTAATCACGGAAAAGAAGCCAAATGCTTTTTCTCATCACCCTGTCTACCTGCATGACATGCACATATCAGGTATAGAGATCTCCAACAAGAGAAAGCCTAAAAGATTCCCCCAGACATTTAAAGAGATGATTGTTGAATTCCCCAACCACCATCATCTTGGAAGACACTATTAATGAGGAACTAACATGTTGAGTAGTTCTAATACTTGATGACAAAAGCAAATCAGATATTGGGCATTGGACAGTAATTGGTTCACTCCTGATTCTTCAAAGCATTTCCACCTTGGATAAGGTATATCAACAGAATGATGGGAAACTTGTAACTTGTCTGGATGAATCCAGTTCCGACAACAACCAAGATGTTTGACAGCATCAAGCACACAGCATTTCTTGTGAATATCACCCCTCACGTACTACATCAAATTGCCATACCATCTAGCAATGTTGCACAGTGCCGAGTGTGTACTATCTTCAAAACAAAATGGAATAGCACATCATAGATACTTTGAAAGCACCTCCAACACCCATAATCTGCCACATTGACTATTGAGAAGTAAGTCAGCACCTCAAAGATCTCTTCCAATGACAACCACAGTGCATCAGTAGGAAAAAGTGAGGGCTGAGGAACACAGTGTTTTCCAAGGTGACGTATGCAACATGTCATATGACAAAGGTGGTCATGAGTAGATTGAGTATGTTGCACTGCTTAAGAATGTGTAGATGGTGCAACTATTGGTTGTGCCCAGTAGTCTTGTTGACAGAAGCTGTGAGTAGGATATTCATGTTTCTTTGCCTGCCTGCTCCGTAGTATGCTATTTTTTTGTGTTTTATATGTTGTATTTTGCACCTTAATGCCATTTAGTCCAGTAATTTCAGAAATGGCTGCAGTGTACATAAAACTGTCATTAGTTGTGTGATTGAAGCTGGGCAAATGTTAACCAAGTTGGGGCAATTGTCCCCAAAAGCACCTGGACCAATTTTCCGATCATTGCTCTTTGACTTGGACGTGATCACAATTGCAGTCAATTGTGTGCAAAATGTTTTTTTTTTAATATCATGGACAATAAAAATGGGTGACAATGGGCCCAATTTCAAGACAAAGATACAGTATGCTAAATATGCAACTTTGCAAGCCTCAGACCTCATAAATGCCAATTTGTTTTCAAAAACTAATTACTTGAAAAGGCATTTGTAGTTTGAAAAGGCATCTCAGCAACTTTTAAGAGATCAGAAAATTTGAGCTGAGTTTACAAATAAATGAAACGAGGCTTGTTTTCTGAATCTTGTCATGGGTTAATGGCACTCTTGTGCACCATTCGCCTATAATCATTCAAGAACTGACATCATTTCTGTTCTTCAGTTTTCATTTGGACAAATAATTTTGCACAATTCCTTTGGTGAATGGTGCCCTTTTCACTTTTGTTTGAGAGATTTCATCATCAAATTGTTTTAATTATTTCATATGAGTACTTTAAGCAATTTAGCTTTGAATATTAAGCAACTAAATTATGCATTTACATCAGTTATTGCTGGGGTTTGATATTTCAATAATAATATGGAGCTAACAAAGATCTTGTTGGAATTAATTGAGTGTAATGCCTATTTTTTCATGAAATCCTTTTTTTTATTTAGTCTGGAAATAAGTTCTTCAGCATTGCAGAAAATAAATAATTGATCACATCATTCACTTCTGTAAATATCCAATTCATTATTTTTAGTAAGAAAGAACAGATCCAAAGATAAGCTCTAAAACCCCAACACTGCCTTCTGTCTAATGTACAAGTGATCTTTGCCATTGCATGTACAAAATGTTTGGTGCAATCTACCATATCATCTTCGATTCCTGACATTATTTCCTTCAGTGACTTTTTAGATTTTACACATCTCAACATTTGACCTCAATGTTTGGTCCAGTATTGGCTGAACCAAGCCAACACAATTCCGTTATGTTTGGCAAGTTGATCTGTTCTGAGCACATCTCTGTCAGTTACCCTTAGTTCTGTTTGCCAGGCTGCTTTGCATCACTCCAGCACAAACACTCTGCTTATAAAGTGCAGTGTCAACAAAGAACAGCAGTGACATTTCTCTTTTCACAGCAAGAACAGTATCACTGCCAGTATAAAACATATATTTGCAGATAAATTCTTGCCTTCAGGACAGCTAAAGCTTTATTGTTCTTCTTGCCTTACAGAGGTTGACATGACACTTGGAAATCTTAAACCAGTAAATTCATGACACACACCAACATAAGAAGCACACGATAAGACAGGTATCTAAATATGGGTTGCTCCAGCATCCTCTTTCCAACAACCTGTTAATTTTGTAACTTCACTACGATGAAATTGTACATACTGTCATTTACCTTTGACTGATAATTCAAATAAATAGCATAATGAAAGTCCAGGTAAACTTTATTCTTTTTATCATTTACTTGGGAATATAGGGAGTTAGGAAAGAAGCTGATCTCAAGGGGGGTAATCTTGGGATTTTTGCCTGCGCCACGTGCCAATTAGGGTAGGAATATAACGTTATGGCAGATGAATGCATGGCTGAAAAGTTGAGGCAAGGGGCAGGGGTTTAGATTTGTGGACCATTGGGATTGCTTCTGGGGAAAGTATGACCTGTACAAAAATGACAGACTACATCTGAACTGGAGTGGGACCAATATCCTGATGGACAGGTTTACTAGAGCTATTGAGCAGAGGGGGATGGGAACCAGAATGTAAGGGCGGAGAATAGAGCAGAAGTTGGAAAGAATGAGGACAGAATGAGGACAGGCAGGGGAGGAAGCAGAAATGTAGCCAGTTGGAGGGTTCGAAAGATGCTTATTTCAATGCAAGGATTATTAGGAATAAAGGAGATGAACTTAAAGCATGGATCAGTACGTGGAACTATGATGTTGCAGCTGTTACAGAGACCTGGCTGATGCAAGGAGAGGATTGGCTGATGCTCTGGGTTTTAAAAGAGATAGGATGGGAGGTAAGAGAGGGGGGAGGGGAGTAGGATCAGCTGCAGAAATGGAGGCTGCTGTGGAGGAAGTGTCTACTAAGCGGGTGGAAGTCAAGAAAGGGAAGGTAGTATCGTTGCATTGGGAGCAGTCTTTTGACCCCCCAAAAAGTCCTCAGGGCACTGAGGAACAGATAAGGAGGCAGAAAAAACAGGGTTGTTATTATGGAAGACCAACTTCCCAAATATTGACTGGCACATCCTGGCTGCAAGAGAGATATATGGACAGAATGTGTCAGATGTGTCTAAGAAAGATTCCTCACACAGTATTTGGACCAGACGACTAAAGGAGAGGCCATACTGGATCTTGTGCTGACTAATGAACCTGGTCAGGTCACTGTCCTCTTGGTGGAGGAGGATTTTGGTGATAGTGCAACAACTCCATGAGCTTTAGACAAGGATATGGACAAGGATACAAGCAGACAAAATGGTAAAATGCTTAAAGGGTTTTTACAATGGAATGAAGCAGGAACTAGGGAGAATAAATTGGGAAGAGATGTTCTCACAAGAAAGCACAGAAATAATACGAAGGATGTTGAGGGACCACTTGCACAGGGTTCTGGATAGGTTTGTCCCATAACTTGTTAAGTTTGTAACTTCACTATGTGAAGAAGATGGAAAAAAAAGAGAACCATGGTTGACAGAAGAGGTGAGGCAGTTGGTTAAGGGAAGAAGGAAACGTACATTAGATTTAGGAAGCAAAAAACAGGAAGGGCTCATGAGAAGAATATGGTAGTCAGAAAGGAACTTGGGAGAGCTAGAAGCTGGCATGAGAAGGCCTTAGCAAGTAGGATTAAGGAAGACCCAAAGGTGTTCTACGCTTATGTGAAGAACAGAAGGATAATGAGAGTGAAGGTAGGGCCACTTAAGGATAAAGGAGGCAACAAGTGACTGGAGGAGTTTGGGGAGGTCCTAAATGAATACTTTGCTTCAGTATTCACCAGAGAAAAAAGACCTTGGACAAGTTGAGGACATAATAGAACAAGATTATGTGCTGGACCATGTTGAAATTAAGAGGAAGTGATGGATCTTCTTAAAAGTATTAGGATTGATTAATCCCCAGGATCAGATGAGATATTCCACAGATTGGGAAGGGAGGGAAGAGATTACTGGGACGCAAGCGATGATCTTCGTGACTTCTTTAGCCATGGGTGAAGGGCGCGTGCCAGAGGATTGGAGAATGGCAAATGTGGCCCCTTTCATTAAAAAAGGTAATAGGAAGACTCCTGGGAATTTTAGGCCCGTGAGTCTTCCATCAGTGGTGGTCAAACTATGGGGGAGGATTCTTAAGGACAGGATTTAAGAGCATTTAGAAAAGTACAGTCTTCTCAGAGATCATCAGCATGGCTTTGTGAGTGGAAGGTCATGCCCCACAAACCTAAATGAGTTTTCTGAGGACATAAGAAAAGAAATTGTTGAAGGTAGGGCAGTAGATATGGTGTTTATGGATTTTTGTAAGATATTTGACAAGCTCCTTCATGGGAGGCTCATTAAGAAAGAAATGAGGCACAGGATCCATGGAATCTTGGCTGTGTGGATTCATTCAGAATTGATTTCCCTGTAGAAAGCATAGAGTTGTAGGGACAGAAAGTATTCTGCCTGGAGGTCGGTGACTAGTGGAGTTCCGCTAGTTCTGGGACCCCCGCTCTTTGTGATTTTTATAAATGACCAGGATGAAGAAGTAGATGGATGGGTCAGCAAGTTTGCAGATGATACAAAGGTTGAAGGTGTTGTGGATAGTGTTGAATGTTGTTGTAGGCTATGACAGGATATAGACAGGATGCAGAGTTGGGCTGAGAAGTAGAAAATGGAGTTCAATCCAGACAAGTGTGAGGTGATGCATTTGGAAGGTCATTCATGAAGATTGAATACATGGTTAAGGCAGGATACTCAACAGTGTGGAAGAATAGAGGGACCTTGGACCAAAATCCATAGATCTCTCAATGTTGCCGTGTGGGTAGATAGGATAGGTAAGAAGGCTTATAGATTGCTGGGCTTTATTAGTCGAGGGATTGAGTTCAGGAATTGTGAGGTGATGTTGCTGCTCTATAAATCTCTAGTGAGACCACACTGAGAATATTGTGTTTAGTTCTGGCCATCTAATTGCAGGAAGGATATGGAAGCTATGGAGAGGATGCAAAAGAGATTTACTAGGATGTTCCCTGGATTGGACAATATGTCTTCTGAGACAAGGTTAGCAGAACTGGGGCACTTCTCTTTGGAGTGAAAAGAATGAGACGTTACTTCATAGAGGCCTACAAGATTATGTGAGGCATATATAAGAGAGACAGCAGGCACCTTTTTATCAAGGTGGGAATAGCAAGAACCAGAGGACATCTGTACAGGGTGATGGGAGAAAAATTTAGGGGAGAATCACGGATAGGCTTTTTACACAGAGAGTTGTTGGAATGCATTGCCAGGGTTGTGGTGGAGGGTGGAACAATAGGGGCATTTAAGAAACTGTTATACAGGCACATGGATGAAAGTGATATAGAGGGTTATGAGGTAGGGAGAGTTTAGTTTTAGTTTGGTGGGTCAGCACAACATCATGGGCAGAAGGGTCTGTACTGAGCTATAATGTTCGATGTTCCCCTCTTTTTTTAAAATCACATACACCTCTCTGCTTTTGACTCCTCAATCTCCTGAAAGCCCATCTCTTTTTGTTTTGTCTTTGCTTCGTTACCTCCACATCTCCCTAAACAAAAATAAAGAGTGAACCTTCCACTCAGTTTATGCACAAACTGATGACAAAGGTGAACAAGATAAAGAGCTGGTGGATCTGCTCACAAGCAGCAAAAAACCAGAGTGATCACACACACCCCTCTACACTCTGAACCAGGAGAAAGAAATTGTCCTAAAAATTCTTTTGGATGGTGCAATGATTTTTTTATGTGCTTCACAACTGCACTTTATCTGAAATTTGATTGGATGTGCATTCATAGGCCCATAAATCTTTTCAGCATAAATGACACGATACACATGGAGGCCATTGGGCACACACAGCGAGCACACTCACAGCACAATACATGGCTGCTTCCAATCGCAAGATTTTTAATCAGGCAGGTATATGAAACAAGTGGCTAAATATTTTCCAAACCATACATTCTGGTTTGTTCTTGTTAAACAGCCTTTACTGGTCTCAGTGGTGCTTGGGAGAATGGCAGTGAAAATTCACTGAGGATGCAGAGAACTTTCTTGAAGAAAGGCCCCGGTTTTCTCTTCACCTCTGGAGTAAGTGGCCCCTACAGCTTGCAGACTCTGTTTATTTGCCTTGGATCAAACCTTCCATTCCCTTCCAATGACCTCCAGCCGAGAAACCTTTATCTTCAATCTGGTCTCCTTGACTTTTCACTCCAAAGTGCCCCTTACATCGCCTCCCCCACCCACCCTCTGCAAATCCCCTCCTACCTCCTCAATTAACCAGCTATTCCCAATGGGATCAATCTTCACCCTGGCTGCTGAATCTTTTCCCCAGGCTTCTTCAATATTCTCTTCCAAGGAAATTCTACAATGATGTTATTCCCACTGTTCACCTTCCCTCCATCTACATCCTGCTCTCTTCCACACGGCGAGATAGCAGAAGGAATACCCTCGTGTGTGATTAGAAGGATAAAAACAGGGATTGTCTGGCTCAATGCTTGAAGAATTTTTAGGTCATTAAGTTTAAATAACTACAATGGGAATCTACCTATTTTACACTGGATGAAATATAATCACATGAGTCAAATGCTTAATTTAGTCTTTGGTTTGATAAGACCATAATGAGAATAATGCTCTCCATCTGCTAGAATCCTGTTAGTTTGCCATGTTTAAGTGCTTAATATCAGTAAAAAACCACTATAATCGTATTAGCAGAACTGAAATGAGGAGAGCGGGTCTTTCTTCCTAAGCCATGTCAAATTGTGAATTTTAAAAGGAATTTAAAGATTTTCTATTTCCAGAGTTATCGTGCAAAGTCTTCGTACAGTTGGCATTACTCAGAGAGACAAAAAGCACTTAAATTTGAGATGGCCCACAAAATTACTGATGAATTCCTGCTGAAGGTGTCACTAACAAGAAACAACTCATGTGACACATTGAAGAATATTACAATCTAATCTTAATTAACTCTACTGAAACTGGATAAAACTTAATTATTTGAACTACAGCAAAATTACTTTCACAGCAGCTTTATAAACAGAATACTCGTTGAGAAACAATGAAATATCCAGTTTAGTTGACTTACAAGGACCGTAGCAAGCCACTTGTGGCTTCATTATTTGGATTTTATCAGGTATTTCAACTGGTGAAATAAATTAGGTTTCACACTGTTCCCCATTATGCATTCCATGCACTCATTCTGACGCACATATTTAACAGCTTCGGTGTAGGAATATTGTAATTTCATTATACATAAGAAAATATTCCAAAATAATAATCACGGAAGGAATCAGTTCTCTGAGGGAAAGTACTCAGCTTCATACAGTATTCATTTTAAAGAATAAATTGTTCTTACTCGAATATGTGGCATCTAAAACAAAAATGTACTCACTGGTTTCATGCATAATTAACCACTCTCATCCACAATTTCTGTCAAAAATCCAGTGTAGCAATCTGTCAAAATGTTGTCAAATACTAGATCTCCTAATCCACTTGATACTTTACCATTGATATCATTGATTGCACAAAATATATCCTGTTATAATTCTGGATGAACTTGTGCATTTCCATCCTTTAAACCTTCCCAGACTCAATGTTTTCAGAGAATAAACTGCTTTTAAGAATGAACAATTAAAATTCACTCTCTATCACTAACAAGGGAAGTATAATGTTGTCAGCCATGAAGTGATGGCATTGCCATTTATCCAAATGAAAGGCCCACCTTGAAAAGTTAGTGGGGTACACAACATTGATTTTTCTCCCAGACAGTAAGTCAGCAAATAAAATGCACATTTTTTCCCCCATTCATATTGTACAGAAAGTTTGGAACATGTCATGGTATTAATATGGAATCTGAAATATAAAAACTTTTAAAATGAGAATAACAGATAAAAATAATTTTTTTTTCTAATGTACAAATATATAGAATACTAGAAGATACTGGTTTCAGGTAATGGGTAAAAGATTTAGAGGGGCTCTGAAGAAGAACTTTATCACCTCGAGGGTGGTTGAAGTCTAGAACATATTGCCTGAATGGAGGCAGAGGGTCTCACAACATTTGAAGGAATGTCTGGTTGAGCATTTGAATCGCCAGTGCTTAGAATGCAAGGGAACAATGCTGTTACAGATGGGTCCTTGAGTGTCAGCACTGATACGGGCCAAAGGAACTGTTTTTGTACTGTGTGACTTGTCACAGAATGAAGGAAAAACCCCCTGCACTTTATAGTTTGAGCTCCAGACTAGATTGGTTGTTCAGCATGAATTGTGACTTGGTAGGTTATCAGAAACTCCATTGTGCCTCATTTAATAAGGCTTAACTTTTCAATGGTTTTCACAATACGCCCAGTAGAAGTTAAAGTTCACATTTAACTATGTTGACTGCATCCATAAAAACTGCAATACTATCCTCAACAAAGAAGAAGAATACAACTGGCTGCAGCTTCGATATTTTCATGTACATCTGTCTACCTGCAGATTTCTGATTGACATAAATTGACAAATTGTTACCCGTAATACAAGTTCTAGGCCATCATTTTGAATTAGTAATATTTGGATTTCAGACCAGTTGTACGCACATTTAGACATATTTTAATTATGGTGCTGTTTGTAGAACAAAAGCAGTAGCAGGTTTCTTGGATCAGGTTTAGTCAAAATTTTAATGTGTGTGAAGTAATGGAAACAATTAAAAAAATTATTAAGGCCTTTTAAATACTGTGAAAACCTTGCCAACGGCAAAGTTGTGAAATGTCTTACATTGAGAAGAACAGGAATTAGTACCTAAATAAAACTCCCATTTAGGAAAATAACAAAATGCATTTGTACAGCAAATCAAATTTTGTATCTTATCCCCTTAGATATGATAGAGAACATCAAGGGGTTGAAAGAGATTGCCAAATGCTCCTTCCTGGCTACCACATCCTTCTCATGAGCCCTGGATGCTTCCTTCTTCCTCTTGACGAGCTGCCTCACCTGTTTCATCAACCACAATTCCCTTTTCTTATCATCTTTTCCTTGTCCCAGTGGGACAAACCTATCCTGAACCCAGCACAAGTGGTCCCTACACTTCCTCCATACTATTTCTGTGCTTTCTCCCTTGAACATCTGCTTCCAATTTACTCTCGTTGGTTCCCGCCTCAACTCATCGTAATTAGCTTTTCCCCAATTAAGCACTTTTTCTTATTTTGTCTTTTTCCATGGCTATGCTAAAGCTCACAGAGTTGTGGTCTCTCTCACCAAAATGCTCCCCAACCTGACCAAGTTCATTACCCAAAATTGGATCCAGTATGGTCTCTCCTTTTTTCGGCAGGTCCACACACTGTGTCAGGAATCCTTCTTGAATACACCTGACAAATTCAGCCCCATCTATTCCTCTTGCAGTCAGGAAGTACCAGTCAATGTCAGGGATGTTGAAATCTCCCATAAAAACAACCCTGTATTTCCCACACCATTCCAAAATCTTCCTGCTTTTCTGCTCCTCAGTGTCCCGAGGGCTATTTGGGGCCTACAGTGATAGCTCCCTTCCTATTTCTGACTTCCACCCACATTGACTCAATGGGCACTTCCTCTACAGCCTCCACTCTTTCTATAGCTGTGAACCAGTAATGCTACTTCCCCCCCCTCTCTTTTACCTCCCATCCTATTCCTTTTAAAACCCTGGTACCTGCATCAGTCAATCCTGCCCTTCCTCCAGTCAAGTCTCTGTAATGGCCACAACATCATATTTCCACATACTGATCCATACTCTAAGTTCATCCCCTTTATTCCTAATATTCCTAGCATTGAAACAGACACATTTCACACCCCTCTAACTGGCCTCATTTATGTTTTGTTCCCATCTTGACCTTCCTCACTAACTCAGAACACACCATCATGCTTTTGACCTTCTGCCCTATTCTCTGCATTCACAATCTGGTTCCCCCCCCCCCCCCCCCCCCCCCGCCCACCCACCAAACTAGTTTAAACCCTCCCCAACAGTTCTAGCAAATCTATGCATGTAAATAAATGGAAAATGTGGCATTGCATTAAGCAAGGCCAATCAAATTTATCCGTGGTAAAAATAAACAGTCAATTGGAACTTAATTTAGAATTATTTATCTTAGGTTTTACAGATTAAACTTTATTAAAATGAAGATTGGAAATGGAAATCCATAGTATTTTGATGAGGTTAAGAAGGATGAACAAAAGAAAAATGGAGATTTATAGCTAATTGACCCAGATGTAAGAAAAATAGAGGATTATGTGTATAAGGTAGGGAAAAATAGATTGCTGTGGAATAAGTTTACAGATGTCAGCTCAACATCATAGGCTGAAGGCCTGTACTGTACTCTAGCGTTCTAGGTAACGTTGACAGCAGTGCTGTGAGTGGGACAAAGCCGAATGGCTGGTCCATTTGGAGATCACCAGTGAGACTGGGGAAAATCCTAACAATTGTTGATGAGAGGTAGGAGCAGCTGCAGAGGGGGAATAAAGAAATCCAGGGACGGCAAGAATCAATCTGGAGCTCACGAGATATCAGAGACATTCAGATTCTGTTGATTTAAAAAAAAATCCATGATTCAAACATTGAATTTCACAAAGAATAGACACATTTCCATGTTATGTCAATCACACATAAACAGAAGGGTGAGCATTGATAAAGGGACGGTTTACTTTGAGGAGATGGCAGTGAAGGAAAGACAGGGGCAATGCCTGAGGGGGGGGATTCATTAAGAACACCGACCAACTTGAAACCATGGAGGAAAAGTCATATTTCCACATACTGATCCATACTCTAAGTTCATCCCCTTTATTCCTAATATTCCTAGCATTGAGACAGACACATTTCACACCCCTCTAACTGGCCTCATTTATGTTTTGTCAATCACATAAATGTGATTAAGGAAAGCTTAAGGAAAGGTGACTCAGGTTGACGACAACTTGGTCAGCATGTCTCCATGCTGTAAAAATCCAGGATTATGGGTATTTGTGTGCGGATAGTTCAATAAAGTCAAAATTTGTCAGGAAAAGCAGAATCCAGGAAAAGCGAGAGGGTTCAGGAGTAAAACACAAAAACGTGTAGACACCGTGGTTGAAGTAATGGAGAAACTCAGCAGGTCAAACTGTGTCCTTTATACAGCAAAAGTAAAAATATATAAAGATGAAGAGCTCAAGCCCAAGTGTGCTCAGAAACTGCGCAGAAACTTAAAGATTTTTAAAAAAATTATACGTACAGCATGGTCATAGGCCCTTTCAGCCCTCTAGCCCTGTACTGTCAATGACACCCGATTAATCTACTCTCCACTTATGTTTTGAAGGGTGCCAGGAAACCGGAGCAGCTGGATGAAACCCACGCAAACTCATAACAGATGGATTTGAACCCTTGTCGTTGGCTCTGTAACCATGTTGCACTAACCACTGGACTAACTGCGCCGCTAGCCTTGGTGACAGACAGAGGACAATGATCACACGTCAAAGCAAAGTTTTTTTCCAGTGGCCAAACACAGAGGCAAAATTGTTGATCACGAAACCAAAATGCCAACCTTGCAATTGCGACTAGAGGACAATTAGAGCAACAGAAGGGAAATTATGGAATGTAGCCATAGTAGGTTGCTTTAACTTTTGGCAGGCAGGTTAAGTCTGTAACCCCCCCTTGTACCTTCTGAGAACATAAGGAACTTGGGTAATTCAGAGCAATACCCTGTCTCGGGAACAGTCTTCAGAAGATGAGGCCGAAGCAAGAGTCCTGCAGGTGGAGCAGAATAGAAAACAAGCTAGTCTGGAAAATACTCATTCTAAGATGATTTAACATCCCATCTTTATTCAATTGACCCAGTCTAGATCCCAATCAGTTTCCTCATTGCCATAATGATCTTCAGTCTAATAACGCCAATTTTAACTAAAAGATCAATTGGAAAGATCAAGCTCATATACAATTGCATTTTTACATTTTAACGAGTAAATTAAATTTGCATATATTCATACAAGTGCATTGAAGTTAGTAGGTTAGCTATGGGTTCATTAGCCAGATTGTAAAAGCATTTTTCAGTTTTTGAATTGGGTAAAGAGGGAGTTGGATCAAGACTCCGAAGGGAAGGGATTAGGAAGGCCGGTAATGGAAGCTGGGTCAGTTTCAGTGGCATGGAGCAGGAGGCTGGCCTGACCTAAATCAATGCTCTTGGGAATGAGGTTGATTAAGAGAAGTGATAAAAGGATCTGGGTATGTTTGCCATTTTGAAAATCCTCTCTGGGCTATTTTTAAGCATGGTTCACTCAACAGCTGGATTTAAGACGTTTTCATTAGCCTTCTGGTTCAGTGCCAGTGGTGACGCTCAAAAGGGGAGAAAACAGCATTAATTTAGGTGAGATGTAATTGGGCAGTTTGCTCTCATCAAATTTATGTAGCACAAAGCTGATGAGATGGAAGTGACTGCCAAAAGTCATTTTCATGGGTGGGTGCTGGAATGTCAAAATAATCAACTAAAAGAAAACTTTTTATTCTGAGAGGAGGGAGAACGTGCATTTTCATAGTGAATT
The DNA here is from genome assembly GCF_036971445.1 of Narcine bancroftii. Taxonomy (NCBI): domain Eukaryota; kingdom Metazoa; phylum Chordata; class Chondrichthyes; order Torpediniformes; family Narcinidae; genus Narcine; species Narcine bancroftii. The sequence continues at coordinate 5,341,850 of NC_091478.1, forward strand.
TATTGACTGCAATAGAATCGAAGGAAAGTTTGAGCAGCTAACTTGAAGTAATTCCGAGTGTCATTATTAAATAGCGGTTGTGCTTTCCAACTTTCAGAGTTTGCCAAGTTTTCCCTACCCAATATTTCCAGTTTAATTGTGCCACTTGAGAAATTTACATGCCTCAAAATATGGCATGAATCTTACGCTTATTGCAGTATCATTTAGCAGCAACATTTAAGCAACATCTGTGTGCTATAGAACTAATTGAAGTAACATAAGTGGCAGCTGTAAATCCACAGGAAGGTGGCAGTTTGCACCAAGCACTGCTGAGCTAGCTAGTAACTGTCAGCCTGTTACTACAATCTGCTTTATATGACTCTGGTACAGTGCACAGTGTCCAAAATACACGAAGAGGGGATTGAAATGATGCCATTGATAGATAGTGGCAGGCAATTGTTACAGCTAATGTTCAAATAATGTTGTTTTGTAGGCCATTACTCCTGATACGACTCATACTTGTAGCACCACACACATCTCCAAAACAAAACATTAAAATTCTAAAACAGCACATTTCCCCCCTAAAATATCCCCATTACCATACAAAGTGAGGACTGCCATTCTGCCAATAGTGGAAACAGCCACAGTCATAAACAAAAGAAGTTCAAGTGAATAATAACAACCACAGTGGCTTGGAGACATCGCCACCTTTATTCCTATTGTTTACTGAATACCGTGATTCGTAATCTAGCTTCCTTTGGTTTTGGAGAACAAGTTTCAATCTAACACAGTATTCAAATTGTGATAATGGCATAACGTCGCCCTGACACCCCCAGTTCTGCATCTTGTTGTTAGTGCTGGGGAAGGTTGTGATCGTACAGATTCTATCACCAATGTGTACAGATGGTCGTGTAGGATGACTGTGATTGGCTGAGAACTTAGCCACGCCTACTGGCAGGTCTTAAAGGATTGCTCCTAGATCATTCTGGACTGGTCGACCTACTTGCGATACGCTCCAGTCTTCTAGTTAATAAAAGCCTTGGTTTGGATCAACAAGCCTTTGATTCTTTCGACGCGCTCTACAAAAGTATTTGGCAACCAGAAACAGAAATAGGCAGAGTCAGGCCTAGGGTGACACGAAGCATGCAAATTCCTGGGGATGTGCCCTCTAAAAGATTAGAAAGTGAATAGAAATACAGAAACATTGAAAACAGCAGGAGAAGGCCATTCAGCCCTTCAATCTTCTCCTCCATCCTATACAGCGATGGACCATATCATTTCAGTGTTTTACTCAGTACTCTATTCTTGCTTTCTCTCCATAACCCCTTCATCCCCTAAGCCAAGAAGGCCACATCCAACCCTGATCCTGTTTGACTAGTCTGCAACTCCTGCCAGCACTGGTTGTACGGGAACTCTCAGGTCCAATGGTGAATGCCAATGTTGTGGTATTGTCAATGTTCTCAAATGGACACTGTTCAATGTAAAGCAAACCCTTCCCCATCTGTGAACAGTTAAATTAAGACAGTGGTAGTGCCCTGAAATGTAGTGTTACCCACCATAACCTTCCATACTATTCTGTCAGGCTTATTGATCTCTCAGCCATGCCTGTGGGAAATCCTCAATTCCTCCTTTAAATTTTATTTTCAGGACATGGAATTACACTCACATTGACAAATTACCTCCTAGATGCTTGTTATTTGAGGCCAGAGCGAAACATGAAAGCCTGCTGATGCTATGATTGCAGTAAAACACACAGAGAAATACTGATGGAACTCGGCCGGTCTTGTACTGTTCAGCGGAGGTAAAGATACATTACTGACGCTTTGCGCCTGAGCCCTTCTTTAAGGAATAAGCAAAGAAAAAGCCCGAAATATCAGTAATATATCTTTACCTCCACTGGATGCTGCAAGACCAGCTGAGCTCTGCTGGTATTTCTGTGTATTATCTGAGGCCAGTACTCCCTGGGGTGCAGGGTGTGAGGCACTCTAACTTCCCTCCAAAGGAGTGAGGAAAACCCAGTCTGCATTATTTGCCACACTCAGTGTGCAGGAAACATCTTCTAACTTGTCTTCCATTTTACACAGGTTTGAACTGTAGGCTTGCCCCATCCTGGAAAGAGCTTCATGATCCTATATAAGGCTGGACAGTGGATATTTCCATCCTCTACTTTCAATTGCCCTTTCTGAAGGAATCTTCCAGTTTATATTTGTTTTATACAATCCACCAAGCACCGCAACAATGTCTTCTTTGACATAAATTGATTTAAACCCTGCTCCGCTCACATGCAAATAGCAATCTAGAATGTGTTCTTTACCACTGCTCTTTGCCAAAACAAACACACTTCAACAAAACAGACTTTAGAAGTAAGTGAGATTAAAAACACTGTCTAGATTGTCTTAATTATTTAATGAGATTGAGATATCAGTGTATGCACAGCTGTCATGTGTGGTATGAGATTCTTTTTTTAAACCTCAGCTGAACCCAACTATATAACCAATGAGTGACAAAGCCACTGGCCGATTAGTAAAAAAATCACTTCAAATATTGACTAGCTGGCAGCGTTATATGGCGTTCCTTTGAGCTGAGAAACAGGACATATGTACAATGTATGATGTGGATATTTCAACTTCACTGCCCTGAACCATGGAAGCATTCTGCCCTGCACACTTCCTCATTACCAGAACTGCATTGTTCTTTTCTGATTCATGTGGAACAAGGTCGACAAATTAGCAGTTTCTTCAGATTTTGTCAGTCATAGGCTTTTTTTTGTTGAAACCATTGTCATTGCTAAAAGCTGCTTTCTTCAGAAGAAAAGTAATGTTGAACTTTGATTCACATCAATGCAAACCTGACACTGGAGAGTAAAATTTCACTTTTGCTCTTGCAGGCAGCACTTGATGTTTTCACATTCAGCTGGCTTTGTGAATTTCTTCCATTGTGTTTTTCCCAGTTAGGTGAGAAGCTGAAGGTACCCAACTAGAATAATATCGTAAAGTTTTACTTCAGTAAGAGGTTGCTCCAAATTTTGCTTAAAACATAGCAGATTAAACGTCAGAAATCGAGGAATGAGATACATTCACATGAGCTTCAGGTGCCTGAATAGAGCTGAATATGCCCTTTAGTTCCCTCCATCCAGAATCTTCATAATAAACTTGTGATCATAGAAAGTCATCTGATATAGAAAGTTAGTGTTGAGGTTATCACAATGCAATTAGAATGCCGTGTCCTGGGGTTCTCTGGCACTGTCTGCAAGGAGTTTGTACATTCTCCCAATGCCTGTGTGAGTTTTACCAGGTGCTCCAGTTTCCTCCCACCCTTAAAAAGTAGGATGATTTGTGTATTTGGGGCAGCATGGGCTCATGGGCTGGATGGAGCTGTTTCCATGTTGTAAGTCAAATGAAACAAAACATTAGGGACACGGTCTTCAGTTCACTGCATCTGCACTGACCATCAAGCACTTATTTTCGTTAAAACCATACACGATTTGATTTTTCATCATGAGTCCCAACCATCATCCCATCACCAACCAACTAGCAGCAATTTATAATTCCCAACTAATCTACTAATGCACACAATTTTGGCATGTGGGAGGATATTGGAGCATCCAAGAAAATTCACAAGTACACAGTAGAATCTGCAAACTTAATGTAGTCAAATCAAGCTTATTGTCATCTGATTGTACAAGAACAACCTGACGAAACAGTGTTCTCCGACCCTTAGTGCAAAACACGCAGACACCCAACCAGACGTGACACACACACACACAGAGACAAACAATACATATGCAGGACAAGTTTTTTTTTAGCTGTTCGAGTAAATAAACATTGTTTTGTACAAATGAGAGACTCGGATGGTCAGTGTAAGCAGTTCTTTTTGGTCGTTCAGCATTCTCACTGTCGTGGGAAGAAGCTGTTCCTCAGCCTGGTGGTGCTGGCTCCTGTATCTCTTCCCTGAATGGACCAGCTGAAAGAGGTTGTAAACAGGGTGGACGAGGTCTTTAATGATTTTGTGCTCCCTCTTCAGATAACGATCCCAGTAGATCATGTCGATGGTGTGGGGGGTGGGGGTGCCCAGTGATCCACTCTGCCACTCTTATGGGCCTGTGGATTGACCTCCGAACCATTTCTCTGCATCGACCGTACCATACTGATGCAGTCGGCCAGTATGCTCTCAGTAGAGCTCCTATAGAAGGTTGACATATTACTTCTATGGAATACAGAGTGCTGGAAGCTGCAGAATGTTCTATAGAAGGCTGATAGCCTTCCTGCTTCAGTCTTCTCAGGAAGTGTAATGGCTGTTGCACCTTCCTGGCAGGTGAGGAGATGTTCTGTGTCCACCATAGGTCATTGGTTAAGTGAACTCCAAGGAACTTGGTGGTCTTCTCTCTCTCTTCCACAAAGTTGTTGATGTGTAGAGGAGAATGGTTATTTCTTGATGTCCTGAAGTCCACGATCATCTCCTTCACCTTGTCCATGTTGAGACTCAGGTTGTTATTCTTGCACCATTTCATGAGATTTTCCACCTCTTCTCTGTTGGGCTGATGGAGCTTTGATGAGAGCTGGATCTGGCGATGCAGTCAATGGTCAGTATGTTTTAATATATATGAATATATTCTTGAAGCCCCTGTGGATTGTGAGGCGCTAATCTGTAGCTTGTTTAGTTGCATGGGTTCACCGTTGATAGGGTTCTCCTCACCTCGGCTGCAACTGTTCATCTGGGTGACATGGAGCTCTCTTTGGCATCATCCTGTTCTTTGCATCAAACCGTGTATAGAACATGCTCAGTCTGTCCGGAAAGAAGGTGTCATTGTCCTTAATTCACAAGGTTGACTTGTGGTCCATTATAGTCTAGATCCATTGCTATTTGAGTCCCGTTTCGCCTGTGTCGCACTGCTGTCTGTGGATCTTCTGTGCATACCCCTCACTTTGTCTTCCAGATTGCTCAGGAGAGTTCAGCCCTGGTGGATCTTAGTGCCCTCCTACACCCCGTCCTGAAGGCAGCATCATGAGCTCTGAGATGGGGCCAGACCTTTGCATCCAACCATGGTTTTGGTTAGCCCTGGGTGTGAAGCTTCTGATCTCAGTGACATCCTCAATGCACTTGCTGATATAGCCAGTCACTGAGCTCATGCACACCTCTATGTTTACATGACCATTGAAGGTGGCCACCTCCCTGAAACTGCTCCAGTCCGTGGACTCAAAGCAGCCTTGCAGCCCTGCTGTGGCAGCCCCTCAAACTGGCCATGTCCTGATCTCCCCATGAACTGACCTAGTTTGCTTTTCCAGTGTTCTGTTCGCTGGAGTAAGCAGGACAGATATGTGATCTGGGAGTGAGGTGCAGCCTTGCACGCAGTGGGGACTTTGGTGTACACTCTATCCAGGGTGTTCTTTCCTTTGGTGGTGGAGTTCACATGCTGTTGAAACTGTGATAAGACCATTTTCAGGTGGGAAGTCTGGGCTTCGCAGATAGCACCATAAAGCTCCTTCATGGCTTCACCCCCATTAGCTGAAGGTGAAATGTAGACTGTGGAAATCAGCGAGGTTGAGAATTCCCTGGGCAAGTGGAAGGGTCTGCATTTCACCAGGAAGCATTCTATCGCTGCTAAGCAGAAAGTCTTCACAACATAGACACTGGAGGACAAGTTTTCATTGATGTCAATGCATAGTCCTCTCCTAGAGACTTGCCATCCACCTGGATCACTGAGCCTGGAATGTTGTCCTGGAGTCATGCAGCCATGCAGTTCTTTTGGGTTCAGAAGCTGCCTTATGTAATCTATTTTCTTCTCCAGTGATCTTACGTTTAAGAGTAAGATTGTTGGGAGTGTGGGTCTGAAGGGGTTAATTTTCAGTCTAACCCCGATACCAGCCATTTTCCACGCTTCTGTCTTCTCCAACAGCGCTTCCAATGGCCGTTCTGCAGCTTCCAGCACTCTGTGTTCCATGCTTCAGTAGATTTAAATGGCACAGAATCCTACCAATCCAATCCGCTAACTTGAAATTCCGGTTCGTGTTTTGTATTTTGATGAATGTTTGCCAATCAGAGACACAACGTAGTGGGTTAGGGATTTCACCATTGTGAAGTGGGCGCTGCAACATCGTGCGCCACCACGTTGAATTAGATGGGAGTGCACGAGGTCACCACCCACGATCAATATCGTATAAGGCCCTTCGAGTTGTGAGGCAGTAAGCCCCATCAGCAAAACATGGGCCTGCAAAAGGAACAAAGTTGAGAGAACAAAACCACCTTGAGTGATTTCTGGGGTAAAAAGGAAGCAAAGATAGAAACCAATTTAGGGACTACATCCCAAGCTGGACGTATTTTTCCCAGAAGCCTTTGTTTTGTAAGTTCTCAAGTTCAAATGGTGCACTCATCTAATAATTACATTCCATAATTTCTGTTCTTCTATTTCACCTACACTAACCAGACTCCCCCAACCCTCCCCCCCAACTCCGATAAGTCCAAGCAACAATAAAGTTTCCACTTCAACTCTAACTGAACTTTCATTAAATATCATACAACTAAAAAGGCCATGTCTGACAGCAACTACTTAAAAGTTACAAAGTGCAGTAAAACCCCTGGTACCTCAAATTCAAGCAACCGGCAGCCTCAAGCAATTGGCACAAAATTTGAAGGAAAAAAATTAAAAATGAAAATAAATAAGAATAAAATAATAAGTAAAATATGTAAGTTTAAAATTGTAAAAGTAAATGTTCTCTGAAGTAACATGTAAACCTTTGATGAAGATGGGAGAAGTTATTCAGCCAGCGGGATGTCTTGGACGAGCTTTGCTCATAGCAGCCATTCGAATAAAGTTGTGTTGGAATAAAATGGCCTCACTCAAGAGTTGGTTGATGCTGCCGAGGTAACTCTCTTAAAATGTCTCCTTATTCCTGCTTAGTAAGAGTTGCCCTGGTCAGAGGCTTTATCTGTAAACTTGGAAAAGGGGGGCATAAATTATCATGTTATTGTTCATCTTGCGGGCAGCTCAGTGGAGGGGGAGGAACCTGCAGATGCAGCAACAGTTAAATGTTTTCAAAGAATGTGGTTGTTAATAAAGTAAAATGCTTTATGTTTTATATATTCATGCAAGTGAAGTTTTTTCAGCGCAGGTCCAGTTAAATAATAACATTTTTATCTTTTGTCTTTTAAACAGGTTATTCTTAATGCAGATGTATTAGTTGGGCATTGCAAGAGTAAGTCTCAAGCAACCATAAAATACACTTATCAGGCATCTACCAATCCCCATAGGGGCTGGATCCCAGGGTTTTACTTTACTTAAGCGGTTGAATCAACAGTACATTCTGGGCCTCAACTATCGGACTCCTGAACAGCAGACTCATTAAGAGATTCATTTGAGAACCCATACTTTGCTCATTATTTATTACCAAATGTTTATAAAGTATTTCTGTATTTGCAGTCAATTTTTAAAATTTCTATCTTTTCTTCATATTTTTTTCTTCTGAGTACAGCTTACAGTTACTGATAATTAAAAATTCTGCCTGGCTCTCAGGGTTGTATTGTCTCTGGCAATAGATTTGAACTTTAAAAGAATGAAAGGATAACTTTAATTTGAACACCTGATCTTCTCGTTGAGGAAAATCATTCACCAATAGATGTTCACTGCTTTGCATTAGACCTTGCTCATTCCAGAAAACTCCACAAGTTTCTATGTGACCTATCAGGGAATCTATCAGGGAAAGCTGATGTTTGTGTTCCAATGCTCCCAATATTAATATTAATCAAGACACATCTACCCCAGCTCTTTGCCTTACACATATCACATCTTTGTGACTTGCAGACCCATCAGAATGAAAAAAGTTGTGGCAAATCTGTCAAATTTGAATTCAATGTCCCAGATTTTAATATCTACTGATGTCTTATGCACAAAAACTGTTAACTATTATTTTACATGAAATCTGTCCCTGTCCTAGAAATTCTTTGTCACTCATCAATTTTATTATTTAGGGCTGGCCAAATGTAGAAAGTAACATTAGCTCTTGCATTCATAACAACTTATGGTTTGGATCTAAGGTGGAGCCACAAGTCCAGTGGTGATGTCATGAGTGACGTATTACATACTCGCAAGGCAGTGAAATCGTAGCAGGAATAAAGGATATAAACGCTCAATGTATAAAAGACCGTGAGAAAATCGACTGCAAATGGCTTCAGACTGTTCAAACTTAGGACAAGCCCTCAGACCAGCTTGTCATTATTCCCAAATAATAGAATATAACAACTAGTTACATAACATTACATTGTATTAGGTGTTATAAGTAATCTTGAGATGATTTAAAATACAGGTACGCACTGACAGCCCCACCGGTCGTGCGTTGACAGCCCCACCGGCCACGCTGTGAAATATAACCGTGTAGTCAGTGGGGCTGTCAGCGCGCGACCAGTGGGGCTGTCAGTGCGCAGTTGCATTTTCGATCATCTCAAGATTACTTATAATACTACCAGAATGAGGCAAGCATGTAGGCACTAACGTCACTAATGGGTAGCCAGTAATTCGAGTCAACCATTCACACCAACACAGAGTGATTAATGAGTTAACTCGGCCAGGCTCTGATACTTGCCCCCATCGAGAGTCTGGATATTTGGGTTGCTTAATGAACAATAATGATCTATGAGGAAACTAATTGTTCTAGGTCAAATTGGCCACAATTTCTTACTCATTATATTAACCTGTCTAAATGTTTCCTCCCCTCCCCCACCATTTCACAGTAATAAACTTGGGCAGCATATCCATGTTGGAGAAACACAAAAGCTATGCCCTCTGGTCCTTCACTCCTCCACTGCTGGAAACATCTCCTCCACATCCAGCCCTTTCAACAGGATCCTCCCTCATCCTTCTGAACTCCACTGAGTACAGGCACAAAGCCATTAAATGCTCCTCATCCATTAATCCTCTCATCCCCAGAATCATTCTCATAAACCTCCTCTGAACCAAGGCCAACACATCCTTTCTAAGATACAGGGCCCAAAACTGCTCACAATCCCAATGTGGTCTGGCCAATGCCTTACAAGGCTTCATAACCACATCTTTGCTTTTATATTCAGATCCTAATGAAATTGCACTGGAGTTGCCTTTCTTACTACCGACTCACTCTGCAAGTTAATCTTCACGGAATCCTGCACTAGGACTTGCAAATCCCTTTGGAGCTCCATTTTCTGAATTCTCTCCCCATCTTGAAAAGTCTAATTCTTTATTCCTTCTATAAAAGTGGATGACCATAACACTTCCACCTTCTACTTCTTTGCCCATTATCTCAACCTGTCCAATTTCCTCTGTCAACTTCCTGCTCCCCCCTCCGCCCATCTTCATATCATCCACAAACCTGGCCACCAAACCATCATCCAAATCATTAACATATAACGTGAAAAGAAGCAGACCCAAAATCCACCCCTGCGGAACACCACTGGTCATCAGCAGCCATCTGGAAAAGACCACTCTATGCCTTCTGCCAGTCAGCCAAACTTGAGCTGACAAGGAATTGCTGGAGGAACTCAGCAGGTCAGACAGTTTCCATGGGTAGAAATGATCAGTGAATGTTACAAGTCAAGACCTTTTATAAAGAGTAAGATTTAAAACAAAGTGAAATTACATATATAAAGGGGGAAAGAAGCTGAGAGAGGGGCCCAGATGTGATAGGAGAGAAGGTGTGAGAGGTGAAGAGGCTAGAGGAGGGTAAGTCCATTAGGAATGGGAGTGGGAGAAAATTAAGAGAAAGATAGGGAATAATTGAGTACAGCAATAGGTAAAGGAGAGATGGAAGCAGTGGTAAATCTGTCGACACTGGAAAATTGGGCCAATGCACTAACCGCTGGAAGTGGTCATACAGTGTCCATGGAAAGCAATAGATAGTTGTCACTTTGGGAAACAATGGAATCAGTTGGGTGTGGGTGTTACCTAAAATTAGAATAAAATAATATCCTTTGGTTTAAGCCTGTCCAGAATCAATATCACGTGTTATTTCTCAAAATGATGTTTAGCTTCACCATGACAATGGATTGTAGGAATGGTTGGGGGAGTTAAAATGGTTGGCTCCAGGAAACTCAAGTTTTGACCTACAAATGAGGCGCAGATGTTCAGCAAAGTGGTCACCCAATCTGTGTTTGGTCTCACTGATGTAGAGGAGGCCACATGGAGTATACCTTATGCAGTAGATTAGAAAAACAAAATTACGCAATGGCCCTTTTCTTTCAATTGCAGCCAAATAATGAATGTGAAATTGAATGTAAATTCCCCATTTTGTAAGAATGCAGAAAAATTCATGGAAGACAATTTGACATTTAAAAAAAAATCATCTATCCAGAAAGATCTTAAAATCCTAATATTCCATAAATATATTAATTTTTAAAAATTACCTCTAGCTTTTTTTAAGCAGTGCAAACTTCTACTTTTGTTACAGATGCAATTTATTTCTGATTTATTTTGGTTACCTGGTGAAAATAGTAACACACATTTTTCAATGTAGCAGGTAAAAATACTCATAAAGCAGAAATGACATTCCTTTAGAGAACCACATACAATCGTGACGAGATAAAGAAGAACTATATATGCTGTTAAGAGATAATCATTTTACCATAACCTTTTCATTGGAATGTCATCAATTTTGTTTTGTTTCTTAACAGTATCCTTATGATGCCTTTTAATGGAAATTCCCATAAACGTTTTTTTCTCTTTCCATAATAACTTTATGTGGCCATTTGACTTAATGTGATTAGGTTGGCCAAAATATACTGACATTGAAGTGGCTTTCACTTCCCAGTTCCTGGTCTGTAGCTTTCTGTTCCCACCCAGGCACCCTCTAACCCCTCTCTGTCAAGCATTGAGTTCCAGACTCACCAATAAACCTCAGGTGATTTTCTTTCCCCCTCAATTCCTCATAATCCTTCGCCAACTAACTTCAATCTATATCTACTTGCTATTGCCCAATCTGCAAAGCATTTTTCAGTTCACCCAGTCCAGATGGCTAATAGCTGCATATGTCTTAATCACCCCTTGATCATTCAAAAATGTTCTAAACAACCTCAATCGACCCCTAACTAAAATTATTCAGCCCTTGTAGTATACCTTTAAAGCCTTCTTCACTATCTCCAGCGAACCAGAAATACGCACATTACTCTTGCTATGGGTTAACGTGTTTTCGAATGCAGAGTTTGGTCAATACAGTAAAATCCCCAGTATTCAAAACCTACGGGGATTGGTAGGTACCAGATAAGTGAATTCTCTAGTTGCTGAGATTGTGTGCTGTGTGATTGGTGAACTAAGGGTGAGGCATGCCAATTGTAAACTTCTGTATTTTTTAACAATTTATTTTTTGTGATTCTTTTTGCCACTTGCTGGTTGCTTGAATTCAGGATAACAGGGGTTTCACTATGCTTTACATTAAATTTGTTACATACATCTACTCTCCATGCTACCTCCTCAAAATATTAGTCAATTTGACATGATCTTCCCTTCACAAAACCATGTTGACTGTCAAAGTTGGTTTGCAATGGAATTTTTATAGCAGAAATGTGTATAGGCTTTGGAAGAGTAGCTGGATCACGTGAGTGGTGAAAGGCTCATGAGTTATCAGGGCCAGACTAAGAAAATGGAGAGGGCATTGAGCCATAGAACCATACATCATAGAAACAGGCCCCTTTGGCCCTTTTAACATATGATGAACCACTTTTTTTGCCTAGTCCCATTGACCTGCACCCAGCCCATAGCCCTCCATACCCCTCCCATCCATGTACCTGTCCAAATTCTTCTTAAAAGTTAAAATTGAGCGCACATTCACCATCTCAGCTGGCAGCTCATTCCACACTCCCACTACTCTCTGGGTGAAGAAGTTTCCCCTCATGATCCCCTTAAACGTTTCCCCTTTCACCCTTAACCCATGTCCTCTGGTTTATATCTCACCAACCCTCAGATGAAAAAATCCTATCTACATTTTCTCTGCCTATCCCCCTCATAATTTCCAATGCCTCTCTCAAATCTCCCTTCATTCTTCCACACTCCAGGGAATAACATCCTAACCAGTTTAACCTTTCCCTAAACTCAGATTATAATTGTCACCACAATTTTGGCATAGAAGAATTCAAGAACATGCCGTCTTTAGGACAATTATTGGTTATATCACTATTTTTCTTGAAGTGTTGGAGTTTTATTCGATAGTTAAGGCAAGAAGCTCTTTGCACATCATCCATTGGCCAGAAGTAAACTGCCGTGAATCCTGTAAAGTACGTCCAGCTTCCACCATCCATTACAGTCTTCACACGCACACCTATGTTTGGTTACATCTCAATGGAGATCACCTTAAAAAATTAACTTCCAGCAACACGAAAGAAAATTTCAGCAGGTCTCTGCCCTTGCCTCATCTGCCAGTAAGCAAGATATTCGGATTCTCAGGACAGTCTCTCATCACGTTAGCTTTTTTGCCAAACCACAGGTTGGCTTCCTCATCTTCCTACTTGTGGCAGAGAGTAAAATCTGCTCTATCTCAAGCCATGCCAGCACACAACCATAATGTTCCTCCTCCTGTGCCTCAACCCCAAAACAACAGAAGCACGGTGGGAGTGGCTTGGTCAATAAACACAATGCTGGGCAAGAAGAACGACAGATTCAACATGCGCTTGAAGACTGCTGGCCAACATCAGCTCTTGGATAAAGTGTCCAAGGATCAAGTTTCCTGGTTATGATTTTAAAAGAGTGTCAAACCTGCATGAAAACTCTAGGGACTGTCTGTTGAAAGAGTACATTACTTGCATCTGTAACAATCTGATGAATATCTTCTTTGTTTTACGATCTACCCTTTGGCACTTGGCAGCCACAGGATAGCCTGTACAGGTCCCCAAGGGCAGACTGTACTGCTGGTATGGATGTTCATAGATTTCTGCAGTGCCATGCAGAGGGCCATATCAACAAAGCTCAAAGAGAAGCGTCACTTGGGGCTGACTGGTGCATTGTGCTTTGCTTGTCGTAGATTAGTAGATATGCAGGGCCATGCTCAGTGCTAATGATGTGACAGACCTGTACTCACGTGTTACTGCTGTCTCTCAGACCCTCCATTTGCACAAGTTCTTGTTCAAAACTCTGTTCACATTCCTTTTAGATTTTCTTGTAGTGCTTTGCCAACCGGGACACTTGTTTTATATGGTCAATGAAAATTAGTGAGTCTAAGTGAGAGCATAGAGTTTCTTCATGTGTTTACTGCCTCAAGCTCTAATGTCCACATGTTTTAGGTTGGATGCCAGTAACTGCCAGGAATGGCAAAAGAAAATGGGCAATGATCATCTGTGACAGATGTGATCCCAGCTACCTCCATCAATCCATATGAATATTGGTGAAACACATACAGTATTCTTAAAGTCATTGCTATCCCTCATACATTTGCTTCACAGACCTGAAATAGATATTCAGTAAAATATAAGTGGCAAACTTTTGCAGGCAGAAGATACTTTGTAAATAATCCTATCGGGAATTATGTTATCACTGACTGCCGACATGATCTATTGTACAATGGCACTGAATCGCAAAGTCATGCATGTTTAACGACTAACCAATTATGACATCATACCTCACTATTCATCCAAAACAAATAAATCCACAGGGATGGATGGTATTCATGCTAGGGAGCTGAGAGAGATAAGGGATGAAAATTATAAGATGGTGATGGCCATTCTGAACATGAACTAGGAGGCCATATTACATGATTAAATAAGGACGCATATTTTTCATGCCCATTAGTAGAAGAGTTGGCAAAAAATAAACTCACCTATTAGTCTGACAACCAGATGAAGCTAATTTTTCCACCTTTGAACTAGTATGGTTTCAATCAAGGAAATTTAAAGAAATCAACTGAAATATGGGGAACATTTCTGGCAAATATATCCAATAGGAGGTATAGACAGGGACAAAATATGTCATGCCAAAACTCCATTAAGGTAGGAGAACATTTTGGTCATAATATGAGAAGAAATTGGTCAGCATAGACTTGTTGGGCCAAAGGGCCTATTTTGTGCATTCTACTATTTTGCAATTCAAACCTGCTCCATCATATAAATTCAAAAGATGCACACGTTACTCCATAATAAATCTCCCCACTTCCATTCCTAAATAGTTACCCTGTGATTTTGAAATTATGACCCTTAGTTCTGGAACGTTCATCTGGTTTGCTTCCATATTCAGAGGTCTTAGACCAGTGGTCCTCAACCTTTTTCTTTCCACTCATATCCCACTTTAAGTAATCCCTATGCCATCGGTGCCCAGTGATTAGTAAGGGATTGCTTAAGGTGGTCTGTGGGTGGAAAGAAAAAGTTTGAAGCCCACTGTTTTAATCGTCCCTCATTGACTCGTTCTATGCATGGTTTCGTGACTCCAAAGGAAATGGGCCAATGACAATTTTTTTCCAGCAAAATATTTCAGTAACAATTGGGTCTAGAGCAGTGATTCTCAACCTTCCCTTCCCACCTTAAGCCATCCCTGACTAATCACAGAGGACCGATGGTATAGGGATTACTTAAGGTGGGATGTGAGTGGAAAGAAAAAGGTCCAGAACCACTGTCTTAAAGTCATTTCACTTAACCTCTCATTCCTAAGCTTTAAAACATCACCCGTCATGATAATTAGCCTAAAACCCTCTGGTGCAAAGCCTTTCTTATGCTCAAATTTCTTAATCACTTCATTCCCTAACAATTACACAGAAAGTATCATTTGCTTTTCCTAATTGTCTGTGGTGCCTACAAACCAGCACAGTAACATTCTGGGAATCGCATCCAAGGACACTTGTCCCTTTCCCTTTCCAATATTTATTCCCCTCTTATCTTCTATAGATGAAAAAATGCTTTCCCATTTTCCCCTGCAAAGTGCAGAATGGTGAACTTCCCTATATTATTCTGTCACCTTCTTATACAATCACGTAACCAGCATTCATCCACTTGCAGAGACATTGCTCACCTTCCCTTAATTCGAACAGCAAAAGTAAACATGAAATGCCACTGACCTGAAATGTTGATTTTTTTTCCTCTCTCCGTTCCCTTCTCTCTCATGTTTTAATTCATACAAAGCAGGAGTGTGACCTCCCTGGATAACGTTGCTAATTCACAGTAGAATTCATGGCATCCAGAATTCAAGCAACTGGCAGGCTCAAGCAACTGGTAAAAATTTGAGGAAAATAAATTCAAAAAATTAAAATAAATAAGAATAAAATAATAGATAAAATACTAAAGTTTAAAACTGTACAATAAACGTTCTCTGTAGCAACACATAAACCACTGGTACAGATGGGAGCAAATATTCAGCCTTTGGAGAGCCTTGGTCATGGTTTGCTCATAGCTGTTTGAATAAAGTTGTGTGAAACAGCAATGGTGTCGGCCAGGATGAAGAGCTATTTGATGCTGCTGACTGTTGGGGTGACTCTCATAAAGTGTCTCCTTATTCCTGCTTGTAAGAGTCACCCCGGTCAGAGGCTTTATCTGTAAACTTGGGGAAGGGAGGGCTAATTATCTTTCAGATGGCTCCGTGGAGGGGAGGAATCTGCAGATGCAGAAATAGTTAAATGTTTTCAAAGAATGTGACTGAAAATAAAGTTAAATGTTTTAAGATTTATACATTCATGCAAGTGAAGTTTGTTCAGTGCAAGTACAGTATAGTATTTTTGTTTTTTAAACAGTTTATTAATGTAGGTGTATTAATTAGGTATTGTAAGAGTAACTCTTCTTTCTTTGGCTTGGCTTCGCGGACGAAGATTTATGGAGGGGGTAAAAAGTCCACGTCAGCTGCAGGCTCGTTTGTGGCTGACAAGTCCGATGCGGGACAGGCAGACACGATTGCAGCGGTTGCAAGGGAAAATTGGTTGGTTGGGGTTGGGTGTTGGGTTTTTCCTCCTTTGCCTTTTGTCAGTGAGGTGGGCTCTGCGGTCTTCTTCAAAGGAGGTTGCTGCCCGCCAAACTGTGTTTGGCAAACTGTGTTAAGAGTAACTCTTAAGCAACAGTAAGATACACTTATCCAGCATCGACCAATCCCCATAGGTGCCCGATATCGGGGATGTTACTGCATATCAAATTCTATGAAGCTTTGTAATGTGAGCTATTGCTAATCTCAGCAAGGGCTGCGATGACCCAATCTCTTCTTTTTGTTGCATAGATTATTCCTGCCTTCAGAGGATGTGAAAACCCTGGCCTTTATTCAAATTCAGGTTCCAAAGAAACAATCTGCTAACCACGCAGTCCTCCAATGTGTTTGAGATATTGGTCAATCACGACATCGTTAATATGCTCGCTATTCCTTTTCACCCGCAGACCGTTTCATTTTCTGGATCTCTGTTCACAAACTGTTGAGGTGGTTTCAAAGTTCAAATATAGCAGTGTTGTTTCCGTGTTTCTGTCATCTTCCAGCAAGGGAACATAATAAAATTTATTTCAGAGGGCAATTCTGCTTTAACTCTCATATTTAAGAGTGTTATTTTGCAGCCCGGTGGGGAAACAGCCTGATCACAAGTTGACAACTGACCACATCGACACAAAGTATAACATGTACATCCTGCAAATTAACCTGCCCTGTGAAATAGATATGGTGGTAATTAGTAGCTCAAAATGTCAGGAACATTCAAGGCAGAGTCACATCCAAGTATTCAGTGAAACATTCTGGATTGGCATTCTCACAGCATCCTGGTTGGGTGTAAGGGAGTTCAGATAAAATATTAGTACATGCCCTCAAATAGGCAGAAAGATGATCCATAAGTGATACAGTTTAATGAACAAGTTGGATATTTGAGCTCTCTTTATAGTTGATCCAAATTCTGTCTGAGTTTGCCTTCCTTCTTTCAACTGCAAAGCCTTCTCCAAGCACTCACCTATAATTGGAACTTGTGAAAGAGTGGATGTAGCCTGTTGATAGTGTTAATTTATCTTACTGCTAACCTATAAATCAGCCAGGTCAAACTGCATCAGTATTTATGTTTGCTGTTTGCATTGTCCTTTTACTTGAGGACAGTGTAAGTGAAATAATGTTACTCAGATTTTATTTCAATGAGAATGTTTGGGGAAGTTATTTTACTATGTAAAGGTACAATTTATTTTTGTGCTTTTATTTTACGGACAAATTTTTCAAAGTACAAGTGACACCCTCAGTTTAAAATTACATGTTTCTTTTAAATCTCAAAAGTGAATTGATAAATATTCCTTTGCTATATCAATAATATGGTAAAACAATTCTAAATTTGTTTTTGTTTCTACTTTTATAATTATAGTTGCAGAAGCAGTCCCATATTTTTTTTTGTGTTTTTCACCTCAATATGAAAGTAGAACAAGATTTTTTCCAATAGAAATTCTAAATTTGGTGCAAAATATGTTATGGGTGACGCAGATCCTGGGAGTATTGAAAATCTATAGTCACATGACACTGTCAAGGTCAGAGGTCAGGTGGATTAGCCACTTAAGTACTGCCACAGCAGTATCTCCAGCTTTTATAAGGTTCATCTGTCTCCATGCAAAGTACATGTGTTGCACATTAAAAAAAATCTTGTCTAAAATGGACATTTAGTAAAAAGTACTTTGTGTTAGGTGTACAAGGAGACAAAACAGGTCTCTATCAAATGGGTGAGTTTGTATTGCAATTTTAATAATTTAAATATGTATATCTATTAATAAACATGAAATGTTGTTAGAATTTGTAATTGAAGAACACAGAATGAGATGTTAGTCTCTCAGAGTTAAGAAAAACCAGTTTATGAAAAATGCCACTAGTTCACAGCTAGCCTGACTACATAAATTCAATTTAAAAAGAACATGTTTAATTAAAACAGATGAAGTATGCAATCATTGGGAATAAAATTATAAAACAGGTTTGTCTCAGCGAAACACAATCTTCAGTTTGTGTAACCACTGAACTAATAAATACTATCTCTGTAAAGGTAACAAAGTTATTTGGGCAGCTGCTATTCTAATTTTCCAACCTTTATAACTTTTATGTTTCTTTACTCATTTTGTGGAATATTATTGTGCCTTTAATTCAGTGGGAAGGCTGGAGTAGTAATTTTGTTTTGCTGAATGTTACTTGGTCACGTTTGCTTAAAATTTATGTATCAAATGACAGTGAAACAAAACCATTGGTTATTAATGGTTTTCATATCCACCATCACCGGGAAATGTTATGGTGTAGTTTCATTTCAAACATAAAAATCTTTGTCTACTTCAAGATATTATATAGGGACTCCACTATTTCTACAGCTGTAAGTTCAAATCAAGGGTGACCACTTTTGAAAAATATAATAATTGGTTGATAAATTGAAGCAATTTTTTTTACAACAAAAAGTAATGATTGGAAGGTTAATTGCTTTTGGTGATCAATTGTGGTGCAAACATTTTCTACCTTGATAGGTAAATGCCGAAAGACTATTATACCTAGTTTTATTTTTGACTGGAAGGCATCTGTTGGCGTATCAACATCCTGCTTAAATGTGACATTAACTTGTACGTGTTATAATTAATAATAAAAAAAGATTTTAAAAACTTCTAAGAATCCAGCATAGCCATAACTGTGTGTTGTGTTCAATCCACAATGCTCTTCCAAACAATATTCATTTTATCTTGACTATTCTTAAACACAATTTAAAGAAAATAATACTACAGTATTAGTGCAGCTGCTTTTAAAATATGATCTGCATTATCACTGAAGAAAGGTCATCTAAGTAGATTTATTTTGAATTAGAAGCTTCTAATATTTTTTACTTTAATACACAATCTCGAGGGCAGCCCATTAACAATTGTAGAAATGCATTAAGCTTCAGCTGCAGAAGAGCTTAAAATGGTTTCAACACAGCCATAATCAGTATAACATTATTAGTCTAATAGACTAGTGGACAAACCCCAGTTTAAAAGAAAGAATTGTTTCACGTGTTAAAAATCAAGCCAGAATTTTGGCTTGCTTTTGGACTGCAGATCTGAAGGAGAGGTTTTGTAGATCTATTCCTGCAGACTAACATTTGAACAGAAAATTCTTTCATTGCGCCTTCCTGTATAAATATAGTTATCTTCTCTTTGGCTTGGCTTCGCGGACGAAGATTTATGGAGGGGGTAAAAAGTCCACGTCAGCTGCAGGCTCGTTTGTGGCTGACAAGTCCGATGCGGGACAGGCAGACACGATTGCAGCGGTTGCAAGGGAAAATTGGTTGGTTGGGGTTGGGTGTTGGGTTTTTCCTCCTTTGCCTTTTGTCAGTGAGGTGGGCTCTGCGGTCTTCTTCAAAGGAGGTTGCTGCCCGCCAAACTGTGAGGCGCCAAGATGCACGGTTTGAGGCGTTATCAGCCCACTGGCAGTGGTCAATGTGGCAGGCACCAAGAGATTTCTTTAGGCAGTCCTTGTACCTTTTCTTTGGTGCACCTCTGTCACGGTGGCCAGTGGAGAGCTCGCCATATAACACGATCTTGGGAAGGCGATGGTCCTCCATTCTGGAGACGTGACCCATCCAGCGCAGCTGGATCTTCAGCAGCGTGGACTCGATGCTGTCAACCTCTGCCATCTCGAGTACTTCGACGTTAGGGGTGCAAGCGCTCCAATGGATGTTGAGGATGGAGCGGAGACAACGCTGGTGGAAGCGTTCTAGGAGCCGTAGGTGGTGCCGGTAGAGGACCCATGATTCGGAGCCGAACAGGAGTGTGGGTATGACAACGGCTCTGTATACGCTTATCTTTGTGAGGTTTTTCAGTTGGTTGTTTTTCCAGACTCTTTTGTGTAGTCTTCCAAAGGCGCTATTTGCCTTGGCGAGTTTGTTGTCTATCTCATTGTCGATCCTTGCATCTGATGAAATGGTGCAGCCGAGATAGGTAAACTGGTTGACCGTTTTGAGTTTTGTGTGCCCGATGGAGATGTGGGGGGGCTGGTAGTCATGGTGGGGAGCTGGCTGATGGAGGACCTCAGTTTTCTTCAGGCTGACTTCCAGGCCAAACATTTTGGCAGTTTCCGCAAAGCAGGACGTCAAGCGCTGAAGAGCTGGCTCTGAATGGGCAACTAAAGCGGCATCATCTGCAAAGAGTAGTTCACGGACAAGTTTCTCTTGTGTCTTGGTGTGAGCTTGCAGGCGCCTCAGATTGAAGAGACTGCCATCCGTGCGGTACCGGATGTAAACAGCGTCTTCATTGTTGGGGTCTTTCATGGCTTGGTTCAGCATCATGCTGAAGAAGATTGAAAAGAGGGTTGGTGCGAGAACACAGCCTTGCTTCACGCCATTGTTAATGGAGAAGGGTTCAGAGAGCTCATTGCTGTATCTGACCCGACCTTGTTGGTTTTCGTGCAGTTGGATAATCATGTTGAGGAACTTTGGGGGACATCCGATGCGCTCTAGTATTTGCCAAAGCCCTTTCCTGCTTACGGTGTCGAAGGCTTTGGTGAGGTCAACAAAGGTGATGTAGAGTCCTTTGTTTTGTTCTCTGCACTTTTCTTGGAGCTGTCTGAGGGCAAAGTCCATGTCAGTGGTTCCTCTGTTTGCGCGAAAGCCGCACTGTGATTCTGGGAGAATATTCTCGGCGACACTAGGTATTATTCTATTTAGTAGAATCAGACTGCTCAAACTACAGGGGAATCACGTTGCTCTCCATTGCAGGCAAAATCTTCGCTAGGAAATATAGTTATGCATGTTCTCTAATTATCAACATTAAACCTGTCCTCAAAAATCCAATGATCCATTTCTGAAATCGCTGACTGGAGAGTCCACCTGTACTCCAAATTTTGACAAGTTATACACCGTGTTTCTCCCTAATCTAAATAGGCAGGCAAAGAAAGCTTGAGCAGAGAGCTTAACCTGCAATACTCTTGACTCAGTAGGGAAGAATCAGCGGCCTTTAGAGCCTAAATGGTGTAAATAGAGAACGTGAGTAACAATGTACGTTGATGGGAATGTATGGACATGACACTAAGGATGTTAAAAGACTTTGAACAGTTTTCTTCTTTGCAAATAATTTATTTGGAATAAAGTCTATTTTTGAAAAAAAGGTCTGAGCTTTAAAAGGTGACAGCATTGAGTAAAAAAAATGAAATCAATTGTAATATTAAGGTGAAGATCTATGGTGGTGAAGATGTCATTGCAGCAAATCTATTTGGAGCTGAGCACCACCTACTAGTAAGATCACAGGTACAAGCAGCATGGAGGTTGCCAATCAAGACAAAGCACCTAGATCACTTCCACCTGGCTGCCAATGAGCCTGGTTTTTGGAAGGCGGTGATGATAAGTGCCGTTCACTTATGCATAATATCCTTTTGCTGTCACCCTGACACAGATTTAAATTGAGAACTATAGCACACACAGGGAAATGCCATTTGAAGCATTGTACGTACCCACTGTACTTTGGCACAGTCTTTCATTATGTCAAAGCTCGACATGGCATATTTTACTCACAGGAGGAGCTGACAGATCTGGAGCAGCAGATTCTCTTGCTCAGCCCTCCGTCTCTTTGCAGCCATTCCCCTAGTGTGTCTTCCAACAGTTTGAACATTGTGGACCGTTGCAGTAAGAAGGAGTCTTGACTGTTTTCTGGAAATTAGCCAAGACATGCTTGGTGATAATTTTGGGGCCTGTCAACTATATTAGTTGACTCATTGACATTCCAGGAGCATGAGTGTCAGGAATTTTAGCACGGAGACCACGAAAACAACTCTTTAATGTAAATGAGTCTTCGTTAGGCATTTGTGCAATCTAATTTCTTTCAGCCAAAATCATCTGTTGGGAGATTGGGTATGTTACTAATTGGATGCACATGGCCATGGGCATGGTTTACCGAACCCCATCTGTTGCCTCTGAGGCACTATGTTGAAAGTGAAGTCTTGGAAAATTTCAGTCTATAAATAATTTTCACGCCTAGTCCTCTGGGAAAGCCTCTCTCTATTTTTGTGGCCCCTGCTCAGAGGTTTAACAGGTGTCGATAGTAAATATGTGGCCTTGCATTAGAATTGTTATTTCTCAAAAGGCATTTCACCCCATCACTGATTTTGACAACAGTCTTGTTATTCTCATAATTTCGTTGGTTGTGAAACGATACATCGGTTGTCAGGTGCAAAATCCAAATCCACTTTCTCATTTTTGCTTTCTGACATGCAACATTTTCTTTTGATCATTCCTGTCTGGCATTGAGGAAAAGCAAACAGCTGGATATTCAGAATCTCCAGACAAGATATGAATGTCTGAACCTTTGTCGGTATATATACATCAAAACATTTAACTCGCATAATTATGACATTTTAATTGCGAATGGTCATGCTGAGCCCTTTTGTTGCCGTGGGCATCCTCTTCACTTCGATATCTCATCCACATAGCTACATTTTTGCACGTGATGAACCTCAAATGTTTCATAAGTCTAATGCCCTTGCTTTGGTCCGGAACCAGCAGAGGTTATGTTTAAACAATTGATTCCAGCTTTGACAGGAACTTTGGAGATCTTCGATCTCTTCCAGAAGGACTGAATCACTCTCCAGTTACTGATGGCAACAGACAGGCAGTCTCACTTCTTGGCTGAATTGGAGGAGAAAGGTCAGCTCTGAAAGAAAATTGGCAATATGATCTCAGTGTAAGTCTTGTCGCTATCTGATGCACCTCAATCCTTAAGCCTCCAGCAATCCTTGAAGAAGTGGAAGAATGGGGGAGATATACAGAGGCAGTCAAAGCCAATCCCAATCCCATTCACAGACGTGCACTTTCCAATAGAACACACCTCAAAATTGCAGGGATAAACAGAAGATGAATGAGAATCAGTTCTAAGCGTATAGTGGAAAAAAAATTACAATTTTGAACACATGCCCCACAACATACTCAAGTTACATTCACTAGGATGAAACTAAGGCACATCTCTGCATTGGGATGATGAACCATTTCGAACATAATGAACACAGGCAAATAAATTTCTGATGGCACAGATGTCGTTTTGCATCATCAGTGTCAATCTGATTTGAATTTACAAAAATGGTATTCTTATCTATTTTTCATTCTTATACATGATTACATCATTATTCTATGTGAAAATTCCAATTACAGCAAACTTCAAAGTTCAGATTTTATTTCATATATACAACCCTGTGATTCTTATTCCTGCAGGCCAGGCAGAATTTCTACATATCAGTATTTAAAAAAAAAACATCAAGATTTATATACAAAAGAGAGAAATTTAAACAAAGAAAGAGCAGACAATGAAATGCAGAAAATAATGACAGTACAACTCCAATTATCCAAAATCAGATTATCCAAAATGCTCAGTGATCCAAAATTGTTTTGGACCCAGAGTGACGTCTGTTCGGCTCTGAATTATTATTTTTGGATTATTGAGGATTTCAGAAAAACTCATTTATTCGAAAAATTTCAAACCCAAAATGACAACATTTCGCCTCCGAAAAGTTTTGGATAAATGATGATATCTGAAACAATCAGAAATCCTCAGTTATCTGAAAATTGTCAGAGCCGAACTGATGTCATATGTTGAAGAAATTTTGGAAAAATCTCTGTGTAGAATTTTGAGTTTTTGGATATCTTATTTTGTTCAGGTTTTTTTTGGGTGAGAATTAAGTGTTATTTCATGCTTAAAAAGCCTTCCTTTGTTGTTCTTTAAACACTGTTACAACTGATTTGCTGTTGTTACTGGGCTGGTTTTTAAAAAAAAAGTACCAGTTTTCCGAAAATAAAATTTATCTAAAATAGGGCCAGTCCCAACCATTTTGGATAATCAGGGTTGTATTGTATTTAATAATAAAGTGCAAGGTAAGAGCCCTTAAATGAGTCTGAGTTTGTGTTTAAGAGTCCAATGGTGGAGGGGTAGTAACTGTTCCTGAACCTAGTGGTGCACCCACACCTCTTTCCTGATGGCAGCAGTGAGAAGAGAGAATATCTTGGGTGGTGCAGATCCTTGATGATTCCTGCTGCTCTCCGACAGCAGAGCTCCATGTAGATTTTCTCAATGGGTGTGGAGAGTTTTGCTTCTGATGTATTGGACTGTGTCCACCACCTTCTGCAGGGTTTTCCGCTCAGAGAATTTGGTGCCCCCATACCAGGCCGTGATACAGCCGGTCAGCACATGCTCCACCACACATCCGTAGAAGTTTCCCAAGGTTTTTGAAGTCGTATCAAACCTCTGCAAATTCTGGAGGAAGTAGAGGTACTGACGTACTTTATTCACAAAGACATTCCTGTGTTGGGTCTAGGAAAGGTCTTCCGAAATAATGACTTCTAGGAATGTGTCTCTCAATGTTTTTTGCAAAAAAAAGCAGGCCTTTCAGTAATATCTAACTCATCTTATTTTTGATGACACACGATGAATAAGATATGTTGGTGATATGTTAATTAGGCATCACTATCTTGTTTAGTGGGATTACCACTAATGTTTTCAGGGAGTAACTAAAGTTTGAAATAAATTCCGGGCATGTTGTTTCTTTTTAATGGAGTTGGATGTCCATACTTTTTGATCAGCATGGATACAAGGCTTTTTTTCCTGAAAATTCTGTTTATTGTTCAGCAATGAATCCTAGTTATTTGGAAACTGGGGGAATAATATTAATTTCCTTTTCATGATGTAATTGTATCAGTAGTTGAATTTTAAAGCTGACAAGTGTTGCTCGGGATAGTATCAGAAATGTATCAGTGAAACAGAACCCAATTGTAAGAGTAATTGATTATGTCTTAAAATAGCCAATTTCATTTCCGTAAAACATTATTGAGGGAGTGTTAAAATATCAGTAAAATAATTGAAAATAAATCCAAAATCACTTATGCAATAACTTCTGGGAAAAAAATGCTGTATAAAACCAAGAGTTAAAGTTATTTTTAGGCAGTTTAGAGATACACCGGGAAAGAAAGACATGGTTCTGGACAACATTTTGAATTTGGGAAACTGAGTAAACACCACTGAAATCAACTCTGATAGGAAAGTGAATGCGTTCAAAGAGAAAGAAAGCAGAACACTTTGTAAATACTTCAGCCTGGATCTCTTGTACAAAGCCAGATGTGATTGATCTTAATTATTGTTTGCGAATGATTTTTCTGCATCTCTTTTCAATGAATATCACACCAATTCAAACAACAATTAACAAAAGCTTGCCATAAATCATTTTAAATGTCAGTATGCCATATGTATTTCAATTTTCACCTTTCAAAACAGTGGCCATTTCTTATTTTCTTATCCATTCTCCCAGCCCTAATATATAGATTCTTGTCTGGTGCAGACCTGAGGGTGATGGAGCCCAGACGTGCTCCATCTGTCTGCAGCTGGTGCCACTTGGTCCAGAAGAGTTTGGACTACTGCCCTCAGTCACTTAAAGACACATCAGTACCTGCAATTTCTCTACTACTTGGCCTTAACCTAAGTATTTTACTGCCACCTCAATCGGCTCAGACAGACCAGAAATTGTTCTGGACAAACATTTACTAGACTCTAAAGGAAAGGAAACTATGCAACATTATATAACAATTTAGAGAGGTATGTATATGTTTTTCTAAGTATTGATTTAGTTCATTTTCATTGTGTTCTTTTTCTTTATTTTCATTGTAATACAATTATTCAAAAAGTGGGACATTTTATTTATAATTCTAACACATTGAATCATTTATATTTGCCTTGAAATCATCGTTAATGTGGTTGTAATCATCTGCCATCTCAAAGCTAGATTTCCATCCCTGCCTTGATGGGTGAAAAAAATGTCTATAAATACCTAACTATAAATGAATTCATAAATGTGTCCGTCCTAGTTTACTTCTAAAGTAATGTTGTATCCATCACTAGAAATGTATTATTTATCTTAGGATGTGACCAGATATCATTTATTCAATACAAATGCTATCAACATTTCTGGAGCTTTATTATGTTTGCAGTGTGAGAAAAGTCATGAAAATAATATTTTGGAATCAATAAATGCATATGGTTCAAAGTAAATAATAATATGAACTTAGCATATGTTTTGTGGAAGAATATTTTTTCAGAATCATTTCCTATTTGTTGTCTTCCAGCCTCTATACTTTGGGGTTTGACCGGATACATCGCAGACTGCAGGTACACAAAGCTTATTCAACATCCACCCCTATTACTCTCATCTCAGGTAGGTAGCAACGTGCAACGGAGAGAGGGAGGATGTTGACACAAGTTACAACCGGATTGTAGAGCTCACTTCCACTTGACGTCAGTCTTGAGTAGGGTCACAGTTATCTGAAGATAGCAATGAACAACATTAAGATGCTGACTGCTAGGGTCAATTATTTTTTTTCCACACGAAGTGTACAGTCAAATCTTGAATGAGTCTGTGGAGCATCTATAATGTTCAATAGAAAAACTCTGAAATCTCTTTAAACCTTGACATGTAGCCCATGAACAAACTTAACCCTATCTCAAAACCCAGTGTTTCCGTGGTCAAAGGCATGCATTTTATTATAAAGATAAGTATGCCAAAACAAATATTATTTCTGAATCTTTCATTATCTTTTCTTGTGAAAATGGTCTCAAACAGCAAGTGATGATGCAGAAACAGCTGTCGTGCCTGACTGCACAGTGTCTCAATGTCAGCAGTTCAAAGCACTGGAAGACTGAACGGGAGGAAATCTGATAGGTCACTGGAACCCAATTCCAAAACTGAAGGACATTTCTTTCTTTCAACAATTGGGCGAGCAACAAAACCATTAGCTTCTCCACCTCTTTGCAGATTCACACAAGAGTTAAGTATTTCATCATGAAAGATCATCGTGCCAAATGATGCACTGCATTAAAACAGAATCACAAGATTAAATCAGCGATAATGGTTGAAGAGGGCTTGCTTGAAGTACACCCAAGTGGCAGTATACATTCACCTCTTTTCTTAAATAGAATCCCGAGGGATTCTCGTGTCAGAGCACCCTTCATTAGCACTCTCTCTGGTCTGTACCTTGGACATCATTAACGAAATCAGTGAGTAAAGAAGGGCCATTCTTCATCTGAGTGTCCGACTGCAGCAAGTTGTACTGTGCTCTGCGCAGCCACAAACACAAAAGACGCGAGTGAATGCACACGCAGAAACTTGGACATGATGCACTTTGACTGAAAATGTGCACTACAAATCAATTAGCAAGTTTCTGTTGAGCGTCTCTGGGTCCCTTTTTATAAGTTGAAAACAGAAATAATTGAGAGTAAAGCGTTGTTTTGAGTATACGGCTTTGTAATGCAATTTCACTAAACTCTACTGCCCTCTATTGGCTAAAACACTGCTCAGAGAGCTTTGCCTTTAATAACATGAGAGCCATGATTCAGATGATCAGAACCATCTTTTATTTATGGAAACTATTCTAATGAATTATCTTGCATTTATTATTGAAGTAAAATGTGTCCTACACAAAATTAAATGATCAATATCAAGGAAGTCACATGACAAATAAGAACATTGGAAAAAAAAATCTGCTTTCAAAATGATTTGCATGAGGAGTCATGGATAACTGAAAGCTGGAATATCATGAACACGTGGCATCCAAACTTTAACTGCATCAATGCCCTTAACACGAATAAAGCGGCTTGTGAAATAGAACGTAGAACATTACAGCATAGTACAGGCCCTTCAGCCCCTGATGTTGTGCTGTCCCACTCCACCACAATCTAATTCTTCCCTACTTCACACCCATAACCCTTGATTTTTTTTTTTGAAATATTTTCATGGAATAAATTTAGCATTTTAATAACCTGCGACCAGATGTTTTACCATTGGTGTTTGTTGGAAAGCAAATTGATATGTTTTGTAATGATTAATTTTGTTAGTGATTTACTTCCTTTTGTTCAATCCTCTTAAAATTAACATCCTGGGAACTAAATGCATGGTATTAATGCAAGGGTTGTGAACATCTGATAAAGTGTGCAGCCTTACACCTAGCAGGAAAAAGTTAGAAACTGTATTACAAAGTATTTCCTAACCTCATGTGAGAACACGGATGCGGTATTATGGCACAGGTATCTTGTTCTGATATGATTTAAAGGCTATCATATTTGATCTGTGTAACTGCCGGAAATCCCATTGTATCAATTGTGTGGTGACCTCAATGTAATATGTAATTTATCAACACCCATCCCCCTCTTTTCTTACACGACAACTTTAATATTCTTAAGGAATTAGTGAAAAATTTAGTAGTTGATGACTTTTAATTGATTTTTTTCTAATTAATCACATTTAACACAATTTATAGTCCCATAACATCACCCAGATTATTTTTAAAGAGTCCAGTAACCAGCATTTTTAATTTTTTTAAATGAATTCAGAATAAACTAATTATATTAAATCCTCGCACTGACTAACAATGAGAGCAAATGGGTGCATGAAAGGGCAGAAAAATGCATCTTCCCCCCGGGCAGGATAATTGGCTGCTCAAACAATGTCTTCAGTGGGAAAAGACAGTAGCAGCAAGAGCTCCCTCTCTGCAACATAATCATCAAGTCAATAAAATAATTTCCACGGGGGAAGGAACACATACGACAACTGTAAACTAAAATAAACAAATTATTGACCTGATTCTCTCAATGAGAAAAATATTATCAATTGAGGTGGTGTCAGTCTACGATTAAACCTTGACTCCCAAATCTACAACATTGACAACACTCCTATTAATACAATCTTGCTCATTAAACTTGTGAAACATTTGTCCTTAAATTGCAAGAAACTTGTTTCGATACCAAATTCACCATACGGATTTGCTTGTGCCTCAAAAGAAAATTTTACACATAAACTGTCTCTGCAATTATCAGAAAAAACCGGAATTATGATTCTACTGAAAAATAAACAATTCAAAAATCATGACTTTTTGTGATTTGGAAAATACACTTCAAATTCCAAGAAAAGTGGTTGAGCTGCGACTGTCAGCATGCACAAAATGCTTCCTTTTTCACAAAGTGGTCACAAAAACATTGAAAGGTGTTTATGAGAAAGATTATTTCAGTAGCTCAAACATCAAAGAGGACAGGGCACTCATTGACACTCATCTGGCTGAGATTCAGTTTTCCATGCTGGTCAAATACAATACAGCACAGGAATAAAGAGGTGTGTGCTGAAGCCTAGGGATCTTATTTTGCTCCCAGTTACACGCAAGCACCAGACGGTCGTCTGTCCCCTCTGTGAGCCCAGATGCTTCCTTAGAGGGGCAGTTGCACCTAACATTTGCCATGCTCCTCCCACTCCCTTATCCTTGCTTTAATTGGCATTAAAAATAGAACAAAAAAGAAGCTTGTAGATGGAAACAAAGTACATACACAACATGCACAGTTCTCTGTAATCATTCTTCTGTAAAATGTTAAAACAAGAAAGGCCTGTGTCCCTCAGGATGTATCCAGCCTTTTTAATACAGTAGTGGGAATCTCAAGTTTCTTTTATCTTTTTAAATCACTATTTAGGAATCCCCAAAATTACAGTGGATGCTTTATTTTGAATATTGTTGGTGTACATTCTAGCTGTGTGGCAGCATTAAACCAAGTCCCTGAGATGTTTCTCTGCTCTCTTTCAGAAGCTTCTCATGTGTCAGTAGCCATTGTTTGAGGTGATTTCCTCGTCCTCCCATATAATTACCAGTCTGTCCATTGCTGCAGATCACTCTGTGACAGGGCACAATGATTGGTACCTGAGATTAAGGCAAAAATTATACAAATTGTAAATTTTATTTATTAAAAACACTACTTCAGAATAATAATAAATCATTGGACGGAATCTTGGAGTCTAAATTAATTTCTATTTCAGGGATACAGGATTCATTGGTGAGAGTTACAAAGCTGGGGTATAATTAAAGGGATCCATAAACTGAGAAGACTGAAATTACAGTGGCAAATTTATTTCCCTTTCCTGGGTGTTAGATTTATTATTACTGGAGATGTATTTTTACCTGACTAATCAGAGTGAAACCCAAAAGATGATAATGATAGTTTGGGTAAGAATATTAATTAATTGCAATGTGTTGTTTGACAGAATTTCCTATCATTATTTATAGGCTGTAAACCAGAAATATTTGTGACTGTCTTATAATCATGTGCATTTCTCTCACTGCTCTACCTAGCAACTCATGTGAAATTTTGAATTTACATTAAATGATATTAAACAGTCACAGTTTGTGAAATTAATCTGAAAGGGTGGCTCTGTACTGCAGCAGTTAATTCAGCTGCCTCACAGTGACTCTGAGCTCGCTTGCTGCTTTTTAGGACCATGTGGGTTTCCTTCCCACATCTCAAAGAATGCTATTTAGTTCCTGGAAATGACCTTTTCATGTGGCAAAAAGAAGGGAGTTGATGTGCATTTGTGAGAAGCTGTAGAGGTACGAGAGAGAAAGTGTAGTGGGCAATGGGTAAAGCTTCACTGGAAACTGCCATGGACCCCAATGGGCCAAATGGCCTCCTTCTGTGTTATATATAAAATATTTTTTAATTTGATGGAAAGTTTACAAAACATATCTACATTCCCTTAAATTCAATCTTGAGATGACGTCTGTCTGAACAATACTCAAAATAATTGTTACATCTTTTATTCGGTGAATAGTAGTACTTTTAACTAAAATTCGATTCTTTCATGGTTGGAATTTTAATTTTTGGCATTCATACAAATGCATGACCTTGGATGAAATTTTATTTAACTGAGTTACATTTGTTCAGCAGGCACAGAGACTGAAAACATCAACACTGTTTCTAAACTACTTATCACTTTGACAAAAAGGCATGTCAAAGGAGTCCTTCTCTGAACAGAATTTGTTGTTATGCCTTATGTACTAATCTGCAGAATATGTTCCTTAAATCTCTTCAATGTCTTGTTCTTTACTATGTGGAACGTTGCAGGAAATTCTGGAAAAACTGAACTTTAATGCACGGCACAACATGGTCAAACAATGTACTCCTGTTTTAATGGTACCTAAAAGTTAGCTTAAGGTGTAGGGAGCTTTTACATGTGACTCCATTTAAATTATCCTTCTTAGAATCAGGTAACTGATAAATTAGTAATTAGATAGTTACTACAAAAAGACAGGCAATTAATATGTATGAATCAGCAAATGAAGAACAAATTTTTACTCTTCCAGAGTCATTTGATTTATAAATTACACACATTTTAAATATCAACACTGAAAATCCTCCTCGTTATTCTCACCTACCCCCCCCCCCCCCCCCCACCCCCCACCCCCGGCATCATTACCAACCCCGGTGCAAAACCAGCATATATTCTCTGTAAAATGAACTTCTAGACTGGAAGAGATGTGAATGAATGAATGCTTTCTTTTAGCAATGCTGGTACCTGCAATACAGTAACATAATAGTGTCTGAAATCACCACACATGAAAATGTTTCATTTTTGCCAAACGAACAAAGATGGAAAATTTGGCATTCCCTCAAGGCATTGAGAATTTACATTGAAATTCACTTCTGATTTTAGGACACTAATTAATTCAAACTGGAAAGTAGTTTGAATCAAATGGGGCTCGATAAAGAGCTGAAACGGACTGGCGGTTTCTCTCCTTCGATACTGCCAAACCTACTGAGTCATTCCATGTTCTCTTTATCACTCATTCAAATTGGGCTGGTTTTAAACAACTGATTAACAGAACCATCTCCAGTTACCCCTTGGCATGTAGTACAAATCAATTTCCACCTTATAGCAATGACGAAAGCCCCTTTCATACTTGATTCCCAGTAAATCGGCCGTTCAGTGTCCCGGGATAGGAAAGGGGGTTTGGCCTTTCATACTAGACCACTCCTAACCAGGCCACTGAACGCTTTCACACTCACAAGGGTTTATCCCGGCATTTGGTCGGTTCTACCTTTAATCGGAAGTGCCTGAAATGTTGCTGCCCGTTTCACACTTGCCTAATGTCATCGCCGGCATCTGCAGGTGCCAGGGATTGTCTGGCATTGAGCAGATATTGCTTTTACACTTGCCACTTTAAAGGCTGATTGGCGTTCAATTCCTGAGATCACTGGCAAGTGTGAAAAGGGTTTTAGATTCAAAATTATTTAAGTGGATGTTAAATTCTTGGCGATGTCTGACATTATGGATGGAGTGTAAAAGTCCATGGAGGCCATATGGCCCTCCTGGGTACATGGACTGAAATCATAAATTTTTAAAATGTTTTTTATGTAGTCAGTAGGAGAGAAGTATGGAAGAAATCAACTAAGTGGCGGTTTCACAGGGAAAGGGGGCCATAGCCAAAAAGAGTTTGAGAATGGCTGGTAAAAATGCAATGGATTATAGTCTGTAAGCAAACTTCAGTTTGCTAACTTTCAAATAATTTGAAGTCAATCAATAGTTACATCATGTCCAAGGCAAGGTAGTGATTCTGAAGTTTTGGTTACTTTTCCCTTTCAAAAAGCTTTTCCAAATCTGCCTCAAGAGATAAAATGAAGCCGATGAGCCCATGTTTTGTGGACACAACAGGCTGAAGGGCTGAATGGAGTTAAGCAAGTCTGCATACATTAGGGGGTCAAGTGCAATGTGCTGGAGAAACTTGACAATTCATGCAGTATCCAGAGGAAGTAAAAAGTAACCAACATTTTGTGCTTGGACCCTTGAACAGGGAGCTGATCTGAGAAAGGGCCCAGGCCCGGAACATTGGTTACCTTTTACTTCCTGTGGACGCTGTGTATTTGTATATTGATGGGCTGAATGTCTTTCATATGGTCTAACCACACGTTTAGAACACTAAACCAGTTATAAAGATTTTTGCAAAGAAATTGGACAACATGGAAAGGCAGAGAAATATCCACATCGAATAAATCAGCTTATTATAATCACACAATTCTTTTCAAAATGAAGTAGTGATACACTTCAGGGTAAAAAATAAACATTAGACCATAAAGAAATGTATAACGTTTCAACAGAAGCTAGTACTTTCCTTGAATAAAACAAAATTCAATTTCAAACTGCTGTGACTGATATTTCTATTGCCACATTAGGACAATAACATTTAAAAAGCATTGGTGACTGATTAATTTCATGTGTCGACATGTAAATATAACCAACAATCTAAAACAAAAAGCAGGGAAGAGTAAAAAGCAGGGAACTGTGGACCAGTTGGCTTGAACACAGTTGTAAGTAAAATGCTAGAAGCGATTATTTTGGTATTGGTAATGAAACTCAGAAAATAATCATAAAATTTGGCAAAAAATCAACATGGATTCAATGGTAAGAATATCATGTTTGAAAAATGTTTTTTTTCTTATATAGTGTTTAGCCAGCAGATTAGATAATGGGTAAATCTAAGGATCTGGTCTACTTGGATATTTTGCTAAAATGGCATCAAGAGGTCATTGAACAAAATGGGAGCACATGGGATGAGTGAAATAAACTGATCAGTCCATAATTATCAGTCCATGATTGGGACTAAGGATGAGGTTGGAAAGTAAATGATATATAGGCAATTTTGGGGTGAGAAGACTTTGAATAGGACAGTGCCACAGCAATTGGTGATGCAGCTTCAGTAATTCAGGTGGACACGATGGTGAAGATAGCATTTGTCACACTTGCCTTCATGAGGCAAAGTATCGAGTACAAAAGTTGGGGATCAAAATATAACTGCACGTTGTTGATAATATCACACAGAGTGCAGGGTGCCATTCTTGTCACCCAGCTACAGGAGGACGTTATTACGTTGGAAAGTGTGCAGGGCTAGAGTTAGAGGGAAAGGCTGGATAGATTGGGTCTTTATTTCCCCAAAGAATAGGAGACTCGGGACTCGGGGGTGACCTTGTTTGTAAAATCGTGAAAGGCCTGGAGAGCTCACAATGTATTTCCCAAGATGGATAATTCCAGAAATGGAGGGCATAGGTTTAAGGTGAGAGAGGAGAGATTTAAGAGGGATCTGAGAGGCAACATTTTCACTCAGCATGTAGTCTGTCTAGAACAACCTGTCAGAGAAAGCTGTAAAAATAGGTACAGTTGTGCTGTTCAAAAAACAGATTCATGGATGGCAATGATTTAGAAAGATGTAGACCAAATGTAGGCAAGTGGCATTAGCCCAGAATGCCAACTTGGTTGACATGGACATTGGGTCTGAGGGCCTGTTCTATGCTCGATGAGAATCTAGATCAAAGACTTGTATAAGGGGACCAAATGTAGCATATTCTAGTTTGGTTTTGATGAGGATGCAGGATGGAAAAAATGGGATATCAACCAGCTGAGGAGGACACATCAGTTGGAATATAAAGCAGAAAAATGTGAGGTTGTAACTGTTAATCAAAATTATATATATGTTTTTAAATGGTGAAGATTTTACAGCTATTCATATTCAGGAGACTTGGATGTCTTTCACTGAAATTACTGGAAGTTAATATGCAGGTAAAACTTTATTATAAAAGGATTGGAATATAAAGAATAAAGACAACTTCCTGGAATTGTGCAAGGCCTCAGAAAAACCCCACCTGGTATTCCTGTAGCCTGAAGACACTTGTGAATAATGAAGGAGGTAAGAGGGGCTGAATAGCCTCCTTCTACTTACATATTTATGAACATTGAATAGTACAACACAGGATCACACCCTTTGGCCCACAATGTCTGTACTGTACATATCAGACTGAAGAATTGCATTTCTTTACAAACTATAAAAGTGTAACAAACACCTGTGGATGCAACCGAACCAATTTGGTGCATCTCGGACATAACATTTACAAGCTATCTCTTTAATGCGCAGTACAAACTAGAAAGAGAATTGTACAGTAAAATCCCTAGTATCTGGCGTACACAGTGATCGCAGCATTGTAGTCCTTAATTATGTAAATATCACTTTAATCAGGTAATTCCCATAACTTACAAATTTT
Organism: Narcine bancroftii; assembly: GCF_036971445.1. Lineage (NCBI taxonomy): Eukaryota > Metazoa > Chordata > Chondrichthyes > Torpediniformes > Narcinidae > Narcine > Narcine bancroftii. Next base: position 5,376,566 of record NC_091478.1, read on the forward strand.
AAATAGGAACCCTGGTCGCCGGCACTGCACTAACCACTACACTAACTGTGCCACCATCATAATTAACCCCTCTCCCCAAGTTTACAGATAAAGCCTTACGTAGTACCAATATAGACTTTTACCAAGCAGGGAAAGGGAAAGGGAGACACTTTGGAGGAGTTGCCCTTGCGGTGAGCACCATTGGCCAGCTCTTCATCATGAACCATGCCATTTTATTCAAACACAACTATATTGAAACTTTATTCAACAGCTGCTGCGGGCGGGGCACGACCGGGGCGCTCCATTGGCTGAATGTTTGCTCCCATCTTCACCAAGGGCTTGGGTGTTGCTTTGGAGAACATTTACTTTAACAATACTAAACTTTTATTTAAATTGTAATTTTTTTTTCTTACTTATCTTAATATGTTCCTCGATTTTGTTGTTTGGGTTGCCTGTTGTCTAAATTCCAGATACCGAGGATTTTACTGTAAATGTTATTATGGTTGTGGACACTGGATATGAAATATATTTCTGATATTTGCCCTTTATAATAGCCACAGACTGTAATATTTTGACCTATTCTGGTTAATGCAAAATAATTTAATTCGTTTTTCAAGCTTTCAGCAATTTTTAAAAACATTTCTGCTCATTTCAATGTATTTCACAGATCAGCCTGGAATATAAAAACATTAACTTTATGAGATTCTAAGTGATAAAATATTGGTCTTTAATTGGCTGTCATGAGAACTTTGGAAGAAACTCTATAAGATACATTATGGGCAACATGGTTAGAGTTGTGGTTAGTGTAACACTGTTATGGTGCTAATCACTCAGGTTCAAATCCAGTGCTGTCTTTAAAGACTTTGTACATTCTCCCTGTGACCCGTGTGGGTTTACACTGAGTACTCGGGCTTCCCCCTATGATCCAATTAATGGGTTAATTGGGCACATGGGTGTAATTGGGCTCCATGGGCTTAATTGGACGCCATGGGCTTGTGGGCCAGAAAAGCCTGTCACTGTACTGTATCTCTAAATCAGTGGTTCTCAACCTTTTTCTTTTCACTCACATACCATGTTAAGTAATCCCTAGGCCGTTGGTGCTCTGTGATTAGTAAGGGATTGCTTAACATGGCATGTGAGTGGGAAGGAAAGGTTGAGAATCACTGCTCTAGATACAATAGTGACTGAAATATTTTGCTTGAGAAAAATTGTCATTGGACCATCTCCTTTGGAGTTCTGAAATCATGCACATAATGAGTCAATTGGGTACGATTAAAACAGTGGTTTTCAAACTTTTTCTTCCCACCCACATCCCACCTTAAGCAACCCCTTACTAATCACAGAGCACCTCTGGCATAGGGAATACTTAACGTGGCATGTGAGTGGAAAGAAAAAGGTTAAGAACCACTGCTCTGAATTAAAACTGAAATTAAAAATAAATCGGACACGCATTGAATTTGCTTTCAGAATAGTGGATTTGCTAAAATATTTTCATTACCTATTTATGCTTATGAAAAAAACTGCAAAGTGTTAAATTTGACTCAAGCAATTACAACCTTGTTTTCAAAATTATCCTGAGATATGGTATTAATCCAAAGAAACCAATTTAATGATGTTTCTATGTTGTTCACTGGACAGGGACATTAATTCCATTTTCTCGCTTTAAGCACCCATCTCAACAGCATATTGTGGTTGAAATCTGATGGACAATGCAGAATATCAGAAAAACATAACACTCTCTTCCTCCTCAGAGATTCTTCCCAACCTGCTCAGTGTCCAATGCATATTGTTTTTATTACATGTTGAGGCATTCTTTGTTTTCCAGCACAATGTACTTCCAAATATTAAAGAATATTTCCTACTGCATGAATAGGAACTTTCTATTTTAGATGAGTGACATTCTTCTGGTCTGTTCAAGTGTCACTGCCAGTTTAGTGATAACCAGTGTTAAATTATGAGCAGTTTGGACCCTCATCATTAGGAATCAGGTTGGGAATGACTCAATGACAGTCAAATTATGGGAGTGAGGATCCTTGTAGCCTGAAGACAGATTTATACTCGGGTCCCAGAGGTGAAAGCGTAATGTAGCAACTCTTTATCCTACACATTCTCTTCATTATAATTCATACCAGTTTGCCTTGTGTATAAGACGACCTTGAACTGATTCTTGATTCATTGGAAGGTAGTGGAAATAAGAATGTTTGCCAATACTAGAATTGTGAGGCAAGTGAAATCTCTGAACCAGTAAGAAGGACAAACTGATGTATTTCTTTTCTACATAATTTAAACTCATAACAAAAAATAAAGGATAAGCAGGCATATAAATTGTGGTTGAGGAGAGAGGGAAAGGCAGAATTAAATCTGTTCTTGATTTCCATGAATACTTCTTACAGAATAATGGAATAAACAGGTACCTCCATCATGGTTCTGTGGAAAGGAGATGATGCCTGACTCAACAGCCCAGATTGCCTGCACCAGGGGGTTGCTTGGACAGCTTTCCTTCAAGTAACTATAAAGCACATTTCATAAACAGGACCTGCATGTGTGGACAAAATATCCAGAAGCAGTTGCATGAAGATGTGGCAAGTTGTTGAGCACAATCCCACGTGACTTCATAAAACAGCACATCAAATCCAGAGAGACTTGGAAGAAAAGTCACAGATTTCATGGCAGTTCGCCCCAGTTTTCCCTCCAGTCTGTAGCAAATCTGTATGATGATAAAGAATATCCACCAGCACTGAACCTCTTTCTTGTTGCAGCCAAACAGGTACATTTGTAGAAAAAAATGACAAATTACCCCAGTACAGAAACAACAACAAAAAATGATAGATTGATAAATAAATGTTCAGAGTTAGTGCAAGAAAAAGAATTGGAGTTTTAATAGTGTGCATAAGTCTTTGTTGTCCTGGAGTAGTTTATGATTAGTCAAGGGGCAGCATGGAGGACATAGTGGTTAGTGCCACGCCTTTACAGCGCCAGCGATTGGGACCGAATTCCGCACTATCTGTAACTCAGACCTTTGAAAGTAGTGGCTTTTACGAGCCTTTTTCATGATTGCTTCAATGTGCTCGCTTCCGGAAAGGTCCTTCAAGATGTAGAATCCCTTGGAACTTGAAGGTACTGACCCTTTCCTGCTCCTTCCCTTCAACTGCAGACTGGTGTGTTGTCCCTCACTCTCCCTTTCCTAAAACCCACAATAAACTCCCAGGTCTTGATGATGTTGGGAGCTGGATTATTGTTGTGGTACTACCCAACCAGATTCTCGATTCTCATCCTATCCGACTTGTCATTTCCTGTCATTTGTGTAGCAATGCTGGTGCCATCAGCAAATTTACGGATTGCACGTGATGTGATCTTTGCAATGCAATCAGGAGCTTATAGGGAATAGACCAGGGGACTAACATGCAGCCTTGGGGTGTCCCTGGGCTGATGGACAGTTTGGAAGAGGTCATGTTACCAATCCTCATTGATTGGGGTCTGTTGATGAGGAAGATGAAGAAGATCCAGTTGCAGAGGGACGAATGGAGATCCTTTAGTTTGATCGGAAGCTTTGCTCATATGATTGCATTGAACGTTGAACTGTGGTCAATGACTAACAGCCTGACGTAGGTGCTCTTTTTGCCCAGGTGATTTGACACAGAATGGAGAGCCAGCAAAATGATATTTATCATTGGCCTGTTGAGATAATGAACTGAAGTGGGTCCAGGTCCTTCCAGAGATAGTTGATTTTATCTATAACCAACCTCTCAAAACACAGTCACCGCAGTCGATATAAGTGCCATTGGTTGGTAGTTGTTGACGTAGGCCACCTGCTCTTTTTGGACACCATTGCTGCGAATGTCCTTTTGAAGCAGCTGGAGGCCTGACCGTATCGGTGAAAGAACTCCAGCCAGTTGGTCAACGAAGACATAACCAGGTACACCAACTGGGCCAGCCGTTTTCTGAGGATTCACTCTGCTGAAGATACTTTTCATGTTAGCCTCAGAAACTGGGAGAACAGGGTCACTATGAGTTGTAAGGGTTCATGATGGGGCATTTCATACTTCACAAAATTACGAGGCAATAGGATTCAATTTTCCTGCAAATCTTTTTGTAATAGACATACTGAACCATTGGGAAACGAATACCAGTAGAACTAAATTGAATGTGTTTAGTGCATAATATTAAATGATAGGATGCTAGCAGCAATGAAACTGACAATACTCCCATTAATCCAATACAATGAAAATTGTCCCATTTGAATTTTTTTATGCTTGTATTACAATGAATCAATCAGTAAATCATGGTTACTTCAGCTTTCAAATTAGGGATAGCAAAAGTTAACAACCTATTCACAAAGGTGCAATGCCACTTAATATTTGCCTGTTCGATGTTTCAGTAAGACAAATATAAATTAAGGGAAAATAATCAATTCAAATTGGAAGGAATCCTATTTTTCTTTTACTGCTGTATTTTGTCATTAGGGGAAAGCAAAACTTGAATTTTGAACATTCTTTATCTAAAATTACTGCAATTGTAAAAGGTTGTACTAATCAGTTCAATGAAAAAGATATTATGGGGATTTGAACGAGAATGTGAAAGAGATCAGAATGAATGCTTGGGTTGGACAAACTGATATCATCGGTGGTAAAAATGGTTCTACTCAAAGCGATGACAGATGGTACAAGGTGCTGTAACCCTTGAACTTTCCTTATTTTTCTGTGGAATTGTTTTTTTAATCCATATGAAGTGATGCTGAGAAATTAGCTTTTTATATAGCACCGATTATATCCCATTATTTTGTCACATTTCCTTGTATAATCCACTTTCCCTCACCTAATTTTAATGCGTGGTAGATATCAGAGATTGACGAGGTATAAAATAAATATTTCTGTAATTTAACAGTAATTGGTCAATTTAAATTAATTACTTTATTTGGCTCTGAATTTTATCTGCACCTTGATTAGTGTAATTGTGTAAAACTACATTGTGTGCTCCTGACATAATCATTAACCCATTTAATTTAAATTTAAAAAAATGTTAATTTAGACATCCAACACAGTAACAGACCCACGAACCCGCGGTGCCCAAATAGCCCAATTAACCTATAACCCCCATGCATTTTGAAAGGTGGGTGGAAACCTGGAAGAAACCCACGCAGACACAGCAAGAACATGAGAACTCCTTACCGACAGCGCCGGGTTCAAACGCAAGTCACTGGCGCTGTAATAGTGTTGCACTAACTGCACCGCCCAATGACGTAACAACTATGTAAAAATTAAAATCCCCCTGTTGGTCTTGAAACTGCAATCATTGATTGCTTCTGTCTGTGAAGTATGATTTCTGTTTGATTGATAACCTCTGTCAAGAACAGATTCATTGAATATTAAAATATTTATTGCAGTACTAGAACCAAGACTTCTGTTATTTAAAACACACGCACAAAGTTTGTACAAATAGCCTGGTGGCACGGAGAGGGATGGATGGTTGGGTGCTAGCTAGGGCTGTCCCACTGACTTCACAACATGGTGAGCTCACACTCCCTGCAGGCCAATGAGAGAGTCACACCAAGTAAAAATGATACAAGTCCGCCTCCCCCTCCCCCAAATGGCAAAACAAATTAGTGTGAAGAGTATTTTCGAAAAGGCAGGAAAGTACATTGTGTGTGAGTGAGTTATTATTGTGGTTTGTAATTTATAGCAGGTGCATTTTTTAAAGTGAGAATTTTATTCATATTCGTTAAAAATGACACATCCTTTATTTTAAACTAGCAGGCTCCCCGGCATGGCCCGGGAAATAAAACACTCAGTTGTTGACAATGTGGTTGAAAAAAACCCCAAAAAACTTCATGGTAATTCTGCATGAATATATTTTTTTCAAACACAACATTTATATTCTTTGCAACAGAGATACACGGTTCAAACAAAGTTGACTTCTGGCAAAACATAGACAAATAATTCTCAGCTAAGGGCTTCATAATAAACAATGTTCTCAGTCTTTCCACCAGGAGCATTTACATAAATACTGTTTGGGCTTCCAACACGCAAACATCCAACACAGAGCTGCCCATGGGAAAAGCAGGACTGCTCCAATTACAGTCCAGCTACCTTCAACATCTGACCTTGGGATTTGTTGATGGACATCGTGAAGCTCAGGCGTATGGGAAACTGAAGTCTCTTGAACTCACACGATATATCAGTGGGAATGATGGGAATTCTCGGAATGAGTACACCTTTTCACATCCAGAAAGTATTGCCACCTCAATAACATGGGGCATAAGCTTCTTAACAGGCGAGGTGGATCCAAGTTACGAAGGAGCATGATCAGTTCTCCGTGTCTTCCTTGTTCTTCCTCTTGTTGTCTGCTCATGGAAATACTGGCAGCATCAGCACTGAGGTGGGCTTGGTGATGTTCCTTAGTTTCCTGCTCCCTGCTCCTTGTTTGTCTGGAGGTCTGAGCACCGAGATGGGCGTACTGCTGCTGTTGGTTCTTGATGCCTGCTCCTTGCTTGCCTGGAAGCATCAACAGTGAGGCGAGACTGATGTCCTTCTGCTGTCTCTTGCTTTCTCCTTTGTCTAACTCTACGGGCTTGTGAAGAGCTTCTGCCAATGTTGGTTCACTTTTTTGGGCCCACATTGAACTGGGTTTGGCCACTTATTATTCTGAATGCACTGTAACTAATTGAGGTGCCCCTGGTGCAAGCTCGATTTAAAAAAAAAACTTGTGAACTTCATATGACCTTCAAGGTTAAATTCAATGTGGTCATGAGATTCAGCATCATATGTTACCCCTACTGAAACTCCTTAGGCATTTCTAGAGTGCTCCATATTGGTTTGCATGGAGAACAGACAAACAAACACAAATATATATTAAATGATAAATCAGCATCTTTTTTCCTTAAGCTCGCTTACTCCATTCCTTTGCATTACACCACCATTCTTCTTTCCTCATTTGTTGGGTCTAGTGGCACACTTCTGATCACTCAGTCAGATGGAAGGAAATGGAGAAACTGAAGGGCTGAGGGCCACAGGCCACGTAACAAAGCTGAAACAAAGATGAACTCTTCCATGCAATCTGAAAGGGGTTATGCCCTGAAACTCACTGCAAGAGTGGAGGAAGCACATTCAAATGGGCTTTTCAAAAGGAAGTAGTGGAACAACTGAAGAGGAAAATGCTTGTCCATGGAATAGGATTAACAAATGTTCTCCGACTTTGAGCAGAACCACATTTTCCTTTGAACAATTCCTTTTACCTTACCATTCAGTGACTTGCTTCATGGATTAACTTTGAAATGTCTCAGCTATAGCAGCTGCCTCGATCCAACCAATTATACTTCAAAATGCAACAAGTGGCCATGCGATAAATTTCATGATTATAAATAAAACTCAAAACATTGGTGAAACCTAATTATTATTTCTTTGGTTGAAATAAATCATTAAAGTTCCAATAGTTTAATATTTTAAATGTTTTTTTCCCACCTGTCCGATAAATCTGGTCAGATACACACATTCTTTTATGTGTTGTGAATTTCCAAAATCATAGATTTGTTTTGAACAAAAATAACATAAAGGAGCCTTTCAATCAATATTGGAATCCCTTAGATTCAGGTAACAGCTGAATATTCTCTCTAACTTTGCATTTTGTACTTCTGGCTAGAGCCCACCAGGGAAAGGACTTGTTTTCACTCCAGGCCTCATCAATACCTAAATCCTGGTGAACAAGTGACACTGAGAAGCTGTAATCAATAGCTCCCTGTGCGTTTTTTCTTCTGGTCAAATGGTTCAGCACTACTGACAGCCCTGACACTTAGAACATGATGCTAAATCTTTATCAACAGCCATCTAGGTGACTGGCAAAACAAGATGCTGGCGGTCATTAATGCTTATGGCAATCTGTGAATAAACTAACTTCCCAATAAAGCTCTTGTTTAAAAAAAAGTAAAGAAAAACTCTCTGAACCATGTATTGATTGTCTTTGAACTGCATTTAGTAAATCCTGTCAGTAGACTGAATGGTGCAGTGTTCAACAGAGGTGTCAAGCTCATTACTTGTTTTAGGCTTTAGACAGTGACCATTGCACTATGGCCAAGAGACAATGGTGCGACATAATTTTATGTACTCACATATCTATTTTCCACTCTCAACAGAGTTGCAACACAAATAGATTCACGTTCAATTTGACTTTGTGAACACAATTTTAAAAACATGATCATTTTACCACAATACACAAATATGCTTGATAAACTCCGTAGCATTCATTGGAAAGTTATTCAACATTTTGTGCCTAGGCCCATACCTGGTGAAGAATATTCCAGTGTATATTGGTGTTCTTGTATGCTGTTGGTTCAAAATTTAAGAACTCTCTCACAGACATGTGAGAGTATCTTCACAAAGATAAATTGTTCAGGAAGGTAATTCAACATAACCTCACGGTCAATTGGGGAGGAGGATTAAATGGCAGCGGTACTTCCTTTGCAAAAGTCCACCTCCCTCAATAAACTTCAACATGCATTGTTTTGTCTCTGTCTGGACAGTACTTAACCTCTACTTTAGACACTGGCCAATACACCAACGACTGCATATGTTTTGGTGTGAGCTCCTTGAAACCAGCCCTCACAGACCTCAAAAGGATAGTGCATTCCAATCTGCACCATGCGTATGGTTACTGGGGCGTTTTATAATGAAGTTTCATTGTCTCGAGCAATCTAAATGGATGCTTCACTTCACTTCTAATCCACCATCCCAGCATGTGGCTGTCCTGTGAATCTAACCCCTGGTGAGCAAACCCTACAACATTTTTTTGTGCAGGCTTACGATTTTCAGTAAAACAAATATCGGAAAAAAAGGAACGGGAACACAATGGTATTTATTTTGTGATGACTCATTCTTGGCTACAAGAAAACAACATTTGACAATTATTTATCAGAAGCAGCATTCCATTTGAAATTATGTCACAGATGGATAAACTTCATACAAGGGCTGCTGCAGCTAAACTGTAAGCCACAAAATCATTACCAGACTCGTAACTATTCGGAAGATCAAATTTCATTTGTAAGGCACCCACCACAGGTTATACAACGTCAAAATCATGATTCCCTCGCTTTAATTCAATCCTTGCATCAGCATTTCAACAGCATCTGGGAACACTATGCATGCACCAGACATGTCTCCTTGTGTGGCTACCGTGGCCATAAATAGCTGTTGCTGTCAGGTCTTTGCAGTGAGTTGACGCTGTTACTCAGTGGCTGTGCACTTGTTGAGGGGAGGCAGGAAATTGGGATTCACTGAAGTTAGATTAATCAAACCATAAGTTAGTAAGGAGTAAGAAGGCAACTTCTTGGAAGGAACATGCATGTGGGCAGTTTATAAGCTCTTGCCCAAAAGGAAAGAAAGAGTTTGAGGGAGGTTCATTTTCCATGGTCAGCACAAAATCATCCAGGTACTACTTCTATCACCAGTAGAATGTCATTGAGTAGTTTAACTCCCAGGTCAAGAGTGCACAGCCTGAATATTTTCCATTACCTCATCAGTCGTCAAGAATTTTGCCCTTCACCTCAGAATCAGATCTGAATCAGTATTTATGGTCATGAACACGTCACAAATTTTGTTGTTTTGTGGCAGTATCAAGGTGCAAACATTTATACAGCATAAACCACAATGCAAGACAAAGATAAGTCAGATGGTGTCTATGGTTCATTGTTCATTCAGGAATCTGATGGCAGAGGGGAATAAGCTGTCCTTGTGCCGCTGAGTGCTCGTCTTCAGACTCCTGTAGCCTTTTCCCGATGGTAGCAGAGTGAAGCGGACGTGGCTTGGGTGGTGGGGGTCCTTGAGGATAGAGGCTGCTCAGACTTATCTCCACACAATTGCATCATCACTGGTCACAAAACCAAACTCCACCATAGCTGCTCTCCTGTATCAAACTGCATTACACTTCACGCCACCTCTCACTCAGATACTCTGCGTCACCTCCTCTCCTTATTGCTTGAACCTTCACCCTCCACTACTTCACATCTTATTCAATAAAAACAACAATCTGGCAAAGACTTGCTTCTTGTTTAAAGAATTCACAATTGAATATCAGACCCCCTTTTCACACGGAGGAGGGGGGAGGAAGAGGAGGAGGTGGTGCTGAAATTCAAACAGGATTGCAAGAACACATCTTCATCCCTGAAGAAAAAACATAACAGTGCTTGTCATCATGAGGCAAGGACACCCGTGGCCATGGTCTGTGGTACCGTGGATGGGACGTTGCGTACAATGCATTCATTCCTCAGGTTACTCATCGATTCTGCGCAATGACCGTGATCTGCTTTCATCACTCACTTCTCTCTCAACTCTCTTTGTTTCTTTCGTCAAGGCAAAGCATTAAAGTTGTAGGATCCCCCTTGGTATTTCAGAGGAAGGAAATCTGCCTTCCTGAAGATCCAATAACCAAGTGGCATTTTGGTGCAGTAAGGACAGATGTTAGAAGTGGTTAGAAAAGATTACATGGTATTCCAGCTGATATTTATCCTCCAATTAATGTCAAATAAACACATGTCTTGCTGTTTATGGGAGTTTGTTGTACACAAACTGGCAACCACACTCCCTACATTAAGCCCTTCAAAGGTATTTCATTCAGTGAAGTGCTCAAGGAAACTTGAGGCCCTGAAAACAACATCAAACACAATTCTTGTACTTTCGCTTGCCACAAGAAAAATAAGGCAATAAAGTGTGTAACGCCAAACCATTAGTTCCTCCTTGACCTGTTTTATTCTGCCCAACTGGAAAGAGATGCAGCTGGAATAGAGAGTTCCAACACAGCAGTTTACAGGAACCTTAAAGATATCCATTGAAGTTGTAGGCTGTCACTTGGGAAAAATACCTGCATAAAATTTACAAGTTAAATTGACCTTTACAGCCATGATCTGTGATATCCATGTTCAAATTTAAGGCTCAAGTTGTGCTCCTGTCAAGTAACAGCTTGGTGATATTTTCTTTCACAGAAAGATGGGGGTTGATATCACTACTCCATTGAGATGTTCAAACCAAATCACTTTTACTTTTCATGCTCACATGGTAAAGATGCTCATTTAATCATCTATTGCAGGGGGAATCTCCTGGTCCGTATCCTTCTTCTCCTGTCCACGCTTTCTGACTTCTTCCCCCACCCCATCATCCAGTCTTGAAGGAAAGCCTGTCAGACCCCTGATGACTGGAGTGAGTCCATTTTAAAAGCAGCCAGAAGCAGGCCGGCAAAAAAAAAAAATCAGAATTGCAAAAAGTCAAGCATATGCCCAAAAAACGATCAGAGATTGTCCAGCACACACGATAAAGAAAAAAAATAACAATACCTTCTGTCACAGATGAGCTTTCAAAACAACTCTGCTAAAAGGTGTTTGCTGTGCTTGTGACGTGGTTTGAGCGAGTGGGTTTAATTGGTGCAAGCCCGGATGGAGTTGGTACTCTAACCTTATTTAAACCTTTATAGGCATTCTCTAATCTTACAGTATGTAGAGCACGTCGAAAGAACCAAAGACTTGTTGATCCAAACCAAGGCTTTTATTAACTAAAAGACTGGAGCATATCACAAGTAGGTCGACCAGTCCAGAATGACCTGGTCTGGCTAGGAGCAATCCTTTAAGACCTGCCAGTAGGTGTGGCTACACTTCTCAGCCAATCACAGTCATCCTACACGACCCTCTGTACATAGACACATTGGTGATAGAATCTGGACTCTCACACAGTGTTAGTTCTAGATTGTAAGAGAGAAGTCGAGCTATTTCTTTCTATTCTAAAATTTTCTCTTTTATGCATTAAAAGGTGTGTTGTAAAAACAAATTTTAAGATAACTGATTTTTGCTTGGGAGGCAAGATAAATTCAAACCGACACCTTTTTACTTTAACCTCTGCTTGTAGTTAGTAATCACTTCAGGTGATATTGTGTTTAAATCGTACAGCAGTCATTATAATGACCTTGAACTGATCAATCTTCCATTCCTTTACTTCCAGGAGCCTTTATGATTCTTTTATAGTCCCCTGTACTGTTCTAATGAGCTTGTTAATTGAACTCCGCGTTTGCCCTTTGAGGACCACAGACCTTAAAATCAATCTGAAATACAGCAAAGTATTTGAAGATTTTCCTGTTAAGGTGAGCTGATCTACAATGTCCTTCATATAATTTGTAGCAAAGACATTGCATTCTTAACTACTATCGACTCCTCTTCAGGCTTCTGATAAAGTTGGAAGGTCACAGTATGAATTAAATAAAATACATTAACTACAAAGGAATATTTGTCAGATATGTATTAAGGGATTTTGGCAAATCCTTGTCAATGTACCCTCTGGCCATAACAATGACTAAAGAAATAGAGATACATTTTGTAATTATTTCCTTCACTACAAAATCAGAAATTATTTTAAACAATATGTAGCAGAAGCTTAACAGCCTGAATATGCATGAGATCGTCTGATCTCTGAAGCTAAGCAGGCTCCGGCCTGGCCAGTACTGCCTAGGAACATTGTGCTGTAGGTTTCTGTGAGGGGCGCTGGACAAAGTGGTGTCCCTCTGTCTGCAAATTAAAGAATTTCATGCATGTTACATTCCAAATGTAATATTACGTGAATGTGATCGTACAGATTCTATCACCAATGTGTATATGTACATATGTAGAAGTGGTGGCGTAGGATGACTGTGATTGGCTGAGTGTAGCCACACCTACTGGCAGGTCATTCTGGACTGGTCGACCTACTTGTGATATGCTCCAGTCTTTTAGTTAATAAAAGCCTTGGTTTGGATCAACAAGTCTTTGGTTCTTTCGACGCGCACTACAGAGACATTAATGGAAGCTTTACCTTTTACCTTTTCCAAACTACAACAGCCTTTATTTTGATATGGATATATATAGTTTTATCCAGCTGTAAGTCTAAAGAGTGAACTGTCATTACCGGTAGTTGGCAAGTCAGTGACATGGGATTGTTCTGTAGTCTGGAATGATGGGAGGGAATTGTGAGAGAGGGAGATTGTGACTTCTGTCAAGTCACTAAGTATTACTGGTTTCAAGGGAAGGTTTAATTTTTAAACTTTCTGGAAGAGATTTGGTCTGTGGTTGTAAAGATTCACTGAATAAGTCCCATCCCAGTAAATAAATTGTTAAAAGGGACTTTTGTTCAAGTTCAGTTTATTTACCACTCGATTGTGCAAACTACAAGCTGACAAAATAGCATTCTCCGGTCCTCAGTGCAAACCCAGCAAACACACATACCAACATAACACACATACAGACAAATAATACATTTGCACAGTATGTTTATAGAGATGAAATAAATAAATATTATTGTGAAACAAATAAGTCATGGAGGGTTTGTATGAGCAGTTCATCAGTCATCCAGTAGTTTCACTGCCTGTGGGAAGAAGCTGTTTCTCAGCCTGGTGGTACTGGCTCTTATCCTCCTGTATCTCTTTCCCAACAGGAGTAACTGGAAGATTCTGTGTGAGGGATGGTAGGGATCTTCACTGATTTAGCGAGCCCTCTTTAAACAACAATGCTGGTAAATCACGTTGATTGGGTGGGTGTGGAAGGGAGGGAATGGAGATCCCAGTGATCTTCTCCGCTGCTCTAAAGGTCCTGTAGATTGACCGCTAATCTGATGCTCTACAGCAACTGTGATGAAGCCGGCCAGGACCCCCTCCGTAGTGTTCCTGCAGAAAGTTGAGAGATGGTGGCCGGCAGTAGAGCCCGCCTCAGTCTTCTCAGGAGGTGCAGATACTGTTGCACCTTCAGTGGATGCAGTGAGTGCCTCAGATTCCAGTGCTGAATGACAAAAACTGATAAATTCGGACATCAGGACAGGCTGAATGTACCACGTCCCACTGTTGAAGTGGTATGTTTTATCTGTATACGTGGGCCCAGCACACACCAATCTGCCCTGGGAAATCTCAGGAGGAGCTGTGTGATTTAAAGTTTCAAAGGACCATGTGATTTTAACTCAATGAAAATCATTCAAAAAGAAAAAAAATGTGAACCTTGTGTGAAGTCATTACATCAACTGGATTTTTTTTTCTGGGATGAGAAAACTAAATATGTTGCAAAAACTCAAATGGCCAGGGAGCATCTATGGAAAGAGAAACAGTTATCATTTCATGCCTGGGATTTCTCAAGGGACCCTTCCTCGAACATTAACTGTTTCTCCTTTGGATACTGGCCAACCTTCAATTTAAATGTAGACATACAGCAGGGTAATAGGCCCTTTCATCACATGAACCCGCGCCACCCAATTAGATCCAATTGGTCTTCACCCCTGGTACGTTTTGAACAGTGGGAGGAAATGGGAGGACCTGGAGAAACCTACGCAGACACAAGGAGAAAACTTCTTACTGACAGTGGCGGACTCGAGCCCTGTTCTCTTGCGCTGTAACAGCATTTTTGTTTTTGTTTCAGGTTTTCAATATCTCCAGTTTATTTTTGATTTTCATTTTATTTCTGGGCTTTGATGAGACAATTACCACGTGGCCAGGGAGGTACAAAGGTGTTACTGAGACATCCAAATGACCAGCATTTGTTCAAAGTTTCTATAATACTACAAAAGGATTTTGAATTCCAGAAGAGAGAAATAGAACTTGTTAGAACTGGTTATTTAATGAAAAATTCCAAATGTCTGTTAGAATGCCATATAATTGATACTTTTTTTTGCTGTTATTCAAACATTTTCATTCCTGTAGTGTTGATATCCACTGTCAATAACATTTCAAAGGTATAGCACAGCCTAGTTATGTTTTCTTATTTCTCAATTAGCTTCCTAAATGTGCAAAATTCACGTAATATTTAAAGAGAGCAAATAAGGTTTTTGCTGTGTGAGAGTCCAGATTCTATCACCAATGTGTCTATGTACAGATGGTCATGTAGGATGACTGTGATTGGCTGAGAGTGTAGCACCACCTACTGGCAGGTCTTAAAGGATTGCTCCTCGTCAGACCAGGTCATTCTGGACTGGCCGACCTACTTGTGATCCGCTCCAGTCTTTTAGTTAATAAAAGCCTTGGTTTGGATCAACAAGTCTTTGGTTCTTTCAACGCGCACTACATGCTGTAAATAGATGTTTCAGTTAATACAATGCAGTGAAACATTTGAAAGAAAATGATCCCTCTGCAGCAGGACAACAGTACAACACTCTTTTGTAGAAGAATGCAAAAACAAACCAAATACAAATGGTTTATAACAACTTATTTTAAAACTTGATGAAATGACAACCTCAATAATTTCCCAGCTAAAATATTTCACTTCTATTGTAATGTGGTCAGATTGAGAGTATGACATAACAAATGTTGAAACGTCGTTACCTTATAAATAAAAACCAAAGCAAGTTCTCAGCTGGGTTCGTAAACAGAGCCCCATGTGATGAGGCTGTACCTGAGAAAGGTAAATGTGCCGGGGCAATTCTGTCTTACTACAGTCTGATTAAGAACATAAGAAATAGGAGCAGGAGTCGGCCATCTGGCCCGTCGATCCTCCATCTACCTGCCATTTCCCATATCCCTTAATTCCCTTGCAATGTAAAAATCTACCTAGCTTTGTCTTAAATATATTTACTGAGATCGCCTCCATTGCTTCAATGGGAGAGATTCACCACTCTCGGGAAAAGCAGTTTCTCCTCATCTCCATCCTAAAGCTTCGACCCCGAATCCTGAGGCTATGTCCACTAGTTCGAGGAATAACAGAGTGGCAGTGACTTGAACCTCAGAACAGTCACTCATTCAGTACTTTGGTTAGGACAGAATGAAAAGCTGGATCTTTTGGATGAATCTGTGTATATGCTCTTTAATATGCAGTTTGGTGAAAGCGGTGTTTAATGTGCACTGAATATAACTGGTGTCACCCAATGTACAATGAATGTTTTGAGCAGATATGGGTGAGCCTAGAATGGTATAGTTGGAACCTTTAAAACATCCATATATGGTACAAATTATTTCTAGTAATACAATTCAATCCCACTGTACAAATTGAACAAATTTGATGGGTCAAATAGCCTTTATCCACACAATAGCAGTTCCAAGATGTTCTGTTAAACATTCAGTATATGAGTGAACTTCTCATTTGCAGTCTCCTGCTGGGTTACACTTTGAAGCAGCCAGCTTTCGGAGTGTGGTTCGTGAGTCTGCACCCTGAATGCTGGCCAGCCATTTTACCACGGCAGCTCATCACAGCCACGCCAGACTGTGCCGCAGGGACATGAATAGACTGAAACAAAACCCAAATCCCTCATTGATATTTAAATCCTATTTGCCCAGGAGCACTGAGGCAATGGTGGACCATTCTTGTTGGTGAGCCCATGAGCTCCTGGCCTGCAGCATTTGGTCATGTTCTACTTTCACAACTTGGGGCATGGGAGGAATTCACATTTCTACTTTCATGACCAATGGAACGTAAAGATTACATCCAGACACGTTTTCTCCCCCTGCATGGTTAAACTACTGCATGGGCAGTAAGGTGTGGCTATGATAAATTTGACAAATATGACATACATACATACATACAGCAAGATGACAGGCCATTTTGGCCCAAGAGTCTGTGTTGCCCAATTGACACCCCATTAACCTACACCCCCAGAATATTTTGAAATAAGCTCCCAGCAGTATGATCCTCTTGCCTGAAGAACATGTTGTGAGCAGGTTTCCCCACCAACCACCCCCACAGCCCATCATTAATTACAAAGGCTGGACACGGGTGATGTCTGCAATCACAGTTTCCCAGTAGGGTAAAGGCACCTTCCAGGAGTTTGCACCATTTCAAATATCAACCCAGCAGACTGCGGCTCTAAATAGAAACATATTTAAAATCAAGCTCCTGTGAGTGAATTTTAATTGCACTCATCCTATCTTCATTTCTGTGATCAAGATGGCCTGGTGCACCTGATGAAACTGGTTTGTCATCACACAGATATCAAGGTAAACTTACAGGGTTACTTCTCATCGCTCCTCCCACAGCTCTCACAGCTTTTGAATTGCCAGCAAGGGTTGCGAGCTGCTTGTAGGAAGTCACTTCTCCAAATTTCACATCCCTCTGTAGGATCCTCAGCACGTTGCAGGTGAAGGTAGCTGAAGAAAGCAAGAGAGAATATTGATCAGGAGCTTCATGACAATTTCCAACTGTTAAATATTAATGACCCTCAAGACTTGTGCTGCCCTCATGCCACAGGCAATAAAAAATTGCCTTATTATTAATTTTTGGTAAAATGATTGAAGCTGAATGAAATAGTCCCAGTAAATGGGTTCAACGATGCTGACACCCAATTAATCCAAAAGTTTGCCCATGCCTATTAAAGGGGATAAAGACAGAAAATATTAGAAACACTCAGTAGGTTGGGTGGTGTCTGAGGAAAGAAAGAGTTTCAGGTTAAAGACCCTTCATCAGAACTGGGAAAAGGAGGAGTTACAATAAGAGAAGAAATTCCACTGGACTTTAACCTGGTGCTAATTGTCTTCCAAAGGGGAAATCCAATTGGAAACAGTTCATGCCAAAAGTTGCACCAAGGTGTACAGAGGCTGCAGTGGAGATCCAAACGGTTGAGGTGCAAATTAGGTGAGACGTCCTGTTTCCACAGGGAATTGTATGGTCCTTTGATGGTCCTGTGGGTAGGGCTAAGGTTTGGATGAAACTGGGAACTTCAAGATCATGATAGCCATTAGAAAAAACTTCTTGAACTGAGAGGTGCTGGACTTTCTGAATAAAGTGAGAAGAGAGCATGACCTGGCAAGTGGGGAATGAGGTCCTGGTTACTTGTGCTACACAGCAAGACACAACCATGGAATCACAGATGGTGACTGCATAAATGGTTCAACACTTACTCTTATTTGTGATATAATCAGATCATTAATGCATTACAGGTACCACACATGCAGGGAGATAGAAAGAAAGGTCTCCTTCTGACAAAGCATCAAGGAAAATATGACATTAATTCATGCAATCTGGACATGTGAGAAAGTAGAAAAATTTTGGGAAGATCTCAATCAGATATTAAATAAAATAACAGAAAACAATATACCAAAGAATCCAGAGATCTTTCTCCTAAGTAACATAAAAAACAAAGAATTTGGAATTGATTTGGAGGATGCACAAAAAAGATTTGTTAAGATAGCTCTAGCCGTAGCAAAAAAATGTATTATGTCAACCTGGAAATTGGAAGATAATCTGAAAATACAACAATGGTATATAGAAATGAATAAATGTATTCCATTAGAAAAAATAACATATAGTTTAAGAAATAATATTGAAATATTCGAACAAATATGGGAGCCTTACATTAAATACAATAGCGAAAACCTACCGGGGACAATCATTACCTAAGTTGATGGAAGGAGAAGGAAAGAAAAGAATGGACTCAGTAGAATTTCTGGTGTATTTTTGTTGAATGACAACATTGTCTGACTGGTTTAATGTAACCTAGATTGTATACCTAAAATGGATGGGAGGGGGGGGGGTGGTGGCTTGGGAGGAGGGGGGGGGGCGAGAAAAAGTCACTGTATATGTGTGAAAAAGAAAAAGTGTGTATCATGGCTAATGTGATTTATGGTGTGAAAAATAAAAAAAATTTAATAAAAAAAAAGGAAAATATGACATTTAGCCCATGTGGTATCACAGTGCTGGGACACATGCCACACACATAGATGATTGGAACAATATCCTATCACTGTCAAGATATCTGCTATTGGTGAGAAATATGCCCTTCACCCATGACCTCCAACTTGGAAAAAGTAAAAGAATGCGGGCCAGGCTTTCAATTTTTGCTCTTGTCCTGTCCAACTTCATTACAACCTTTAACACAGGCCCAAAACACTGGCCTTTGCAGAGAGGCACCATATTCACCAAATTCATTCCTTCTTTCAGATTTCTGATTCTCTCTGGTTTTATTGAAAGCTCAATATTTCATTGAATATTTTGACCTGAAACTTTGGAAAATATGTGTCATTAGAGGTTATCCATGACTCTCAGCCATCTTGGCTGAATGGTGTACTAACAACAACCTCTCACTCAGTGTCGCCAAACCCATGACTCTCAGTCAACTATTTAAAAAGGAAACAACTGCGACTAATAATGTTTTTGCCAGGCATGGGAGAAAGTTAGTAAGCCACTGTTGTTCAGAACGATTAAAAACACTCAGTTTCGAAGTACAGGAGCTGGTTTATTGACTTTTGCACTGAGACTAATGTTTTGGTTGATTCTTTCCCCGAAATTATATACCGCCCATGGATGAGTAAACCAAAAGGGGAAATAAAGGTCAACAATACAGATATGCTCAAGGACTGTAACAAAGACTATAATTGGCAGTAAAGTGATGGAAGACAACAGGACAGGCAGTTGACAAGATATTACAACCACAAAAGTGAGAAGAAAACATAAAAATGACATGCATTTTTACCACAACTTTCAAGGCTTCAGGCTATCCCAAAAGCCTTTTCTAAAATTCAAAGTTGGCAGGGAAATTAAGGAGGGAATCCTGAAGGAAAAGAAATAATTTTTATTTCAATCATTCCTTTATAAAATTCTAAACTGCTCGTCTTTAAGTGCTTTACAGACTGGGATAACATTGAACAATTAAGTAGATGGGGAGGTCTGTGGGAGAAATTTTGCAGGAAGTATAAAGACTGGCAGGGAGAGCTCCTGAAGGAGTGTAGGTTTTTGGTCATTTTATCTCACATGCAAGTTTTTTTCATGTGGCAATAAAATTTTGAGAATGACCAAAGTGATATTGCAGACGAAGGGAAGAATCTTAATCGGGACATTGGAGACTACATTTGCCTGAATCATTAAAAAAGACCGGAGGGGCAATGGGTTGCTGTCATTCAAAGCACATCACTTACCCCTGTTCAGTATGGGTGTGACAATATTTATCACAAGCTAAATCCACAAATGGTGACTGAGCTCAAAACCTACCGACCTAAGAATGCCACCAGCTGAGTCAAACCTCTGCAGTAAGAGAAATCAGGAAAACTTCTAAGATTTGAAGGCACTGGTCAAGGTACAGTTTGCACTAAAATGGTCCAGGATGCAATATGAAGAAAGATAATATGTGCAGAGATGGAACTCATGTTCAGCAGGTGTAGAAGTAGCTGTTGTCTTCAGGCCTCTGACTTACATTTCTGCAAGCTTGGGAAAACACTGCCTGATGTTTCAAAGGTTTGCAAAGGGAGTGGCCTAAGGTGATCAAATGAGAGGGAAACGTGGACCGCAATTGCAGTAGTCAGTCATAAAAAGATCTGGATCATGATGACCATCAAACAAAAAGACTTGACCTTCTGTCATCCTGTTTGGTTTTAAAGGAGAAGAGAACACAGCAAGATCATCGTTCTTGCTTTTGGTCTGACATTCAGACTGGGACAGTCTTCATTTTTTTCCCACTCACTTCAGCATTTTAAACCATGTTTACAGGTTGTAAAATCAATCAAATGCCTCCTTCAATGGTAAGAAAGCATGTGCTTTTAATCTTTACTAAGTGTGCTCCATTCTTTGCACTGGTGAGTCTTATAAAAGGACTTTGCTGCCTCCAGTGTATCACCCTGACTAAAGGATTATCTCACAGAACATGAACCACCCTTTTTGTTTCACATCCTGTCAGAATCCTTACGCAGTTCTCCATCAGCACAACACTGGGGAGATGCAAATAAATAATAACCAGTGAGTGATCCCCTCTTCTGTCACCCATCATCATCCTTTGGATCTATATTCAATCTTGCAATGTGTGAAGAGTGAAGGCCCAAGAGAATGAGATGGAGAGAGAGAGAGAGAGAGAGAGAGAGAGAGAGTGTGTGTGTTATATGTAAAACACATCAGAAGCATTTCAACTCAGTGGTTTTCAGTAGAAAGTCGATGAAGAAAGTCGGTCAGAGTGTTCCTGGTTGATTCTATCACGTGCTGAACTTTCTTTTGAAACGTTCTAGCAGAAGTCTTATTTGGAATTCTACAGCCTCTTTATTGCCGAGTCCAAAGAAAATGGAATTGCATGATGTAGTTTCTGTAGTTGATAATAAAACAATCATATACAACTCTTCATTTCTGTAATTACTATGAATCCTTAATTATGCAAATTTATTAAAAGTTCAAATTTCAGATTTATTGTCCGAGTACATGCATGACATCACATCACATCCCTGAGATTCTCTTTCATTCAGGCCAGGCAGAATTTCTAATTATCAGTAGTGCAAAAAAACTATTCAAGAAAGGATATATATATATATATATCAAAAAGCGAGAAATGTAAACAAACTGACTATGTTATACAGAAAATCAATATTCAATAATAAATAATTTGCAAAGTAAGAGGCCTTAAATGAGTCCCTGACTGAGTTTGTTGTTGAGAAGTCTGATGGTGGAGGGGGAGCAGCTGTTCCTGAACTTGGTGGCACGAGTCTTGTGGCACCTGTACAACTTTCCTGATGGCAGCAGCGAGAACAGAGCATGTCCTGGGTGGTGTGGATTCTTATGTTTGCTGCTGCTCTCTGATGGCAGCGTTCCATGTAGATTTCCTTGATGGTGGGGAACGTTTTTCCTGTGATGTACTGGGCTGTGTCCACTACCTTCTGCAGGGCTTTCCACTCACAGGTATTGATGCCCTCATACCAGACCATGATGCACCGTTCAGCACACTTTTCACTGCACATCTATAGAAGTATGCCAAGGTCTTCAATGTCAGACAGAATCTCTTCAAACTCCAGAGGAAGTCGAGGCACTGACATGCTTTTTCACCATGACATTTGTGTGTTTGGGTCCAGGAAAGGTCCACCAAGATAGTGTCTCCCAGCAATTTAAATTTGCTCACTTTCTCCACCTCTGATCCCCCAATGATCACTGGATCATACACCTCTGGCTTTCCTTTCTGAAAGTCTACAATCAGCTCCTTGGTTTTGGTGACACTGAGTGAGAGTTGCTGTTAGTACACCATTCAGCCAAGTTTTCAATGTATGTTCCTGCATGTTCACTCATTGTCCCCTTTTAATAAGCAAATTTGGATTAATAAGCACATTTGTATACGGTATTGTTGTACCGAGCCTTACAGTCATAGGTATGAAGCAAGAATAGCGGACAAAAAAGGCAGCTTGTGGTGCTCCGGTACTGATGGGGATTGTGGAGGAGATGTTCTTACCAATCCTCACTGATTGGGGTCTGGAGGTGAGGAAATCCAGGATCCATTTGGGGCCCAGGTCTTGGAATCTGCTGATCAATTTTGAGGGGATGATGATGTTAAATGGTCGATAAAGAGCATCCTGATGTATGCATCTTTGCTGTCCACATGTTCCAGGGCTTTGTGTAGAGCTAGCGAGATGGCATCTGCCATAGACCTGTTGTTACGACAGGCAAATTGGAACAGATCCATGATGCCTCTCAGACAGGAGGTGATATGCTTCAACACCATCCTCTCAAAACACTCCATCATTGTGGACGTTGTCCTGGGTAAACTTGTACCTCTCACTTTGTTCGTTTTAGATTGGTCACAGTGTTTGAGCTACTGAAAGAAAATAGACACACACACCGAGAGCAGTTCAGTTTATACAAATGTTTATTACTAAATCTAAAGCTGAATTCAAACTACAATATGCTAGCCCTTCCCAATTCTACTTATCAACGCCTGGACTGGTCCCAACTGCCGAAGCGAAGCAACGACCGCACACTTGTAGTAGGTTGTCGGGGCGCCGGTAGCAGCTTCTCCACCTCCCCCGACCGGGACGTTGGCTGGACTCTAGAAGTTCTTCTTCTTGCTGAGAGATGTTGCCACCTCTCGGAGAGTCTCAAACTTCAGCAGTGGGACCATGGCTTATATTACCCAAAAACTGCTAACCCAAGCACCTATTCCCAGAACAAAAAGATAAGCGAGCAAGCTAGCATGCCTAGGCTTCTATCGAATAGCACAACTTTCAGCTTATCACTTTGAATACAATGGTTTATTTTGCGTCAAGGTTAGGTCTCTGCCTGAAAGACTGTGACCAAAACAAGCAGGAAGATTAAATGTTCTTGGTACACAGATGTCCTTTCGTCAGATAACTGCATCTCTGGGCCGCAAGGTGGAATTTAGCTTATGTCTGCTGAGTCTCAAAGCAGGTTACTGATTCTCAGCCTTGCAGGAGCAAAAACATGGTTTAAATCCTCCAATACAGACGTGAGCGCCACTGTTTGGTAGTCATTTAATTTTCAATTCTGTAGATTTTATTTTATTCAGATGTCTTTTACAAACACAAATGTCTGCCAGATCAAAGAGTTAGAAGAGGCACATCTAGACAGAGCAGTGCTGGGTGGAAAGGCCGGCCTTCTGTATGGGCATGCTCTAGCATGGCATTTGCTCATCGCTCATTCTTCCTCTATTTTTAGTAAAGAATATCTTGTTTTTTTATATCTAGGTTTATTAATGAATTAGGAGATCTTCACAGACAGCGGTTGCAATTTGAGAAGACTGAGGCAGACAAGAGAAAACCAGAAAATGAGGGAGATGACTGAAACAAGGGCAAAGAATAAGGGTGGGGTGTTGCAGGATCAACCAGCACCAAAGCCGCCACACAGACCCCCGTCGCTGGGCACGCCACGAAGACTCCTGCAGCCTGCCAAGGCCTCACGGAAGTGACTGCCATCCTATGTAAACACTGTTGGGACTAACTCTGCCCCGGGGCATTGGCAAGTGAACCGGCGTGGACTTGAAGGGCCGACATAGCCTGTTTCCACGCTGTAAACAGTTATATGGTTAGTTATATGGTTAAGTAGAGACATACGGAGAAGGAATAAGAGCAATTTTTGAAGACCTGGGTAATGGGGTAAACCAGCATTATAATTTATAATGAACTCAAGAAAACAGCAGACATCTTTAAGGAGCTAAAGAGAGCCCTTTCACCTTTGATGAGCAAAGTTCCAGATGGTTAACCTCAAACTGCCTCTGCCTCCGGTACATACCAATCTCTCTCATTTATGCCACTTTGAACCCTTCAACACAAGATGAAAACTGCACACAATACTCAAGGCCCTGTTGCAAATGCCTTGTGCGATTGCAGCAAAATATCCCTGTTTCGAGTCAGGAATTCTCTTGCTATGAGAATGTATTACCAGGTGCACCTGCATACTTGCTTTCAGCCACTGGGGCATGTGGATATTCAGGTTTCATTAACTTTCCCCTCTCCCAATCTCAGGTCATTTGGATAATTGCCAAAATGGATAACCTCACATTTATCCACATTACACTGCATCTGCAATGCATTTGTCCTTCCCTCTCAATCTGCTCAAATCACCCGGAGATTCTCCACATTCATCTCAAGGCTCACCTTACCACCCAGTACTGTGTCATCTATCTGCCTTCTTGGAGATTTGATGTTTAATTCCCTTGTCCAAATTATCAATTCACATCTTGAATCATCTTGAATCAGTGTGGACCCAGCAATGATTCCTGTTGAATGCCAGGAGTCACTATCTGCTACTCGGAGAAAAAACAGTCTTTTCATGTTCTTTGTTTCCTGTCAGCCAACAACTTCTCTATTTTGTACTTCTTTATTCATTTCAGCACCTTTCCCATTTCCAAGAGCTTCGGTTTTGCTCTAAATCTCTGTGGGACCTTAATGACTTTGCTTAAAGTCCAACTACAGTATATCACATTCTGCTTATAATGTGCTCAAAGCAATCCAGGAGATTTGCCAAGCTTGATTTTTCTCTCACCAATCTACAGCACAATTTTCTGATCCTCACTCTTCATTGACTGCTCTTCTAGTTCAAATTTTACAATTGACTCACACATTTTTCCGTCACAAGCAAAAAGCTAACGAGTTGATGATTCTCTGTTCTCACTCGCCTTCCACCTTTAAACAGTGGGGTTACAATGGTCACCCTCCAATCTACTGGAACTGTTCCATAGTCTACAGACCCTTGGAAAATGATGGCTACTATTTGTTGGGTCACTTCCTTCTGTACTCTGAGACTACTGGGCCCTGGGGATTTCTAGGTCTTAAATCTCATTAGTTTTTCCTCACATCCTTACAAATAGGGATTTCATCTTGTCGCTCCCCCCACCCCCACCCACCTCCAATAACATTTTTGGAAGCTTGGTTGGTTCTGTCTTTGCAAAGGAGAATACAAAGTATGAATTTAAAATGCCTGCCATTTCTTTGTTGCCCGTTATACATTTCTTATTTCTGACTGCACTCCCCATTTCATTCCTGAGGGATGGAAATGTTTTGGGATCAGCTCAGAACTTCCATCTTCAATTTGAGTCCTGAGGTTCCACCCAGTTTCTTTAGTAAATGCCAACAAATACCTGCCCATTAGAGGCGGTTGGAATTTAGCCCAAGCAATTTATATTTTTGTTCTGATTGATTTGCAGCAAATCATGTGACAGATGAATTTACTGTGGCATTAATATGGAGAGCATCAACATTATCAACGAAAGTAAAAAAAAGTGCTACTGAAATTTAATGATCTAATAAATATTCATAATTAAAGCATGAAGTATTTACAGCCACACCGCAATTATGCTTCTATATACAGAAGGATGGTACAAGACAATTCCCTTTCTAAACATGTGTCAGTTTTAGCTCTGCAAGGAGAACCACCATTTTTGCATATGTTTAATAGCAAGAATGGCAACAACATATGCAGACTTTGGCAAATTGTACCAATGGATCGAGAAACATGAAACAATGCCAGCTTCAGGGAGAGCAGGCATCAGAAGCTGGTATTCATGTCGTATAAAACCATGCAACAGAAAAATGGCACTGCAAGGTGCCCTAAGGGTCATTTGTCTTTTTAAAATTTAGACACACAGCACATTAACAGGCCCTTCCAGCCCTCAAGTCCAAATACACCAATTGACTCATACGATTTTGGAGGGTGGGAGGAAACCGGAGCACCCAGAGGAAACCCATGCAGACATAGGGAGAATGTACAAAGTCCTTCTGGAGAGCTCTGGATTTGAACCCAGGCCACTGAAACTAACCACAGCGCTAGACGTACAGCTCAGGGCCTGCAGGGAAATAACGAATGAGGAGAACAAGCGACAACTTGTCATCTTATTTTGTAACACAATTTTAACTTTGTACTTGAGAGGCTGGGGGCACAGGACAGGGTCTGAGTGTTTCCAAGTTCACAGTACCTTATCTTCTTCTCTTCTTTGGCTTTGCTTCGCGGACGAAGATTTATGGAAGGGTATGTCCACGTCTGCTGCAGGCTCATTGGTGACTGACAAGTCCGATGCGGGACAGGCAGGCATGGTTGCAGCGGTTGCAAGGGAAAATTGGTGGGTTGGGGTTGGGTGTTGGGTTTTTCCTCCTTTGTCTTTTGTCAGTGAGGTGGGCTCTGCGGTTTTCTTCAAAGGAGGTTGCTGCCCGCCGAACTGTGAGGCGCCAAGATGCACGGTTGGAGGCAATATTGGCCCACTGGCGGTGGTCAATGTGGCAGACACCAAGAGATTTCTTTAAGCAGTCCTTGTACCTCTTCTTTGGTGCACCTCTGTCTCGGTGGCCAGTGGAGAGCTCGCCATAGAACACAATCTTGGGAAGGCGATGGTCCTCCATTCTGGAGACGTGACCCACCCAGCGCAGTTGGGTCTTCAGCAGCGTGGATTCGATGCTTGCAGATTCTGCCAGCTCGAGTACTTCGATATTGGTGATGAAGTCATTCCAATGAATGTTGAGGAGACAGCGCTGATGGAAGCGTTCTAGGAGCCGTAGGTGATGCCGGTAGAAGACCCATGATTCGGAGCCGAACAGGAGCGTGGGTATGACAACGGCTCTGTACACGCTGATCTTTGTGTGTTTCTTCAGGTGGTTGTTTTTCCAGACTCTTTTGTGTAGTCTTCCAAAGGCGGTATTTGCCTTGGCGAGTCTGTTGTCTATCTCTAAATCAGTATCTTATACTGCATATCAAAAAACCTGGACACTTCCTTCACACATTTTCTGATGTTAATTCCTTTTCTCTGGGCACATTTGTTTCTTTGTTCCTTAAACAAATGCATGAAAAAGGCTAAATGCCCACTCAGAACAAGTGTTTATTATGTATATCACTAATTATGCATTTTGTAAAAATGAAGTATCATATATACTTGAGTAATTGTTGAACTTTTTGGACCAATTTTTTGGGTCAACATTCAGGGGGTGATCGACTTTTACATGGGTCTTCCTTTGACCGCGGTAAATACCTGCGTTGCTCAAGGCGTAGGGAGCTCGGATGGCCGGGGATAGGTGGTAAATCCACCTTTGGATTTCGGATGGGCGAGTGGTCGGGGCCAAAAATAAGTGGGGAGGGGTCGAGTTTTACACGGGTCATACAAAAACATGTAATTTTTGGTCCAAAAGAGGGGTGGTTGACTATTACATGGTTATCAATGATTTTATTGGTGTTATATACAGTAGTTGTAGGCAATAAAATTAAGATTATGAAGAGATAGGATAAGAAGAGTATTATGGTTGATTCCAGGGATCTGGCGTATAAGAAAGACCTGGTACAACAGGGAAATCATGGGAAATGTTGATACCGGGAAAGTTGCCCACACGTACAATCGATACCACAAGTAGTTGAGGCAAACTGAAGAAATGTCAGATAATTCACAATGACTGGAGTAATAAAAAAAGAGTGAAAAGGTCTTGTCTGGAATAGATGAGGCTGAATGAAAGAATTTTTGAGATGTTCTCTACCCTCAGATTTGTTTGGTTTTAGTCAAGATTTTAAGCATGAGATTACTCAGTTGCAGTAAATACAACAGTTTTATTATGTTTTCTTCTGTTATAATTGTTGGGGAGGGGGGGTTGTGGTGGGGGGGGAGGCCCACAGCAGCGCTACAAGACTGCTTTGAGACCACAGACTGGAGAGGTTTCAGGGAGGTGGTCACCTACAACAGCCACGAAAACATCAAGGAGTGCATCAGCTCAGTCACTGACTGCGTTATGTTATCATTTAGGCCAGTGGTTTTCAACCATTCGCTTTCCACTCACATCCCACTTTAAGTAATCTCTAGGCCATTGGTGCTCTGTGATTAGTAAGGGATTGCTTAAGGTGGGATGTGAGTGTGATCTGGATCTCTGGACAAATGCCTGTGATCTGCATTCCTCAGCAGGTTCCGAATGTCATTGTTCATCCAGGGCTTCTCGTTGCTGGGGACTCACTCATCTACAGACGTTTTGATAAAGCCTGTGACAGCTGAGTTCTTGAATATCATCTAATCTGAGCCTTGAGGAAGTCCTCATGCAACCACCTTCCTTCTCTCCTGATCTTCAGAGCCTCACTTTTTAGGCTCTGTCTGTATGAAACCAGATGATCCGATTTACCAAAATGTGAGTTGGGGAAAAGTGGTAGGGCTTCCTCATCTTAGAGTAGCTGTACCTCTGGTACAGCAGGTTACATGCTGGTGCAATTGGACAGTGTTTTCTTGAGCCAGGCCTGGTTAAGGTCACCAATTGTCTTTTGTTTACTGATCACGTCATGCAGCTCTTCAATTGCAGGTTTATAATTGGCATCAGGAGGGATATAAAATCCAGTGAGAATCACTGATAAGAACTCTCAGGATAGATAGAAGAGTCTGGATTTAATCGAGATTTGCTCTAAGGTTTTAAATCCACTTAATAAATGAACTATCCTCGAGACAAAACATCTCCCTACCTGTCAAGAAGGTGCAACAGTGACTGCACTTCCTGAGAAGACTGAGGCGGGAAAAGCTACCGGCCGCCATCTTGTCAACTTTCTACAGGACTGCATCACAGTGTGGTACGGTTGTAGTGGAGCAACAGATTAATCCACAGGACCATAAGAGTGGCTTTTAGAGGATCACTGGAGTCTCTCTCCCCACTATTGACATGATTTACCAGGATCGTTGTCTATAGAGGGCTTTCAAAATCAGTGAACACTCCTATCAACCTGCACACAGCATCTTCCAGCCATACCCATTGGGAATAAGATACAGGTGGTCCTCAAGTTATGAATGAGATCCGTTCCTAAGCCTGTCCTTGTCGAATTTGTAGGTAAGTTGGAACAGGTACATACAGTTCTTATTTGGTATCAGTCAAATTTCTTGAAGTAGGCATCAAGGGAGGTTTGCACAGAACTTTTCTTGCATCGCATTTATGCTGGTTACAAGGGTAAATAACCATGATCTGACTTAAAATGGCAGGCGGTGTTTTCCTTCTCGAGCGTAGTCTGTTCATAAGTACGAGTTCTCCGTAACTTGGGCATGCGTGAATCAGGGTCTGCCTGTACAGGAGTATCGGGTCCAGAACCACCAGGCTGAAAAACAGCTTCTTCCCATGGGCAGTGAGACTGCTGAACAACTGATGAAATGCTCATACAAACCCTCCATGACTCCATTATTTATTTAACAATAATAATTTAATATTTGTACATACATGCTGTTCACCTGTATTGTTTGTCTATATGAGCGCAATGTCTGCAGGTGCGTTTGCCTTGTTTTGTACCGAGAACCAGAGAATACCATTTTGTGGGGTTGTACTTGTACAATTGGAAGATAAATAAACTTGAATTTGAACTTGTATATCCTTAATTACTCTTTTTAAAGCCAGAGGTGATATAATGTATATTTTATACTGGATTTGTTAAAGAGAAGATTATGATTGATAAAATTCTTCATTAAACCATTCAACATCAAACATTTTGAACTGGCAACATTTAAATAGCATTCCTACATGAATCTGTCATGATAATAGGTCATGAAGCAGAACAAATTTAACTATATGCAAATACAGCAATCAGTATATGAAAGGCTAAAATCCCTCCACAACCTGAGGGGAAAGAGTGAGAACAAGAAAATGGAAAGGAGAAGGAAAAGTACAAAATCTGCATTTATACAAACTGGAGATGTAACAGGACTTTTTAGCAACCCTTTTTACCACAATTTTTGATGGTAATATTATATTATGGAGGGGTTCTTAGAGAAAGGTCTGGAATCCTACAGGTTTTATTTTTAGGTTTCCTCAAAATTCACAGGTACTTAGGATGTCCGAAATAACATTTGAAATAAAACCAGAGATGCTGGAAAGACTCAGGTGGTCAGGCAGTTAGTTTGTGTGGAGATAGAAGTTGAGTTAACATTTCAGCTCTCTTCAATTCTGGTGGAAGAGCTGAAGGAAGTAACATCAGTCCATGCATGGGAAACCATGAGAGGGAGATAGGGAACTGAGCTCCTGTCAGATGGCCAAGACTTGGGGAGAAAAAATTGATTTGTCGGGTTGAATGAGCGGTTTCCGTGCTGCATGTTCCAGGTAATTCTATGTGAATTACTTAAAAACAGTGGACTATTTTAAAGGTTTTACTTTTTCTTTCAATTTCTTTTGCATTTGCACTGCACATTCAGTTAAAATTCTCTTAATGCA
Organism: Narcine bancroftii; assembly: GCF_036971445.1. Taxonomy (NCBI): domain Eukaryota; kingdom Metazoa; phylum Chordata; class Chondrichthyes; order Torpediniformes; family Narcinidae; genus Narcine; species Narcine bancroftii. The sequence goes on from NC_091478.1 coordinate 5,406,842, forward strand.
GCATTGATTATAACATGTGAGTACTTTATTACACTTCAGCAGTTACTAACTTTACGGCATGGAATAATGCCCTGATTCTTCAATACATCACAGTTGGTATGAGTTGTGTTTCATTAAAAGCGAGGTGATAAGATTCTGCATTTACACCAGGAGCTTGAATAACGTTTGAGTAGATATTTCAAATGGGTGCAGTATTTAGAACCAAAAATCAAGTAGCACCTGTCTATCAGAAAACATAATAACTTTATTAGAACAATCTGATTAATATTTATGACCCTAAATGTGCTATAACTCAATATAATCCACGTGTTATTAGAATGGGGTCATCATAGGAATTAACTTTTTTGTTCATTAATTTACTAGGATTAGTAGAGGTCACAAGACAGCAAATCTATTTCAGATTTTATGAATCTGTTTTCAAAAAGTACTTAATTTGTGGCACGAGGGTGTCTTTGGGGTTAAGCAGAATTGTATGTCCCTCTAATTGGTTTCTATTCAGAGTAAATTCATTACATAATGTTCTCTTCAAAATTCATGAATCAATTTAACTGAAAAAACCACATTAACAGCTTTTGGTTCATTAGCACATGTAGTTCAGATACAAAATGACTGCTTGTAGGCTTTCTTTAGGCAAACAGATTTTGTTTACAATGACTGCTTAAAAGGGATTTGTTCAAAAGCCAGTTTTAAAAAAAAAGTATTAAAACTGTGACTGATTTTAGAGTGGCTTCAGGAATCTGCCCTCGTGACTTAATGAATATATATCATTGCAAAAAAACTCCATTCCTGGTGCCAGGAATCAGCTCCAGGTTCCTTTGGATTTTAGACTCACTAGGGTAGCAGTCTTGGAACTTTACCAAACCCTTGAAATAAAATGAGCAGTCTTTGTAAATACAACTGGAGCATAGAAAGTGGCTCTGTAAAAACTGCCCGGAACAGATCCAAAATTATAATTTGAGGTTGAGGCCAATCTGCTGTGTGAATGACTACTATCCTGTACCTTTTTGCCCTCTTAGTACACATTTATTTGGTAACAATTATGAAAAGATATTTGTGAAACCACTTCACTGAAGGCACCCTTGAGCAAAATTGCAGAATATGTGACAAATGACAGCCACTTAGTATCAGTCTGATTGGTTACTTACAAATGTGTTCTGACCATTTCGAAAGGTTCGGTAACATAGAGGTTAAATTAGTAATCTGGCAGCCAGAGTTCTGGACCATTGATCTAGAAACATGAATTTGAATCCACCACAGCAGCTGGGGAATTTAAATTCAAGCAATTAAATAAATCTGGAATTAAAGCCATGTCAGATATCGTAACCATGAAATCACCGGATTGTTGGAAAAATCCAAGGTTTACTAATGCCCATTCGGAAATGAAAACTGCTTTCCTACCTTGTCAAGCCGTTAAGTGACACTGGACCCACTGTTACGGTTAACTCTTTGCAATTTTTTTAGTTCAGAGACAATTAGGAATGGATAATAAATGCCCAGATTGCCAGCCATGCCCATGTTGCATGAGCGAGCAAAATAGAAGTAAACTATACAAGTCCAGCTGGACTAATGTCTCTGATAGCTTCTTTCATACAAGCTGGTAAAGTGGCAATCTAACACTTTCATTTCGCTGTTATCATGGGGCACCGTCAGGTTATGACTGCGCACAAGGCTCATAAGAAGTGCTGAAATCATTCCTGTTCAGGACCCAGCAGAAGCAATGGTTGTGCAAATTATCGCAGGAGGGAAAAATGCAACAAGAATGCAAACGAACAATTGACAAGAAGCAGGCTCAGCACCTTCCGCGTTTCAGTGTCTCGTGCACAGCTGCATGGCAGTTTCGGATGTGGCCTTGTGACAGTAATTTCCCACATGCTGAGTTCCTGATCTTGGGTGCACTGTCACAGCGAGGAAGCAAGCAGAAGGTAAGCCCTTCCTTCCACAGAAGAAAACCTCTGATCAGGCTCATTCCCTATTGCTTTTGCTCACCACTTGAGAAAAAAATATGATACATGCACACAGACTTCTGCACGCTGCGATAAATAGTTCCAGACCTTGGGGTAAACAAGCTGTGCAACCCCAGACCTGGCTCTCCAATAGAAATAGCTGTGATTTATCTTATGAAATTTTGATACAATTACATCAATTAGTTCTTCAAAGAAAGATTTCCTCCATTTTTTTTCATTCAGATTAATGGAATAAATGCTGTAAAGCAGACTATAAATAATCATCTCTGAGAAAGATTTATTCAAAAGGCAGCACTTAATAATTAGAAACATGCAAATCAACAATTCGTCATATAACTTAGAAGTTTCAACTTGAGATATTGTATGGTGCATGCTGGCCATTTATTACTCAAGATTTGCATGAAATATACACCTCAGAACATGTGCACTAGATTTAATATTAAGAAGCAAAAATAACATTTTGTACTAAATCTGTTGATCTGCCAGAAGCACCCATTAAAAGGTTTTTAAAAATATTACCAAAAGTCTTGCCTTGCTGATTTCTTGTGTGAGACTCAGAGCTCACAATAAAACAAAAAACTTTGATGACCACGGCCTGCTCTCAGTAACCATTTCTCAACTTATTCATTAAACATTGTTTAAAAATTGAATTTGTGACTAAATCTTTGTTTGCCCATTTTCTATCGACTTTGCAAAGTTAATTCAAGAGAATTATGCAGAATGGGAGCAGGCCATTCAGCCCATGTCCATGCTGACCAATGAACACCAACCATTCTGTATTGATTTATCACTCACCACTGTTCCATAGCATTCTCTACCTCAATGAATCACGTGCTTATCCAAACACTGTTTAGATGTTGTCAGTTACCCATCTTCAACGACTCTTCTGTCAATGCATTCCAGATACTTACCACTGAGTGAAGAACATTCCCTTCAAATTCTCTCTAAATTTCTTACCCTTTGCTCGACACCAATGTCCTTTATTTTATCTACCTCTGAAATGGGAATCATTTCCTGCAGTCTACCCTATCCATAAGAGTAATATTTTTATAGATCACACTAATTTCCCCACTTACATCACTCATGTCCTCCATAATCTTTGGAATGTTTTGGACAAAGACACTTTTTTCCTTTATTTGTCCCTGTGCTCCACATTTTACATTTGTAATCAAACAATTTACATCCAATTAAAAGTGCACATTCCAGATTTTATTCAAGGTTATTTGTACACATTTTGATTTGACCATGTAGAAATTACAGTACTTTTTATACATCGTCCCCTCATTTCAGGGCACCATAATGTTTGGGACATTTGGCTTCACAGGTGTTTGTGAGGACTCAGGTATGTTTAATTGCTTCATTGGTGCAGGTATAAGAGAGCTAGGCTTGCATCTCAGCTTTTGATCACCTTTGGAGTCTGTAGTTGCCATTTTTCAACATGAGGACCAGGGTTGTCCCAATGAAAGTCAATAAAGCCATGGTGAGGCTGAAAAACAGGAATAAAACAGTAAGAGACATCGCCCAAACATGAGAATTACCAAAATCAACAGTCTGGAACATCATTAAGAAGAAAGCATGTACTGGTGAGCTCAGTTATCACAAAGGGATTGATATTACAAGGAGAATTCTCATTATATTGAATAAAAATCACAAACACCTGTCCAGCAGATCAGAAACACTCCTCAGGTGGCAGGTGTGAATATGTCAATGACAATTGTTTGCAGAAGACTTCATGGACAGAAACACAGAGGCTACACTGTAAGATGCAAACCGTGGCAAAGGTGGTTGGGCAGTTCCTTTACATCTCCACACTTTGCTCTTGCCATCACTCTGAAACAAATTAATCTTGGTCTCATCATCCACAAGACCTTTTTCCAGAACTCTGCAGGTTCTTTTAAATACTTCTTTGAAAACTGTCATCTGGCCATCCTTTCTGTGGCTAACTAGTGGTTTGCATCTTGCAGTGTAGCCTCTGTATTTCTGTTCATGAAGTCTTCTGCAGACATTAGTCATTGACTTATCTACACCTGCCTCCTGAAGAGGGTTTCTGATCTGTTGGGCAGGTGTTTAGGGATTTTTCTTCATTATGATTGAGAATTCTCTGTCCTCAGCAGTGGAGGTCTTCCTTGGAATACCAGTCCCTTCACGATTACTGAGCTCACCAGTACGCTATTTCTTCTTAGTGACATTCCAAACTGTTGATTTTGGTAATCCTAATGTTTGGGTGATGTCTCTTTCTATTTTTCTTGTTTTTCAGCCTCATAATGGGTTCTTTGACTTTCATTGGGACAACTCTGGTCCTCATGTTGAAAAACGACACTACAGGCTCCAAAGGTGATTAAAAGCTTAGAAGCAAGCCTAGCTCTCTTATACCTGCACCAATGAAGCAATTAAACATACCTGAGTCCTCACAAACACCTGTGAAGCCAAATGTGCCAAACATTATGGTACCCCTGAAATGAGGGGGCTATATATATAAAAGGTACTGAGATTTCTACATGGTCAAACCAAAATGTGTCCAAATAAAATATGGACTATGCTCTTTAATTCCATTGAATTGTTAACTGTGGAGCACAGGGGTAATGAAGAAAAAAAGCATCTTTGCCCCAAATATTATGGAGGGCAGTGTAACTTCATCCACCCTATGGAGAACAGGCTTAGCATTTCCACTCTTTCCCTAAATGATTCATCCTAAGCACTCTCTCCAGTGCCACCAATCCTTTGTGTATCTTGGTGGCTGGAACAACATGCAGTACTCTATCTGAGGTCTGACCAAGGTTTTAGGAAGTTGGACCATAACCTCCTTACTTCTGAAGTCATTGCACTGATTAATGAAGGTCAGTATCCCACATGCCTTCCTACAAGGATCTCTTGATTTGTTCTCCAAGGTTCCCGACCCTTTAATTCAGTATATGTCTTTGCCTTAGTTGTGCTATCAAAATGCTTCATCTCATATTTGTCTGGATTAAACTGCATCTTCCATTTTTGATCCACCTTCAACATATACCGTAGATAGCCCTTTCCAGCTGGAAGTACCTTGCAGACTTCAATAACTCTACGAGTCTTTGTGTCATCTGTGAACTTACTGATCTTGTTTCCTCATCCACACCCAAATCATTAAGGCACATCATAAACAGAAAACGTCCCAGCACTGATCCTTGAGGGACACCACTAATCACAACCATCCAATCACACCAAAAAATACCCCTCTAACATCATCCTCTCTTCTATTGTTGAGCTCATTTTGGATCTAGTTTGTTAACTAGCCCTGGATCCCATGTGTCCTCACCTTATGAACCAGTCTTTCAACGTCCATGTAAATCACATCTACTGCCCTGCCCTCATCAGAACACCTTGTTACCTCTTAAATTGGATTCAGTCAAATTGGTCAGAGAAGATTTTCCCTTGACAAAGTCACAGTGGCCACATCTAATTAGTCCCTATTAACATGACCATTAATCTTTTTACTCAGAATGTTTTCTTGTATTTTCCTTGCCACAGACATGAGGCTTACAAGTTTGTTCCTACCAGGCTTTTTCCTGCTCCCTTTCATGAAAAGAGAGACCATGTTTGTTGTCCTCTAGTCATCTGGTACCTCATTTGTGTCCAGAAAAGATTCAAAATTCTCAGCCAGAGACCCAGCAATTTCTTAATAAGTCTTCCATAACAACATGGAATAAATAGCATTCAGACGTTTTATCCACTGCTAAGGCATCAAGTATCTCTTCTTTATCATGCATCTCCTTTTTATTTATAGAGACCTGCACAGATGTAACTAGGGCCACAGTTCCTGTCAAAGAATCAATGATATTGAATGTCTACAGGATATTAACTAAAGAAGCTACCCAATTTGTTTTCATCTTTCTAAAATTTCCAAGCAGAAACCAGATTGTTGACCAGATGCCTAGCTTTAATTCGGTTGACGGGTCAGTGTTAGATGAGATCACCTGTGTCACGAAATCAATTCTTGGAATTTCTGTTCTGCAAGCAAATATACTGCAGATGCTGAAAAGGAGAAATCAAGCAGAATATGCTGGAAATACCGTTGTTGACCACATCTGTGAACAGAGAAACCGGGAAAATATTTCAAGTGTTGGAGCTTTCATTTGATCCAGCCTTGATGAAAAGGAAATTAGCCTGAAATGTTAACATTGCTCTGATCTCAGGATGCTCCCTGACCTACTGAACATTTCCACTGCTTTTTGTTTCAAATCTATGTACTGTTTAATTCTATCCATATATTAATTCCACTTTAAAGTCTCCTACATGTGACAGAATTCATTGAATTTTTAAATTTTCTCATTCCCTTGTCTCCAAAATATTTATATGGTCATACCTCCACTTCCAAGGAATTAACATTCCACTTCATTGAGGTTGCCAGAGTGAGAACTGATGAAGGCCACCTAACATGTGGCTTGACAAACTTGTCCCAGTCAGGCCTAGTTTTCCAAACTCTTGATTACTAGAACTGTGAAGTAATGAGCAAGAGTTGCTAGAACAACTCCCTTTAACTGCAAGGAAGAACTGACCACAACTGTGAAACATTGGTCAGAACAATTGCTTACTTCACTTCTTTTTTTAACAAGAACCAGACAGAAGACAGGGATATTGTGAAAACACAAGAAAGCTGGAGGAATGCAGTAGGTCTTGCAGCATCCACAGGAGGTAACCAAAGTTTCAGGCCTGAGCCCTTCTTCAAGGTATGAGCAAAAAGCAGACAGGTGCCTGAATTGAAAGGCTGGGGGATAGGGGAGGAAATGGTAGAAGGAAGAGCACAGGCCAACAGGAAAAGGTGGATAATTGGATGGGGGCAGGAGGACAAGAGAGGAAAGGTGAGAATTGATCAGATAAGGGGGTGGCTCTGTAAGTACAGAGCTGGAGGAAGGAGACAGAAAATCTTTTCAGTTGCTCGGACGCAGATAATGTGCCGGCAGACGTGGCTGGGGGAGTGCAGCTGAGTTCAGGTGGCTTTGGAGAAAACATCTTTCTGTCACCTGAACATGCCGGCTGAAGGAGAGCCACGTCCAAGCCGAATGCCGGCTCCTGTGGAATGTGGCCGTGGTCCCACTGCTGCTTTCAGGTGCAATGGGGGATTCTCGGAGCCGGAGAATATACCTACAGGAGGAGGTTTAGGTAAGTGCTCCTCCTGGCCGGGTTCTCCACTTTCAGATGGCCTCCTGTCAGCTGCATAGGGGTAGAATATGCGGCTTTACATTTTGGCCACCTGAAAGTGCCTAGAGAGAATATGGGGGGGGGGGGGGGGGAGAGAGAGAGAGAGAGAGAGAGAGAGAGAGAGAGAGAGAGCACGTGCGCTAGGGAAAAGGAGAAATAGATGTAGGGATAAGGGGAGAGATGGGGGGGAGGTTGAAGTTAAGGCCATCCAGTTCGAGGATGCCCAGATGGAATATGAGGTGTTCTTCCTCCATTTTGAGGGTGGTCTCAATCTGGCCGTGCATGAGACCATTGACAGACATGGCATGGGAATGGGGAAGGGAATTGAAATGAGTTGCTGCTGGGAGATCCCTGCTATTGCAGCGGATAAAACAAAGCTGCTCAACGAAATGATCTCCCAGTCTGTATAGAGTCTCCCTGCTGCGGCATCAGGAGCACTAGATGCAGTAGATGACCCCTGCAGATTCACAAGTGAAGCGCTGCTCCACCTGGAAGGACTGTTTGGAGACCCAAATGGTGGTGAGGGAGGTGGTGTGGATGCAAGTGTAGCACCTCCTGCAGTCATAGGCGTGGGTGCCAAGGGGGTGACAGGGGTCACAAGCACTTGCTGTCCTCCAGCTGCTAAGATTAACTGGAGAGTACGGTGAATTACAAGAAGTTCTGGGAATTGTTTTTGTCTATCTCTTCTTCTGAGTCAATTTTCGAAACTGAGAAAAACTCATCCCATACTGATTTATGGAAGTTTTGTGGTCGTCACTAAGGAAATCACAGACGCAGTTGGGTCAGGAGGTGCATTAGTTTAATAGATGCCCTTCACTATTGGTCTTGTTAAGTAAATTATAGCTTCACAGAGCATTTCCATGTTCAAATGAAAAGTAATTTCAAATTATGGTGAGCTAAAATAGTCGTTACGACCTTTTAAACTATTGTTCGGAAAGAATCTGGAAACAATAAGAATATCATCATACTGTGGTTTGTGTATAATCAGATTTTTGAGGGAGGCCCAGGTTCAATTAATTAATTATTCATTAATCTTTGCAAATAATAAAAACAAGGTCAAAGTCTTTCCTGAGATATGTGCTTGGAAAAATCTGTTCTAATGACTTGCCAAGGTTACATCTGTGATTAAATAAAGCATCACTGCCATTTTTAATTAATTAAATAATGCTTACAGCTCTCCTAAACTTTAGATTAGATAACTCACTGAGTGCAGAATTTCATTTGCAATTCTGAAAATACATTCAATGAACTTCTAAATAAATGATTGATCTTATCACTATACGTTGAATTTTAAATGACAATATTAGGGATGGTTCTTTACTTAAAATAAGTGATCCCAAAATCCATGGGCAGGATGGTTTCATAAAAGTTCGCGTTATGCTGTTACAGCTCCAGCGACCGGGGTTAAAATTCCGCGCTGTCTGTAAGGAGTTTGTACGTTCTCCCCATGTCTGTGTGGGTTTCCTCCGGGGGGCTTCCGGTTTCCTAAAGAGCGTGCCGGTATTGTAGGTCAATTGGGTATCAATGGGTGGAATGGGCTGAAAAGGCCTATTACTGCGCTGTATGTCTAAATTTAATAAATTAAATTAATTTTTTTTTCCGAAGGCCCACTAATCCTCACAAACACAAATAAATGAACAAATATCCGGAATTATTTATTACAAACACTTCCCCAACAATACTGGCTTTACGAAACGGAGGATATTCTTGTACTAATCTTCAGTGTGAATTTATGGCACCTTTATTGTCATACTAGGATTTAAGAACAGTCAATAATCCCACAAGCTAGTGAAGGGTTGCTTGAAAAAAAACATTGTTGTACCTCCTACTGGCCTAAGATAGGAGAAGCAAGGGAGAAATTGTGTCAGCTTTATTAGCAAACATGTCATGCTGCCTGAAAGCTTCTAAAAATATGTTTCTCCCTAAACTAGGACCGTGCCCCACAGTGACTCTGAAGTGCATGCAGAGGAGCAAATATAATCAACGTAATTTGCTTTAACTTCAGGGAATATTTACAAAATCTAAAGGGGATAAATTTGATTGATGTCTACCCATGTGACTTATTAGGCTTTGTCTAAAAAAAGCCCCAAGGTACTGTTAAATAATTTTTCATTGATAATCACGCTGTCACCACTATCCAGCTAACTTTTGAAGACCAACCCGACAGAGGAGCTAAGCCCCTTAATTTCTTAATAAATTATTCTTTACCATAGGATGGGGATTATGCCATGTATATGGCACATCATTACTGACAGAGCTGTCAGAAGGACAGGTGAAAGGAAAACTGGCAAGCTTTAATTTCTCTGCTGAGAAATACGGGGCTCTTTTGGGATTAATCTCTGTATCAGCATTGAGCCTTAGCCTCAGGGCAGCTGAGGAATTTAGAAGAAATTCCAACTGAATTTTGAGTGATGAAATCTAGCAAAAATTGTTCTACTGACTTTGGTTCCTCACCTATTCAAATGAGGAAACTGCAGCTCAGGTAGAAATACCGGTAGGTGCTATTTAGCATTGTAGGTCCCCTATTAATCATGAGCTGCAGATGATAAATATATGGGAAGTACTGGAGACAGTGAAGAGTAACCACAACTATATCACTTGTACAGAAAAAAAAGAAATCTAACATAATGGTTTAATTTCATTAATTCTAGAAAAACCCAAATCACCCTCCTACAATTCATGGGTGTGACAGACACAGATTTATACAGGCAGGCACTGTCTTGTACTGAAGTACACTAAAGCATGCTTTACAGCATGTTCCATTATGCAACCCTCAACAAAAAAAAACACTACAGAATTTACAATTATTTCTTTACCTCTCCAAAAACACTCCAGCAAAACACAATAGGGAGTTTTACAATCGGAACCGAAAAAGCAATGCATTTGCATAATTGAATACATTGATGAAAAATTAATTCGCATCAGAAAGTTTTGAGAAAAGAACTTACCCTTTCTAATATGTTGACTATTAGACTAAGTAATTCTCAGACTATCTCTATCCAGTAAATATGGAATGGGTTCAGATTAACTCTTTCACTGCCGAACTTCTTGGATACATTCTGAGTTAATTTTGTTCATCCAAAAATTTTCAGTTTTGCTCTGTCGAGAAAGGTTTGCTTTGATGCAACATCATCGGCCAAAATAAATGTACTGATAGGTCTAATATCAAGTGGAAAACAGAAATAGAAAGCAATGCAAAATAGCACATACAAGCCTTGAGTATTTTCCACTTTATAATCATTCATGCAAAAATTCCCCGCCAATTCCTAAAGAATGAGTCTCAGTGAGCTGCAACCCCTGCTGCTTTCAGATAAACATTCGTTGAGACAAGCAGATCAGAACTCCTACTATATCGATTCCAACCAACTACACAATGATTCTTCTGATACAGTAAAAGCAAGTAGAATTGGCTGAACTAGCCCAGATGTAGGTCTTTGAAAAGCCACAATCAACTGGAAAAAAGAGAATAAAAGTTTGAAAATGTCAGATCAGTGAGGCAGTCCACAGCTTGAACGTTGCATGTGATTGACTTTTTTCCATAAGCCCAGGAGTGCTGGTCCATCATACAATCACATTCCTAAAATCCAGCAACTTTTGTCCAGGCTGCAAGGACAACAATTGGGTGCAGGGTCTATAAATAATAACAATACATTGCATTCATATATTCAGACTGCTTGCAAATGAAATATCTCTCTGTACATGTGACAATAAACTTGAATACTGTGTGTATCGAACTCTCCACCTACAACAATGACATTTTGTACCAGCCTAGGAAGCTCAACGAGACTTCAGTTGCCCTGTCCTGGGAGATCTATGCCAGCATGCAGTCCGACCGACTACAAACCCTCCACAACAACCTCTGCCATGCCTAGGTCACCAGGCTTTTCTACTTTGTAAAAGCTTGAAACTTCCCCTACTCTATTGAAGATATCAGGGTGTTGACCATAAACTGCTGGGTCTGCACAGAGTGCAAACCACACTTCTACTGGTCTGGAAAGTCACACTTGATAAAAGGCACCCAACCCTTTGAACGCCTCAGTATGGATTTCAAGGGACCCCTGTCCTCCACTAACCACAATGTGTACTTCCTCAATATTGTTGATGAGTACTCCCACTTCCCCTTTGCCATCCCCTGCTGGACATGACCACAGTCATCATTGTGAAGGCCCTGCGCAACACCTTTACCTTGTTCAGGTACCCAAGCTACATTCACAGCAACTGGAGGCACTCCTTCATGAGTGACGAGTTGTGTCAGTACCTGCTGACATCAGTAGGACCACTATTTACAAACCCTGAGGGAATGGCCAGGTAGAGAGAGAGAGAGAGAGAAAATGCTACTTTTGGAAGGCAGTCCTCATAGCCCTGAAATCAAAAGGCCTACCTGCCTCCCGATGTACTCCACGCTACTAGATCCCTCCTATGTACCACTACCAATGACACCCCACAGGAAAGACTTTTCCTTCCCCAGGAAGTCTGCTTCGTGGACCATGCTGCCATCCTGGGTGACATCCTCAGGACTAGTCCTGTTCCAGAAGCACATAAGGAGCAATAAATTTGACTCCCTGGTCGAAAGGGTCCATCGCCTCCATGCAAACTCCCAATACACCTATGTGGCGTACCAGGATGGGCGAGGTCTCCGTCTGGGACCGGGTGTGCGCAGGAGACCCTAGGACCCCCACCGACCACTCAGTTCAGCTTCCCCCACACGCCAATCCTAAACCTCGACCCAGCTGCCCCATCTCAGGTGTGGGACGCCCATCAGGCTGACACTCGGCCTGGCAACACATATCACATTGCCAAGGAACCGGCAGCTGATCCACAGCTGCCACTGTGGTGGTCGCAAGGGGTAGGACAAAACCACTGGACCGACTGAAACTGTGATGAACACTAAACCCAATTCTCCTCCGCTAGACTTTCTTTTAAAAGAGAGGATGATACATTATTATTTCTATGTGTATGGCTGGTGTTAAACAATGCAATTGAACAGAAAGGGAGTTTATTTACTCAGAGAGCAGTGTCTTTGTGGAACAAGCTTCCGGAGGAAGTAGTGGAGGCAGGTACAACATTATCTTTAAGAGAAAATTGGATGGAAAGGGTATGGAGGGTTATGGGGAGATTGCAGGTCAGCGGGACTAGGGGAGTGTCAGAGTTTTGGCACTGACTAGAAGGGTTGTAATGGCCTGTTTCCATGCTGTAATTGTTATATGGTTATATATGGTTATATGCCCTGCCTCCGTGCTGATTTTACCAGTGACACCTCCCCTTGGAATCCCCTAATAAAGGCTGTTATGTCCAGACCCTCCCCCAGTACGAGCTCTGGACTCGAGCCAAGTAACATGAGTGCATATATAGCTTTAAGCAATTAAAAGCCTATCATTCTGACAACTTCTAGTCTTCGAAGTTATCGATGGTGCATCATTCACCTTTTAATAAAATGGAGTTCATAGCATCTTGTCACTCACTGATCTCAATGGTTTCCTTTTCAGTGCATCTTTCAAATTGCATTATCTATCCACAGAATTTGGAACATATGATGTGCAATATTCATACAGCCAAATATTCAAAAGAGGAAGGGGAAATGAAAAGGTTGAATAGACACGTTACTCCTGTGTACTTGGATTGTTGACTATGAGGAGACAGTTCCCAGAACATGTTCTCTGGGTGAGGGACAAGTTGACACTGACCAACTCATTCTGCTGAACTTTACCTTATTCTCCCTATTACGAAGCAGCTATAGAGCACTCCGTGGCCTAGTACAAACGACTCTTCCAGCTGGAGAGAATTGCTTAACTTGAAACTAATATAATTTTAAAAGGGGGTGGGGGGAAATCGAAAAATATCAAGACAAATTCTTCATAGTCACAATTTAATAAAAAGGCAGCCATTGTGACTTGCTTATATCATTGCAATCTGAAAATATATTAGTATAATATTTATCTGAAAGAAAACAACAATAAAATAAATCACAGACATCCTGAGGGCAGTTTTCCCTTCGCATCAGCACTCAGAAGAGATCTCCTGAGCCAAAGAACAACAGAAAATGCCAGAAACATGCCACTGGTCAGGTAGCATTGGCCACAGAGAAAAAGAGTTAATGTTTCTGTCTGAAGACCCTTCATTCGAGCCCCTATCGTGAATCCATGGTTGTGATGTTGGCAGGTATCCATGATCAATGTTCATCGCTGCTGCAGGTGCCTATTCCACAAGCCACACCATGTCTCTTGCAATAAATCCTGGAGCACCACTTCAAATGTCCTCCGCACAGCACTGCTCCATGCAGGTGGCATCAATGGTGGTTGGGTGTTGTGTGCATTCCGATAAAGGTTGGCACCCAATATCACATCTGTATGGCGAAATGTGTGCAACTGTTTAATATTGCAACACCTTAGTTCACGTGTGGACACTGAATCAGATATGGTACCATGACATTTACAGAACTGTTCAATGTGAGTGATGTCAGGATACCCTGACTCGACTTCCACTTTTGGAAACAGCACTGTGCGCCAGGGAAGAAACTTGCAGACCAACAGCAGGTAGAGGAGGAGAGTTCTTTATCCCCAAAGTGCGTAATAATCCTGTAAATGAAAAGGGGTGGGGATGGTGCCGCTGCTACTAATGTGAAGTGATAAAATATATTTGCATCAGTAGGTTTATAGCTTATAGAACTGCAAAAGTAGGCTTATGCACACTGGAATTCATGAGAAACCACTAAATATCCACACTGTGTCCATCTGATGTTAATAAATAAGACATAAAAATGTTTTGAAACAAATCTGTCAAAATATATTAGTACATACTTATACCGTTAGCTGCAACTCCAGCCAAATTAACATCAGATGTATTTTAGAGAGAAGCAGAAACGATTCATCATGGAGGTACAAAATCACAGACACATGGTCATCAGGCTAATACAACACAATTGTAAATGCTCCATTAGTTTTATGGATTGTTAATCACAACCTAACGTTTGCAACTGAAGATAATGCTCAAATGCAGTTTGCTCTCTCCAAAGGTCCGACTTAATTTTGGAGAATGATATCCAGAGAATTCTGCAGGTGACTGATGAACTACATTTTTAACCAATAGTCACCCGTTTCTTTGTCAAACAAAATTTGACAGGTGATTAAATGCTCAAATAAGGAGATAGTCGGGAAATTACAGCGTTATTTGAAGAAATGAGTAGTCCTATTAGACTTTTGTACGTCCGACTGATTACATACTTTGACAAGATCTTAAAGCAACCATTTTCTGAAAAGGTAATATTTTCCAATACTTTTGTGGGGCCAGGAAGAACTAGACTTCAATCTGCCCAGCACCATTCCGTTCAGTCTGATCTATATCAAAGATGGACAACTTTCTACCACAGAGGTGTCGTGAAATAGAGAACAACTTTTGCTGCCCGTTGCTTGCTGTGAACTTGACAATCAAAGCCGAGATCAGTAAATTTTCAGATCTCCTGATAGCAGCATTGAGCAGCTGACATGTATATAACAATAACGTTTTGCTTCAATGGCACTGCATTAGAAAAATTACAGTTAAAGGAAATGCAATTAAGAATGTTAATTGTATTCAATATATTTTGATAATTTAAAAAAATAATTACTGAATACGTAAATATGCACTGACAGATAAATCCACAGGCAAGCAAATACATGACAAAACTTGATCACAGATAATTAGGTGCAATTACAAATAGAAAGAATATCCATTGCTATGATAATAAATGTCCCTATCTTTCTTAACTTAAGGAGGAGAGAGAAATAGGATCCAGAAGAATTTAGCAACGAGTTTATTAGAAACCTGGCTAATGGTAGAGAAGAACTGAAACTTGCCAGTGATATCACATTCTGTGCTTGCAAGAATTTCTTCCAGTAAAGGATGTGGCCAAAAACTATCTAACATCTAATTGGTTAACTGTTCTACCAGGAGCTTGCAAAGACGTAATGTTAGTTTAATGGTTAGCGCAACATTATTACAGCAGCAGTGAACTGGGCTCAAATCGGCCGCTTTCTAGAAGGAGTTTGTATATTCTCCCTGTGCCTGCTTGGCTTTCTTCTGGGTGCTCTGGTTTGCACCTATATACCAAAGGTTAATTGGTCATATGGATGTATTTGGGTGGCGTCGGCCTGTGGGCTGGAAGGGGCTGTTACCATGCTGCATCTCAAGTTCACCAACAGGGAAAAGTATTACAGAAAATCCACTCCCAAGATGGAATTCACTACATTTGTGACCATGAAAATCCACCCAAATGGTTTACTGAGACCAAAATCCAGTGGGAGTGACCTCTGGCCAAACATCTGAATATGAGAATCATTCTGTGGTGGACAGAACACATGACATGTTCCTTGTGGAGTTGGAGGGACCACAGAAATTTCTGCACCGGTATCAACAAGAAGTTGAACACCAGAGAGATGGTGTTTGAGCAAAAGACAGTGGCTGGATTGCCCATGAGCAGCAGTTGCCTCTTCTGCAGGCCTTGGCCATTTCCCGGTTGCCTTTTGTAGAAGTCGCAGGGTGGCTGCAGGATCAGGCTGCTGCCCGTCGCCTCTACTGCGTCCCTGACTCATATGATTATTACTAAGCTGAAAACGTTGGGGGGGGTTATTCCATTGGGTGGTTAAAGCCCGGACTTGCACAATGAGTGTTGCCATTTGCTCAGTTGGCTTCTGCTGACTGGATGCTGAAGCCTGTTGTTCCAACCTGCTTTTCTCCCACTGACTAGGGGCAGTTGTTAATGCCTCTACTGCATTTCAGAGGTTGTGGACATGATGGGGTCGGCATGTCTTGCTAATTCATCGAGAGTGGACACCGGAAAGACACTTACCAGGTGTCCTTAAATTCGATGAGGCAAACATACTCCCCCTTCAATAGGCTCTTCCTCAGCCTGCCTGTGCTATCTCCTCAGCATCTGTGACAGCTTCCTGTTGCCTAGGCGGTTGAGCAACGTGAGACTCCTGGGACGGCTGAGTTCATTCCAAAATAGCTGCTTTAAGGATGTTGTATGGGACGTTTTTGGCTGGATTAAGTAGAACGTCTTCCAATGCACAGGCAATTTGCTCTGACATACCTCAAGCAAACCGGGCTTTGTCTTCTGATTCATCACATTTAGCAAAGAGAAACGTGCACATTGCACATTGTTGATAAAAAGGGGGCCACACCTCAAGCTGGACCTCCACGTCTGCCCCGTAACGATTTCATATTTTATCCTCTTAGCTTTCCATTTTTACTGAGAAGGGGTGGGGATACCATTTGTACGGTCTGTAAGTTATACAATATTTTTTCTTTCTTTGGCTTGGCTTCGCGGACGAAGATTTATGGAGGGGGTAAAAAGTCCACGTCAGCTGCAGGCTCGTTTGTGGCTGACCAGTCCGATGCGGGACAGGCAGACACGATTGCAGCGGTTGCAAGGGAAAATTGGTTGGTTGGGGTTGGGTGTTGGGTTTTTCCTCCTTTGCCTTTTGTCAGTGAGGTGGGCTCTGCGGTCTTCTTCAAAGGAGGCTGCTGCCCGCCAAACTGTGAGGCGCCAAGATGCACGGTTTGAGGCGTTATCAGCCCACTGGCGGTGGTCAATGTGGCAGGCACCAAGAGATTTCTTTAGGCAGTCCTTGTACCTTTTCTTTGGTGCACCTCTGTCACGGTGGCCAGTGGAGAGCTCGCCATATAATACGATCTTGGGAAGGCGATGGTCCTCCATTCTGGAGATGTGACCCATCCAGCGCAGCTGGATCTTCAGCAGCGTGGACTCGATGCTGTCGACCTCTGCCATCTCGAGTACCTCGACGTTAGGGGTGTGAGCGCTCCAATGGATGTTGAGGATGGAGCGGAGACAACGCTGGTGGAAGCGTTCTAGGAGCCGTAGGTGGTGCCGGTAGAGCACCCATGATTCGGAGCCGAACAGGAGTGTGGGTATGACAACGGCTCTGTATACGCTTATCTTTGTGAGGTTTTTCAGTTGGTTGTTTTTCCAGACTCTTTTGTGTAGTCTTCCAAAGGCGCTATTTGCCTTGGCGAGTCTGTTGTCTATCTCATTGTCGATCCTTGCATCTGATGAAATGGTGCAGCCGAGATAGGTAAACTGGTTGACCGTTTTGAGTTTTGTGTGCCCGATGGAGATGTGGGGGGGCTGGTAGTCATGGTGGGGAGCTGGCTGATGGAGGACCTCAGTTTTCTTCAGGCTGACTTCCAGGCCAAACATTTTGGCAGTTTCCGCAAAGCAGGACGTCATGCAATTAAAAGAACACACACTTATTATTCAGCGCAAAATGGCATCAACCTTCTTTATTCTTTTCTCAAAACACAACTCTTATTTTTCCCACACAACATCTCTCACCAAAGCCACCCTACCCTTTTCATTGGATCTCTGCCATGCAGGTGACTGTAAGGTTCCTAATCACCTTTTCATGCGCAGGTCCATCTTGCTCTTCGCACTCCTCTGTTCCAACCCACACATTCATGTTAATTCCCTCGCATGTCACCCTGGATATGCCACCAGCAGCGACTGACTCTACTCCCGTAAGTACGCGACTGTGTCATCCACAAACTCACAGCTCTCTTTCCTCAGTCCTAAGTGGCTTTGCCCTTATCCTTGGACTGTTGTTTTCTTCCCCAACGTCACCAACATTCTTTCGGCATCTAACCAGTCTAATCTTGTCTAACTTTTATCTGTCTCTCTGAGATCCTCTCTCATTCTTCTGTTCCAATGAAGATAACCCAAGACTCTCCAGTCTTTCTTCATATGTCTGTCCTGCCATCCCAGGAATCAGTGCAGTGAACCTTCACAGTACTCTCTCAATAGCAAGAATGTTCCTCTTCAGATCAGGAGATGAAAACCCATACACGATGTTCAAGGTGTGGCATCACCAAGGCTCCATACAACTCTAGTAAGATCTGCCTGCTTCTATATTCTAACCCTTTGCAGTTCTGAATAAGTCAGGCCAACACGCCATCTGCCTTCTTCGCTGCCTCCTGTAGCTGCATTCTAAAATTCAACCACTCGTACACCCAGGTCTTGTTACACCACCTCTTTTCTAAATTGTATCCATTCACCTAATAATCTGCCTTCCTGTTAGTGCCACCGAAGTGGATAACCTCACATTTATCTGCTTAATACTGCATCTGCCATACAGTTGCCCACTCTCCTCATCTGTCCAAATCAGTAGCCTCTTGAAATTATCCTCATAGCTCACCCAGCTAAGTGCCACCTGCAAACTTGGACAAGTTGAGGCAAATAGTCTGTTTCTGTTCTGTATAGCTCATGACTATTCAAAAAGATAATGAAAATTATAGAAAACTTATCTTGCATCGTATTAAGTAAACAACAAATATTTAAAAATTCTAAATACAATAAAACAAATAAATACTATTTTCACAAAAGTTTTATCATCATGTCTACAACTTGATTGGAATGAATGGGGTTGTTAGTGAAGGAGGGGTAGTTTGATTTGCTCACTTCTGACCTTTAGTCTAGAATTTTGCCTTCAAGACATCCAGACGTGAATGGTAATCAGTCTGCACAACTGGCACAATAAAAAAATGAGAAAGAAGTAGCATGAATATAATGTTTTTCTTAGCATCAGGGTATTCCAAACACTAGATGGCCAATGCAGTATTTCTACATTGTAGTCATTCTAGTCATTCTCCTTTTCAGACAGTCCCATAGGATCAAGAATGATTTGCTTCCACTCAATTTTTGTGCTTTCTGACATGGATAACAAGACTAATGTGGGAACAGCAGGCGCTTCCGCAGATCAGCGGGAGATGGTTGACAGTATGCATGGATGGTAGTTGTAATGTAGGAAGGGCAAAAAAAAACAATTTGCAGACAGTAAGCTTGCACAAAGAGAAAATTGATAATGGACAGGGTAACCATTTTTATAGCGATGCTTGTTGAGAGTGCACAGAGGAAACTTAATTAAAAAAAAACATTCCCCCATACAGCAAGGAAACAGGCCATTTCGGCCCATGAGCCCGTGCCGCCCAATTACCCCTAGCATGTTTTTAAGGGTGGGAGGAAACTGGAGCATCCGGGAGAAACGCATACACACACGGGAAGATTCCTTACAGACGGCGCAGGAATGGAATCTCAGTCCTGATTGTCGGCACTAATCACTACACTAACCGTGCAATTTGCATGGATGGGCGAGATTGCTTTTATTCTCTTTTTTTAATATAAATTTTTATTTTTCACACTGTGAACCATATCAACCAAAATATGCACAAATGTATCTCATTAAATTTACACAGTGGTCTTTTCTCCCCTTTCCCCCCCCCCCTTCTCTCCCTCCCCTCTTCCCAAGATTGCTTTTATTCTCTAAAGTCATTTATGCCTACCTGAAATGGCAGACGGAGGCTGCAAATGAATGTCTCAGCTAAAAGATAGTATCCCCAACAGTGCAATCCTCAGAAAGACACCAAAACATCAGCGATATAATGTGCACAAGTTGCTAAATGTTTCCAAGATGTTCCAGGCAGTGTTCTTCCCCATCACATGGCGAAGTCTACTCAAATTAAGATCTGACAGCAAAATTATTCTGTCACTTTTGCGTTGACGAGCCGTCAAAACCTCCACACCATGATGGCAGTCATTATAACACTGTCTCAGCTACGGACAAAGTTACAGGAGAGGCCCCTTAAATAACATCCTCAAGCCAATACCTGACAAAACAATGTGGCGATAAAGAGTCGACATGAATTATTTTAATATCCAGCATGTGACATTTAACAAGATAAGTATTATTACCCTTTTAATGCTTCACCCTTAGGGTTATTAAGTATTCTGATTCTTTTGGCATCATTCTGAAGTACATGATGTCTCAAAAAAACTGTTAAACTTGAAAGGATCATAAATTAACAATGGAATATCAGTTTTCAGTGATTCAAATAGTAATTATATTTTCAGAAAGTTATTGCTTGACAGTGTCGTAAAACAGCCAAAATAGATTGTGCTGTGTATAACTCAGTCACTTTAGACATAAGAAAATATATAATGTGATATTTATCAAGTTAATGATACTTCCTAACAATGCTTTTCGTTACTACATCTGAATTATGGTCTAGTCCATCTCAGGTAAAGTGTCTAATTAGCACCCATCCATAAATGAATTGTAGCTCCTCTCATTGTATAAAGGTGAAGCTGCATCATCCATAGCTCCAGCAAAATATACCAGTCCCTGAATCCACATATATATTCTGTCATGGATTATCCACATGACGAAACTGTGACCTCATCAGCCTTGTGCATTTTGCATTGAAAATAAAATGATTCACAATATCTGTTTGATCTATGGCAAAATGAAGAAACCTCTTAAACTCCGTTATCAGGCAGGTCGGATCAGGAAAGACAGCTTCCTTCACCGAAAATCACCAATGGGTCATTTGGTTTTGGTCAATCTATATCTAAGTGGAACTGTAATTCAAAACAGACGGAATCCAGGTCAATTCAGAAGTTTGCTTGTTCACACATTGTAAGTCTGTTTTAGATTACCTCTGAAGAAACTTGACTTGCAATGCCACCAACCCAATCTGGACTTCCAGGGCAAGCTATCCTTAGAAGTTAAATTTGCTCAGTATTTTTACCTGAATGTGTGTTTAGAAATCAACAATCCTCCCCCAGATTGCATATTTGAACTGTGGACTTCTACAGCCCAGTAAAAACATAAAATTAATTCTCACCTCTCCTCTTATCACATCCAAATAACACCTTTTGGTGGTCTGGACTCCCCCACCCCCCCCAGCAAGTCTTCAATCCTTATTCTGACACCTTCCTGTTCTTTGAAGAAGGGCTCAGACCCAAAACATCAGTAGAAATTACTACAATCACAGCGTCTGCAGACTTCTACTGTCCAGTTTTTGCTAGGGGCCACTCATCAGCACAAAGTCAAACTGCACCCCAACTTGATCATGCTCCACATTTCCATGATGTATTCTCCTCCCTCTTCATTTCTGACTACTGCTGCTATTCCTGATCACAGCTGCTGGTTCCCTTTAGTCACCAGTCTCCTCACCTCCTCTATCAGGTGACTGTCCCCTCCCAGTCCCCTTTAAGGACCAAAGAGCTACTGATAGAGTACAGTCACATTGCAACATCAAGACCTCCTTCCCAATGAGATGAACAGAGAAATCCATCAGGTAGTTGCAGGCGAGTAGGCGGCCTGAGGTCCAATTTGATGTCTGGAACAGCACTGAAACATTTGTGTGTGTAATGATGTTTTGTTGTGCTTCTCAGGACTGCACCATAGTGATAGAGAGCTAGTGTGAGTGCTAGTGTTAATCTTGACCTCTAGAGGGAGATGAGCTGTTGCACCTTGGGTAGATTCAAGACGGATACTTCCATGAGGTCTTGACTGTGTGTGTTCTAGCTAATAAATATAGTTGTTTTAAAAGAACCCAAGTTTCTTTAATACAATAATAGAAACATCACTGAGAAGGAATCAAAAAAGCCTTCTGAAAATGCAAGAGACACTGCAGGAACAGACAAATGCAGAATAACCAGCCTGCACAGCAAAAAAAAGGAAACACCACCATTGCTAGACAGTAATGGACCAGTAGAGCCAACACAAGCACCTGTGTTAAGAAGATCCACACGTGTTATGAAAGCACCTGACAGACTGAAGCTCTAAAAGAAAATGAACTGCACACTTAAGGTTTGTGTTGCCGATGTTGTTTTTACATTTGTGCTGAACTTTAAATTGAAATGAATTCTGTATTAGTGTGCCATGTTGTTAGATTAAACATCTCAAGGAAAGGGGATGTAGTGATAGAGTGCTGATGCGAGTGCTAGTGCAAACCATGACCACTAGAGGGAGTCAGGTGATGAGCTGTTGCGTCTTGGGTAGATTCAAGATAGATGCCTCCAGGAGGCCTTGTCTGTATGTGTTCTGGCTAATAAATCTAGTTGTATTAAAATAATCCAAGTTTCTTTATTGCAATAAAAGAAACATCACAGGGGATACTATCTTTAAGCTTCATCATTAAATTAAAGCCACCATCTGCCATTTCAGGGGGGCATAAATTACCTTTTATTACAATTCGAGAACAAAAGCAATCTCACCCATCCATTCCTTCATGCACTCTCAACAAACCTTGCTTTTAAAAATGGGTTTCCAGAACATTATCGCTTAGCTCTTTGTGTAAGCTTGCTGTCTGCCAATTTTTAAATTGCTTTTCCTACATTACATGTACAGGAAAAGTAGAGAAGGATATGAGCCAAATGGGATTAGCTTCAGTAAACATCTTGGTCAGCATGGTTAAACCTGTTTCTGCGCCGTATAACTCTATGAATCTCCATGACCCCATCTAACTAACCTGTTCACTCTAGTAATGGGACAAAATGTGCTAACAATTGTGATGGAAGGGAATTAATTGGAGTCAGGCAGAAATCTAGTTATCTGCGGAGGAGCAATTTATAGAACAAGTTAGTACTCTGCAGAAGATGTGATGGCGCAGCGGTAGATTTCTTGTGCAACATGTTGGCAGGGTGTGGAAAGCAGGTAGATGGAATAAGTTGGTCCTCTTCAGATGAGAGCCCTGATGCAGGGTCTCAATCTGAACTGTGACTATCCCTTTGCCTCCATTGATGCCAGTAGACCCACCCAGTTCTGTGAGCACTTTGGTTTACATTCCAGGTTACATTTGTCATCTCTTGTGTCTCTGCAGAGGAGGTTTACACATGTTAATGTTCTGTGAGGAAGAAATCAAAGCTGTTGAGGATAGGTTTGAGGAACAAGTTGGTTAAATACAAAGCCACAAACTTTATACAAAAGTTAGACAGTCTTTATGGAGGGTCATAATAAAAATATGGATCATTTAATAGAAAATAACATAATTCAACAATCTATTCTTAACAATATGAATGTTTTAAAGATCTTGGCTCATCCCTTGAAAAACAATGGATTAAGATCAATCTGCTGGGATTTTATTCCAGGCAACAGTGAAGACTACTGTTTGTAAAATAGATTTAATAAAAGGAAATCATTGGGAAGGCTGTAAATATGATTTCTTTCGATTTATCAGTTCAAAAGCTGTTTGAACGTTTGCTCCATCTCTGAGATTGTCAGCTCCGAAATTCCCTTGGAGTTAACCTAAATAAGCCAATCAAGGCACAAATAAGTATGGGAAACAATGAAAAACATTAACTACCAAAATCAAATTGTCATGTGGAGATTAAACTGAAGGCAGGTACGTACCTTCTATTGAATGCAACTACTGAATGTTAGAAGACATCAAGAGCTTCCATGATAATCCCTGAAGACTATGCAAAAATATAGGTTTCTGAGGTTGATGACTGGTAATCCCAGTACACATTATCTGAAACGATAGTCTGCAGGCTGATCGAGCTGAAAACTTTTATGAACAAACCTGTTCAGAACTGGAATTTAAAAATGGGGTTGGATCTCATCGATTATAAAAAATGAGGGGCTTTTATCAAGAAGATAACCAGAGAATGTCGTTTAAATAATTAGCATGGCATTGCTTTAGAGTTACATTCAGTATCAGGATATATGAGACAACAAAACAATCTGCTGGAGGACACAAAGGGTCAGGTGCGAGCTATACAGTTCCACATTTCGGGCCAGGACTCTTGTTTGTTTTTGATTTTGCTTTAGATTCAGCATATATGCAATTACTACTCAGGCAAATGTAACATGTTTATTTTTGTTTGTCACTCAAGCCAGGATGTATTGATGGATAGAGTCCTTGGCACATTTTAACAAGCTACCTAAAGTAAGACAAAATGGACACTTGATCTAACTTAAGCAATCCTTCCCACTTTGTGGCAATGGATTTAAGTCGAATGAGGCACTCAGCTGAACTGATACACATCAGCATGGCAATTTTGATTGGGCATGCAGCAAGTCACTGAGGATAAGAGTGATCATGGAACTCCTCTATGCTCATTCCCTTGTACTGCATTTGCGGATTCAAATCATTCCATCAGACCAGAACAAAAAAGTGTGTAAAGGAGATTGAAGAGATTGCAGATGCTGGAAGCTGTTGCACAAGATGTACTGCTGGAACAGTTCAGTGCGTCCAGCAGCATCTGTGGGGAAATGAATTGTCAGTGCTAAGATTCTGCATCACCTGGATACAATCTGCATTTGTATTTGTAATGATAAGTTAAGGGATACGACTTTAATGTGCAAAAAGCCAAAATATGCAGATGCTGAAAATAAGCGAGAAAAAATCCAGTAAACACTGAGCTGTTCATGTAACATCTGTGGAATGAGAAGCAGACTTAACATTTCAAGTCGAAGCAAGAGTTCCTTTTTAATGGCCATTGGGATTGGAGCTTGAACTCCCAAGGATCTATGAATGCCAATATTTATGTTGGACGTGATGTTGAAATCAGGCTTCCAGATCTAGGAAGTGGATAGCTGTGGACAGAGGTTGTGTTGAAGCTGGGTTGGGATGATAAGTGGATTTGCCTATCAGGATACTCCAGCATTAACAAGAGAAAAAGACGACAATCCAATCAACTTAAAAGATGATGGGATGAATATCAGGTTCTAGAACTTTCCAAACCAGAGGAAAACTTTGACCAGACATTTACTAGGCATAAATCTTGTCACACAGGAATATCTGACAAATGTTTTCGCTTGTGGAACAGCATCCATCATAGATGAGAATAAATTAAATGGAAATGGTTGAAGAAAAGATCAGAGGGAGGGAATGCCATATAGAGTCAAACCAAAAAAAAAGGATTTTGTCAGATATATTTCTCCCAACTTAATGTGTTTTATAACAATTAAATTATTTCTATATTTTTGAATGTAAAAATTCTTTCAAAAATAGATTGTGTACAATCGTGCGTCGCTTAACATCTATGATACGTTCTGTGAAATAGGATGTTATGCAATTTGGACATTGTGCGAGCACCACCTTATCCAGTTATGGGACATAGCGGATGTAACTGGATAACAATTTTGCTTCAATTAAATCATTAACTCATACGAATTTCAAATTTGCAACGTAAAAATATGCACACCACAAATATAGAAATAGGCCATGGATAATCTATTATAACCTTATGGGAGCACGGACATATTTGCGGTTGGACATTCCTCGAACAGACGTTATGTGACGCATTACTGTATTTTAGTTTCTTTTGATTGTCTTTCTGTTGTAAGCTATAGTACAAAATCATTTGAAACAACTGAGTGCTGATAATTTCATGGAATTCGATGCCAATTACCTACATATAACCAATTGTTCCAGATAGTTCTGTAATCATATTGTCACAAGACGTATTAGGCTCCAAAAGTTCATTTCAAATGCACAAAGGATACATGGCAAAAATGCATGTTATTTCGTCAGTACAACATTTCTGATTTGGATTTGTAAGGGACAAATTCCAACACAAATGTAGTGAATTCTTGATGGAAGCTGAACAGCTCAAAGCTTTGATTTCAGTGGATCTCCAAGATGTGAATTTCCACGACAAATAATAGTATGTTAAATATATAAACTACTTTCTTGGACCTTAAACAACACGTTGGATCACAAATTTTAACCAGTGTCAGGAAGCTACAAGCCAGCTTGCCAAATAACTACAGACCAAAAAGCTTAACATCTATCAAAGGGAAGATGTTCAAAACTATTATTCAATAAATTATTGGAGATCATTAAGCACTACCAATTTGTGAATGGGAAATATATGTCCCCTACATGGGACGCAAAGGATATACTATACTTGGATTTCCAATAGTTACCTGATAAAGTGCCATGTCAAAGATTATTCTGGAACATAAAAGTGCATGTTTATGGAGGTAACATACTGGTATGGATAGAAAATCAGCTAGCTAAAATTATAAATGGGTCTCCTCTTGGTTGGGAAAATGAAGCTCCATGGGGATTAGTGCTGGGGTCTCATTGCTTTACAGTTTATGTTAGTGACGTGGACGTAGCTAAATTTAGTGAAGACACAAAAATCAGTAGGAAATCAAGCTGGGTAAAGGGAGCTTAAAAGAGATAGGGATTTCTTAAGTGAGTTTCAATTGTCAAACACTTTAACCTTACTGATTGAGAGGGGCACAAGGTCGTAACAATTTTGGCTAGGGGAAGCAGAAAGGAGATGTTCTCAACACTGGATGTTTCAAGGACCAGGGCACCCAGATTGAAAGGGATGGACCAAAGATGCAGAGGGATGCCAAGTAAAATTATTTCTGTGTACAGCAAACACAAGAAAATAGGAGCAAGAGGAGGCCATTTAGTCCCTCAAGCCTAGCCTGTCATGAAATATGATCAGGGCTGATCTATGCTGACCTCAATTTCTCTTCTGTGACAGTTTCTTGAAACACTTCATTCCTTGATCTTCAAATATATTTGACCTTAAATATATTGAATGATCTCACCTCCATCACCCTAAGATGCAGAGAGTTCCAGAGTTATGCTAAACTTAAACTCTGAGACCTCATTTTAATGTCTTTACAAGAGACCTGCTATCTTCACCATGGTGACATTTCTCGACTCCACCTTTATTTTCCAACTGCTTCACTGATAATTTTACTATTTTGAAACCTGACAATTCCAACACAATTCTGCCTAACCTCCTTGCTTTTTCCCCTCCATAAACTGCCTTATTCCTTTCAAAACACTCTCAGATATACTACTTTTAACAAAGTTTTTAGTCATGTGCTGTTAGTCACACCTGTTAAAAAGGCTATACAAATAGAACTTGCTATTGTTAAATTGTTCTTGGGTACAGAGGTAATAAATCACATAAACAAAACAATTTTACAGCCTGTGCATTCTTCACGATGCTGAAATTGAGTGCAATTGTGGGAGGTCAAACTTATTTATAAAGATATCGCCCATCAATGTCCAGAACAACCGTATAATGAGGAATGTGGCAAACAATAGTCCCTTTTCCACTGGCACCTTGTCCCAGGAATTAACGGGGAATTAACTGAGACAGGATTCAGTGGATAAAGAAAACAATCGGCACATCAGCATCAAATCAACCCAGGGATTTACAGCCTCAACCCCCCCTATTCATATTCCTGGTATCAACTGACATTGGCGTGTCGATTAAACCAGTGGAAGAAGGACAACCAAAAGTCACCTGTTTCTAGATGAAGGTCGACTTTCCAATCCCCAAGGATGAGTTGAGTTCAGTGGAAAAACTCAGTGTCCCGGTTAAAGGTGACCCGGTGGAAATAGCATAAACGGCTTCCTATCCCGGGACACTGCATGGCCAATTAACTGGGATACCAGCGGAGAAAGGGGCAATGTTACATAAATTTGTAATCTCAGGCACATACCATTATATTTTAACAAATAAATGTTTGTAGCATCACTGAGTGCTCGTTAAAAAAAAGCACAAGTATCAATTGGCTGCAAAAATTAGAATGATTCAAGAAGTATTTCCATCAGATGGTAACTGCAAATTTTGTCATCCTTCCCAACAATAATACCAATAGAGAAAGCTAATTAAAAACATGTAAGATTATTCTCATACTTCAATTTCCAAATCTGATTACGTGTCCTGTATGAACGACTAATTACAATAATCTTATTAAAAAGATTCTACACCGGTGCATTTATAGTCATCAGATAAAATTAATAGCTGCTTTTATCTAATGTTAAAAGGGGGGAAAAAAATCACTTATTTATTCTACTTTCCCCTATTCGTAGCAAGTTAGTCTGAATAAATGAGTACTTAAATTAACCCTCTGAGATATTTTGCAATATTGTATCATCCACAAAATACTGTTGACATAATTTTGCAAACTGGCATACATATTGTTAAAAAGTGCTTATTTAAAGGGAAAATTTAACCTGAAATATATCATGACATTTAGACAAAAGTGTTCAGCTGGGCACAAACTAAAGAGAAAGATTTGTGGGCATCCTTGAAGGTGTGTTTGGTAATATGTGCACATACTTGTTGGATATCTATGAATGGAAACAATGAAGGATACCCGGTGGGAAGGCCCACATGACATAACCTGCGACAAAACCAAGATCCAGTGCATTAGGAAACAGCAAAGCTTCATTCCCAGATGAACACAAGGCCTTCGACGTTGGATTTGACCACCAGAACATTGACACACAGCTGTGCATCTCCATATCCTTGGATGATCTACTGTCAGTAAGATGGGAGCAGATTGCCTTCAGGGAGTGAATCCAAGGAGTGCAACTGGCAGGGACGGAGTACCCTGCCAAGTAATGAAATCCTGTGCTGACCAAGTGTCCAATATATTCATGGATATCTTCAACATCTCACTCTGACAGGGTGTAGTACACACCTGATTCAGGCAGGCTTTAATCATACTGCCGCTGAAGAAGAATATGATAACCTGCCAAAGTGAAGAAGTGTTTTGAGAGGCCAGTACTGAAGAGCTGTCTGAACTGAGACATGGATACATTCCAATTTGCCTTCCACAGCAATATGTCGACGGAGATGGCATCTCACTGGCTCTTAATGAAACCCTGAAATACCTGAGCAGCAAAGATGCAAACGTCAGGATTTCCTTAATTGACTGCAGTTCAGCATTCGACACCATCTTCCCCTCCAAACTAATCAGCAAATGCCAAGACCTGGGCCTCAATACCCCGTTAGCAATTGGATCCTGGATTTCCTCATGTCCAGCCACCAATCAGTATGGATTGGCAAGACCATCTTCTTCACAACCTTCATCAACACTGGGAGCACCACAAAGTTGCATACTTAATCCTCTGTTCTACTCCTTTACAGCTAGGACCACGTGGCTCGGTAAACAAGATGACTCGATACAAATTTGCTGATTATTCCTCCGTAGCGGGCTGTATATAAAGGTGCAATGAGTCAGCATACAGGAGGGGGATTAAAAACCTGGCTGAACGGTGTACTAACAATAATCTCTTACTCAATGTCACAAAAACAAAGGAATTGATTGTGGAGTTTAGGAAGGGTTACAATCCAGTGATCATGAGGGAATGAGAGGTGGAGAGCGTGAGCAAATTTCCTGTGGGGGGGGGGGGGTTCACTATCTCGGCGGACCTGTCTTGGATCCATCATACTAACACCATCGTGAAGAAAGCACGTCAGTGCCTCTACTTCCTAAGAAGTTTGCAGAAGTTTGGCACGTCATCAAACACTTTGGCAAACTTCTACAGGTGCATTGGGGTAAGTGTGCTGACCAGCTGCATCATGACCCGTTAATGGAGCATCAATACCTTTAAGAGGACAGCCCTGCAAAAGATAGTGGACACAGCCCAGTACATTATAGGCAAAACTCTCCCCACCATCAAGAACATCAACGAGGAATGCTGCTGTCGGAGAGCTACAGAAATCATCAAAGATCTGCACCACCTAGGACATGCTCTGTTTTCACTGCTGCCATCAGGGAAGACGCATAGATGTGATAAGACTCATACCTCCAGGCACAGGAACAGCAGCTGCCCCTCAACCATTAGACTCCTGAAGAACAGACTCATTCATAGACACATTTAAGGACTCTTGCTTGCTCATTATGTATGACTGAAATTTATTTTCTGTATTTGCACAGCCTGTTTATATAGCTTTCTTTTGTATGCATTTCTTTCTCTTCTGCACAGTTTACAGTTACCAGTAATTAGAAATTTTGCCTGTCTCACAGGAAAAAGAATTTCAGGATTACATGGCATGTATGTGCTTTGACAATGAATTTGAACCTCAAACTTTGGAATTTTGATGTGTTATCATAGATGCCACAATGGAGAATGTGTCCTGGAAATGCAGACTAGGCTAGTGATCTTGGTTTAAACTTTTTAAAAAGTAATCCTTATCAGAAGAAAGAAGCTATAGAGGAGTAACAGCAGAAGACTTCAACTACCCTGACATTACCAAGGATAACATAATATAAATAATAATGCAGGTGCAGAATTCATAGAGAGTACTTTGAACAATAAAACACTACAGCAATAAAGGTGACCCTTGAGCCCATCGAATCTACAAACTATTATTCTACCTAGTCCTGTGGACCTACACTTGGGCCAGGACTCCATATCATTCCCATCTATGTGCTAATCCAAATTTATCTTAAATGTCAAATTGAACCCAAATTCACCATTGCAGCTAGCAAATGCTGCAGCTCTATAAAACTCTGGCTTGGGGTGCCCCTATATTGAAGGTCAATGTGGAGGAAATAATGTTGTCAATTTGGACTGACTGAAGTTGGGGATCCAATCTTCCCTGATGAAGAGTTGGTTGGTGCATGATGGCAGAACGATTAATTTGCAGTGTTAGAGCTCCTATGACAATGCATCTGAAGGCATATATACTAACCTTGCCCAACTGTAGTGAAGTCACTCAACTTCTTGCAGCATTGCATTCAGGCCCTGCACTGAGGGAGGGAAGAGGGGGTGAGGGTGGGAGTTGCTTCCAAAGTTTTTGCTTGCACTGCCTACTCATTGTGACTCAAGGGACTCGTAGCCCCATGTAAAAACACTGGAGAAACTCAGCAGGTCAAACATTTCGGGCTTGAGCCCTTCAGCATACTCAAGCCCGAAACCTGTTTCTCTGCCTTTGCTACACCAAGGACACTGTTTGACCTGCTGAGTTTCTCCAGCATTTTGTGTTTTTATTTCAACCATGGTGTCTACAGATTCCTGTGTTTTATTCCTAGCCCCATGTACTGCAGCTAGAACACAGAACATAGAACAGTACATCACAGAACAGGTGCTTCAGCCTCCAATGCTGTGCTGACTTTTACTGACACCTCGCCTCTGTCTCTACATTTAGTTCACCTCCCCTTTAAGGGGAACACTGTAGTTTGAAACAGGTTTAACTAGAGTTAGCTGCTCATAATAACATCCTCTGCTTTTTCAAAACAAAAGTTGGAATAATTCAAGGTAGTTGAGATTTCTGTAGCCTGTAGAAAGTCGTCATTGCCTCCTGAAGTCCACAATCATCTCCTTGGGTTTGCTGACATTGAGCGCAAGATGTTGTCGTTACACCGTTCAACGAGCTAATCTATCTCCTGCCTGTACACTTCCTCATTGCCATTTGTGATTGTGCCTCCATCTGTGGTGTCATTGGCAAACACAGTCATGGGTATATCATGAGTATCCTTGGGGTGCCCCTGTGTTGATAATCAGTGAGGAGATGTTGTTTCCAATCTGTGCTGGTCTTTCGATGAGAAAGTCAAGGATCCAGTTCCAGAGTGGGGTACAGAGGCCTCAAGTTTCTAGCTTCTTGACCAGCCCTGAGGGAATAATGGTATTGAAGGCCGAGCTGTAGTCGATGAAGAGCAGCCGTATGTGTGAAATGCTGATTTTGAGGTGATCCAGAGCTGAGTGAAGAGCCAGCTTTATCCACTTGACAAAGCTCATTGAATTTAATCCTCAGCAGCACTAAAAGGGTTAATGTAGAATGTGGCCTAATGATAACTGGATTGGCAGCACAGCGTTTAAACTTAGAACAACAGCAGTATCTCATATTAAGTATAAACCCAGTATAACTGATGCTGAGCTTGGGGAAAATCGATTCAATAGTATTGTCATTTCTATGAACATCAATGGGTTCCCAGGCAATACTCATTACTACCTGAACTATGCCTAAAGATATTCCCTACTCAGTGCAAAAAGTAGTGCGCATTTCACAAAACTGGGAACTTTTAACACAGTTTGCAGAACACTTCGGTAACTCAGATTCAAAGAAATGTTAAGCAGTCTCAAAGCATGTGTCTGGATGAATTTGATCTCATGGGGTGGAAATAAAACTATGCATTACCCATAAGTGAGCATGGAGAACAAATAGTTCTTGAATGATTTTTCTACATCACTGAACCCAGAAGAGAAGGATTTCCTGTGTGCATGTACAGGAACTGTGCATCTGAGTCCAATTTCCTCTGCATATGTTGGAATATTTCAATAGCTATTTATGCTTCTAATAATATTTTGAATGAACATTCTCCTGGAGACCATAATTATGTTTAAAATAAAAAAAAATGAAGGATCATTGAATAGTTCGGCTTTCAATAACTTCAAGGTATGTATTTTCATTCTTAACTTAAGGTCTGTAATAATAATTTAATGGGGAATTTCAGCTTCATGGAAGTTATACTTTAGCACTCACAATGTTTAAGTAACTCTTCCAGCAATGGTTAATGAGTGAATTCTGGTGCATACTATAACCATATAACCATATAACCATTACAGCTCTAGTAAGTTTCTTACCGAATGCTTGCTACTGATTATTCCAATGACCTCTCATCAACCAGTGGCTTTTAAAGGACCATAACTTCACTCTGATTTATCTCATCTCAGTAATCCAACAGTGGTCCTCCAGAATGGAGGACCATCGCCTTCCCAAGATCGTGTTATATGGCGAGCTCTCCACTGGCCACCGTGACAGAGGTGCACCAAAGAAAAGGTACAAGGACTGCCTAAAGAAATCTCTTGGTGCCTGCCACATTGACCACCGCCAGTGGGCTGATAACGCCTCAAACCGTGCATCTTGGCGCCTCACAGTTTGGCGGGCAGCAACCTCCTTTGAAGAAGACCGCAGAGCCCACCTCACTGACAAAAGGCAAAGGAGGAAAAACCCAACACCCAACCCCAACCAACCAATTTTCCCTTGCAACCGCTGCAATCGTGTCTGCCTGTCCCGCATCGGACTTGTCAGCCACAAACGAGCCTGCAGCTGACGTGGACTTTTTACCCCCTCCATAAATCTTCGTCCGCGTAGCCAAGCCAAAGGAGAAGAATCCAACAGTGAAGCGCGATATAAGAAATGTTCAATATGTTAATAGTCTATTTTACTGTTTATAACTCTTCGAATGTGTACAACGCACAGGTCTACAATCTCAACACTAAATAGCTCATAAAAATCCCTTCAAACTGTTATACTTCAGTCCAATGGAAAAAATATGAGACAGTCAAAGGGTCATAAAGTAGTTATTTCAAATCTATGCCAATATCAAGAGTGGAGTTTAGACTCACACATTTCTTTGTTCACTTTGCAGAGAAACTGAGCATCAAGTTTCTCATTAAAAAAACTGATTTCAAAATTCAAGCCAATCAACTTTAAATTATTTTCAGTATGATTATGAGAGTGGTTTTGATTTTGAAGGAAGGCAAAATTTAGTATCTTTAAACTTATTAGCAATCATAAATGAAGTCATTTTTAAAATGCATCACTAAGTGAAAGAAATTGTATAAAAGGCATTCAACATTATCACAGTACTATGTATCTCAATATGTATCCAAACTTTGAAAATATTCCCTTTGGAATTGTTTTGTCAAACAATTTCTTCAGTCAGTGGAAAAATATTTCAGATCCTCATAAAACAGCGAATAATCCTCATTTTCTATGATCACAGCTTTGTTTATGCAATGCAAAACAAGATTAAATTTTTTTGAATAGTTCCATAAAAAAATAAATGAGTATTTTGTTATTTATGAACTATACATTGATGGAATTCACATCTCTGGTGTAAGCGCTTCTTAATTAGCTTTTGTTCAAGAAGAAGTGATTGCACTAACACTGGATTTAGATGATGACTGAAGAAATAAAGGATATCGCACCAAAGCAGTGAACTACATCACAGAGGTTATTTCAGAAATCATTTTGAAGATCTTTCTCATGAGAAAAATAACATTGGTAATTTACGGATATTAATATGACAAACATCGTGCTTTCTCTGTCTATTTCTGGATAATGTGGTTGGTTGGATATCACTTGCAGTGGAAAGAAAGAATTTTGCCCAGCAATTTAATGGTGTCATTCTAATGGGGTGGTGCGCAATAACAAATGAACATTTAGACAGACAATCCATAGGACAGAGGGAAGAAATAGGCCATTCAGCCCATCGAGTCTGCCCGACCACGAGCTGATCCATTCTTCCTCTCAGCCCCACTGACTAGCCTTCTCTTCATAACCTTCGATGCCCTGGCTAATCAAAAATCCATCAATCTCAGTCTTAAATACACCCAATGACCTAACTTACAGAACCGCCTGTAGCAACAAATTTACCACTCCTTGAAGAAATTCCCACTGTTACGGAGTCCAGAGGATCCCAAAAACTGATTTAAGCAGGCAGTCATCAATCCTGAAATTGTGCCCCCTTCTCCAAGACTTCCACCGTGGGAAGCATCCTTTTGCTCTCTGATATAAGATTAATTTATAACTAAAGCTTGAGTGTGGAGTTGAGGATGAGTGGGAGAGGTAAGCAGGAACATGAACTGGAAGCTTAAGCAGGGCCACCAAGGTAGTAATCACTGGTCAGGTTTGGCGAGTGTGTCAAGGGACAGATATCATGAATCATTTGGATGGTATTTCGGTGGTCTTGAGCCAAAGGAGGGTGGAGGAGCATATCAAGGGAAGGTGGATAATTTGCAGGACTTGCGTACTTGGGTTCCTAGCCTGGACATCACATCAGACCCCCTTTAAGATACATTAAAACAGGAGAAAGAAAGATATTGTGGACTGTTTCTGAATGAGTGTGTCCTATAGTGTTCACCATGCAAGTATGCTCCAAAGAGTAGAGGTGACATCCAAATGCATGCCATATGTTCAGGCACCTCCTCCTCAGGTGTCCAGAGAGCCAGAAGGAAAATCACAAATCCTGTGCAATCCAAAGAAAATCTGTGATTTAATTTGCAATTAATTCAAAATCATGTTGCAACATAAATGGGGCATTCCATGATCCTAATTCTATATACTTGTACAACTATTGCATATTTCATTTCCATAAGACACTCATCAGCACTTTACAACCAACAAAGCATTAACGAAGCAGCACTGGAATGTTGTCATTGCTTGAATGGAAGAATCTTTGCAGCCAATTCACACACAGTAAGCTCCCATAGACAGTTAAGTGATAATGAATAGCTGTCTCCTTGTTGAACAATGAATATAAACAGAAGGTAAAATGGAGATCTCACCATTCTTTCTAAAAAAAGTTATGGGATTTTGTAAGAAGTCTGAGTAAGCATTTAGTCACTCTGGATTCATAAATCCAGCCAAACACTTGCAAGATGATTTGAACAAATTCAAGATCAACACGTGTGCATTTTAAAATTGCTGTTCAATGTTTCTCCGATATATTAAATGGGAAGACCATAAATTTCTTTTCCTCACAATCTAGTTCCTCTTGAAAATAGACTTATAATAGAATTAGACTCTCACAAAAAAAATCATATTTTATAATCCCAAGCCAATAATCAAAACTTTGCTGGAGAAGTAACCGGGTGATAACAGTGAGAGTTCCAAAATTCCAGGTCAATCTAGTCGATTTATGTTACTCCACCTTTAGCTTTGCAGAAATAGCCATCTCCCCGAGCCACCCCATTATTTTTAAGAATTTGTGAGATTTGCATGTTAACTGCCTGTAAAACTCACCACAGGAAGTTATGCGTAGTAATTAAACAGTGCAAATACCCTTTTAATTACGCAATAATTCTTAATGCTATATCAATGACCTCTTCGGCCTAGAAAATGAACAATTTCAACTGCTCCGCATCGTTTCCGGGTAGGAAATCATTTATAGAGTTTGAAAACATTTTAAATTGCTTTTATCTCTTGCTTTTCACATTTTACCTTTTCCCTGCTTGACTTTCTATGCTTGGTTCTGCGTGCGACAAGAAGTTATTCAACTAAAATGTGAACTGTTCCACTGTCCACAGCTGTTAAATATGAAATTGAGTATTTTCCAGCTTTTCTATTGGTAGTAACTGGTGTTATTGGAGTACTTGAACATTCAGCCACCTGACTAGGATCACATCATAGAAGTAAACTATACTGTCCATGAAATATGATCCAGTACCGACTTCACCCTCCTACTCACCCCTCTTCTCCAGAGTAAGACTGAGGTCATTGGACAATCTAAGGATGAATAAAGCATTAACTTGGTTGTACTGCTGCTGCCAGCCCTGTTATGTATTTTCAACATCTGTTTTTATTTCAGTTTACAGCATCTGCAGTTATTTTCTGCATGGTGTTTACAGCAGTCATTTTGGGACCTGGATTAAACACACAAGACATGCAAATTCAAATTGTATCATGCAGTCAGGCATTTAAATTAAATAATCTCTTACATGAAAACAACTAGATTCAATAAAAGCTTCAGTCTATGTGTGATTGGAACTGCCTACTGAAATAGTGCAGCAACTTGTATCAGAATCAGTGCATTGAAGTAGGAAGACCAAGACTGCATTTTATTATACACAGATCTACTTGTCACATGACAGGAAGGATGCAGCAGCAATGGAGAGAGTGCAGAAGAGATTCACCAGGATGTAGCTTGGAATGGAAGTTGGAGTTGCAAATAGAGATTGGATAGATTGGCTTTATTCTCATTAGAATGTAAGAGGCTGAATGTTCTCAACCTTTATCTTTCCACTCACATCCCACTTTAAGTAATCCCTAGGCCATCAGTACTCTGTGATTAGTAAGGGATTGCTTAAGGTGGTATGTGGATAGAAAGGAAAAGTATGAAAACCACTGTTTTAATCATACCTCATTGACTCGTTATGTGCACGGTTTCAGAACTCCAAAGGAAATGGGCCAATGACAATTTTTCTCAAGTGAAATATTTCAGTAACAATTGAGTCTAGAGCAATGATTGTCAACCTTTCCACTCACATCCCACCTTAACCAATCCCTTACTAATCACACAGCACTGATGGCACAGGGATTACTTAAAGTGGCATGTGAGTGGAAAGAAAAAGGTTGAGAACCACTGTTCTAAGGGCAAGTGAGTCTAGAATTAAAGGGCCTGTAAACAACAAACTCAATCAGAGACTCATTTAAGGATTTTTACTTTCTATTTGATTTATTATTGAATATTTATTTTCTGCATTGCGGGCAGTTTGTTTACATTTCACACTTCTGTATCTGTATTTTTTCTTAAGTACAGTTTTATGCCAGACTGTTAAGTAGAAATTCTGCCTTGTCGGCAGGAAAAAGAACCTCATGGTTGTATGTCACATACAAGTCTGATGGTGCTCTTTAATTCTAGACTCACTTGCCCTTAGAACAGTGGTTCTCAACCTTTTTCTTTCCACTCACATGCCACTTTAAGTAATCCCTGTGCCATCAGTGCTGTGTGATTAGTAAGGGATTGGTTAAGGTGGGATGTGAGTGGAAAGGTTGACAATCATTGCTCTAGACTCAATTGTTACTGAAATATTTCACTTGAGAAAAATTGTCATTGGCCCATTTCCTTTGGAGTTCTGAAACCGTGCACATAACGAGTCAATGAGGTACGATTAAAACAGTGGTTTTCAAACTTTTTATTTCCACCCACATACCACCTTAAGCAATCCATTAAATAAATCTGAACTTTGAACTTTTAAGGTTAGGTGGGAGATTTTTCCACACAGAAATGACACTACAGTTGTTGACCTCATCATCTACAATGATGAGTCACACTAGAGAAGAGGTGGCAAATCTCATGAAATAGTGCAAGAATAACAACCTGAATCTCAACATGGACAAGATAAAGGAGATGATTGAGGACATCAGGAGGACCTGGAACAACCACCCTTCACTATACATGAATAGTTTGGTAGGGGAGAGAGTTAGAGAGCACCAAATTCCTCAGTTAACTTAAGAAGTGACCTACCCTGGACACACAACATCTCTTCACGTGTCTGGAAGGCACAACAGCAACTGTACATCTGTAGAAAGCTGAGGCAGACAAGGTTACTGGCCACTGGTCTATCAACTTTCTACAGGAGCTCTACTGAGTGTGTCCTGGCTGCTGCATCATAGTGTGGTACGGTTACTGTAGACCATTGGATTGGCGGTCAATGTACAGAACTATAAAAAAGCAGAGAGGACCACCCATCGATGTGATTTACCATGATCATTGTTTAAAGAGGGCTCGTAAAATAGGTGAGGACCCTAATCACCTTGCTTTCAACATCTTCCAGCTACTCCCATCAGGAAAGAGATACTGAAGTATGAGATTCAGAACCACCAAGCTGAGAAACAGTTTCTTTCCAAGGGCAGTGAAACTGCTGGAAGGTCTGATGAACTGCTAAAGCAACTCTCCGAGACTCCACTATTTATTAATATTTATCATGTATTCATGCATTACTCTTGTTTGTATGTGTGTCATGTCTGCATGTGTGCTTGTATGGTTTTGCACTGTGGACCAAATAACGCTGTTTCATCAAGGTGTACTGGTACAACCAGATAATAAATAATCTTGAATTTAATTAATATCTGGAACAAATTGCCAGGGGAGGCGATGGAGGCAGAAGTTACATCATTTAAAAAGGTGCTTAGACAGGTTTTTTGGATAAAACAAGGCATAGAAATATATAAGCCTAATGTGGACAAATGGGATTATTGTATCCAGGCATCGTGGTTTGGCATGGAGGAGGTGGGATGAGTTGCCTATTTCTGTATGTTTCAATAATTCCATGAGACAGCATCCTATATACACTTTACTGATCTTGCAAAGTCCTCCTCACAAACATTTCAGACATTTATCTAAAGTAGAAGAGCAAAAGACTTGGAAGGAGCAATCCTGTCACTACAAAAAATTTAAACATTATTGAAGGACCCACAGTCTAGAATCTAGATCATATTAAATATTACCAGCGGTTCCACCTGGAATGGAAGCAATCCTGTCCCTCTACATCAACACTGAGAAATGTGGAGCATTATTGATGGAGCCCAGTCTTGTGAATTAGACCTGGTGCAGAATCAAAGATCTCATAGTCATTGTGAGGAACATAAAGCAATGATGTCAGTGACAAAATTACTTCTGTAAAAAAAAATATTTTGCGTTGATTAAGAGGTTCAGAATTATGTATGTGCTTTAGTTAAATTTTCATTCATTGTTCCATTATTCACTGCAATTCTAATGGTTTCTACATACTTCAAAATGTCAGCTATTACAGCACAAAGGACCTCATCACTCAAGCTGTGCAGTGAGAATATGAAGGGCAGTAAAATACACCAAATCCTGGTAAACGTAGACACATTTGGATTGTAGTGAGTCGGGGAGGGGATCAGGCTACAGAGTTCTGTTCAGCAATTCAAAAGATAATTACATTTGCAGAAAATAGTAAGTAACTAAAAATATTATGGGAAGTACAAATAATGAGCGTATATGTCAACATATAAAATGGTATTTGAACCTTAAAAATTTAATCCCAAATCCAGGAGTTGTCTTATACGCCAAGTATAAAATCTGAACCTTACTATCCTGTGGTTTAGAATGCCTCCCACGGCGATGGAGAACAGCATTCTTCTTCTTTTTCTTTGGCTTGGCTTTGCGGATGAAGATTTATGGAGGGGTAAAGTCCACGTCAGCTGCAGGCTCGTTTGTG
This sequence comes from Narcine bancroftii, assembly GCF_036971445.1. Classification (NCBI taxonomy): domain Eukaryota; kingdom Metazoa; phylum Chordata; class Chondrichthyes; order Torpediniformes; family Narcinidae; genus Narcine; species Narcine bancroftii. The sequence goes on from NC_091478.1 coordinate 5,446,225, forward strand.
GCTGACAAGTCCAATGTGGGACAGGCAGACACGGTTGCAGCGGTTGCAAAGGAAAATTGGTTGGTTGGGGTTGGGTGTTGGGTTTTTCCTCCTTTGTCTTTTGACAGTGAGGTGGGCTCTGCAGTCTTCTTCAAAGGAGGTTGCTGCCCGCCGAACTGTGAGGCGCCAAGATGCACGGTTTGAGGCGATATCAGGCCACTGGCGGTGGTCAATGGGGCAGGCACGAAGAGCTTTCTTTAGGCAGTCCTTGTACCTCTTCTTTGGTGCACCTCTGTCTCAGTGGCCAGTGGAGAGCTCGCCATATAACACGATCTTGGGAAGGCGATGGTCCTCCATTCTGGAGACGTGACCTACCCAGCGCAGTTGGATCTTCAGCAGCGTGGATTCGACGCTGTCGGCCTCTGCCATCTCGAGTACTTCGATGTTGGAGATGAAGTCGCTCCAATGAATGTTGAGGATGGAGCGGAGACAACGCTGGTGGAAGCGTTCTAGGAGCCGTAGGTGATGCCGGTAAAGGACCCATGATTCGGAGCCGAACAGGAGTGTGGGTATGACAACGGTTCTGTATACGCTAATCTTTGTGAGGTTTTTCAGTTGGTTGTTTTTCCAGACTCTTTTGTGTAGTCTTCCAAAGGCGCTATTTGCCTTGGCGAGTCTGTTGTCTATCTCGTTGTCGATCCTTGCATCCGATGAAATGGTGCAGCCGAGATAGGTAAACTGGTTGACCGTTTTGAGTTTTGTGTGCCCGATGGAGATGTGGGGGGGCTGGTAGTCATGGTGGGGAGCTGGCTGATGGAGGACCTCAGTTTTCTTCAGGCTGACTTCCAGGCCAAACATTTTGGCAGTTTCCACAAAACAGGACGTCAAGCGCTGAAGAGCTGGCTCTGAATGGGCAACTAAAGCGGCATCGTCTGCAAAGAGTAGTTCACGGACAAGTTGCTCTTGTGTCTTGGTGTGAGCTTGCAGGCGCCTCAGATTGAAGAGACTGCCATCCGTGCGGTACCGGATGTAAGCAGCGTCTTCATTGTTGAGGTCTTTCATGGGTTATTGCAGCATCATGCTGAAGAAGATTGAAAAGAGGGTTGGTGCGAGGACGCAGCCTTGCTTCATGCCATTGTTAATGGAGAAGGGTTCAGAAAGCTCATTGCTGTATCTGACCCGACCTTGTTGGTTTTCGTGCAGTTGGATGACCATGTTGAGGAACTTTGGGGGGCATCCGAGGCGCCAAAGCCCTTTCCTACTCACGGTGTCGAAGGCTTTGGTAAGGTCAATAAAGGTGATGTAGAGTCCTTTGTTTTGTTCTCTGCACTTTTCTTGGAGCTGTCTGAGGGCAAAGACCATGTTAGAAGTTCCTCTGTTTGCGCGAAAGCCGCACTGTGATTCTGGGAGAACATTTTCGGCGACACTAGGTATTATTCTATTTAGGAGAATCCTAGCGAAGATTTTGCTTGCAATGGAGAGCAGTGTGATTCCCCTGTAGTTTGAGCAGTCTGATTACTCGCCTTTGTTTTTGTACAGGGTGATGATGATGGCATCACAAAGGTCCTGAGGCAGCTTTCCTTGGACCCAGCAGAGCTTGAAAAACTCATGCAGTTTGGCATGCAGAGTTTTGCCGCCAGCCTTCCAGACCTCTGGGGGGGGGGGGGGGATTCCATCCATACCTGGTGCTTTGCCACTTTTCAGTTGTTCAATTGCCTTATATGTCTCTTCCCGGGTGAGGACCTCATCTAGCTCTAGCCTTAAGGGCTGTTGAGGGAGCTGGAGCAGGGCGGATTCTTGGACTGAGCAGTTGGCACTGAAAAGAGATTGGAAGTGTTCTGACCATCGGTTGAGGATGGAGATCTTGTCACTGAGGAGGACTTTGCTGTCTGAGCTGCGCAGCGGGGTTGGACTTGGGGTGAGGGGCCGTACACAGCCTTTAGAGCCTCATAAAAACCCTTGAAGTCGCCAATGTCCGCGCTGAGCTGGGTTCGTTTGGCGAGGCTAGTCCACCACTCATTTTGGATCTCCTGGAGTTTGCACTAAAGATGGCTGCATGCGCGACGGAAGGCTCGTTTCTTCTCTGGCCAGGACGGCTTTGCAAGGTGAGCCTGGTGGGCAGCTCACTTCTTTGCCAGCAGCTCCTGGATTTCCTCGTTGTTTTCGTCGAACCAGTCCTTGTTTTTCCTGGAGGAGAAGCCCAGTACCTCTTCAGTGGATTGCAGTATGGCAGTCTTCAGCTGATCCCAGAGGGTTTCAGGGGACGAGTCCATGAGGCAGATTGCATCCTCGTGGTGGAGCCAGTGGTGGAGAACAGCATTACACACTCGCATAACCCCTATGGTCCTATCACTAAATATTTTTCGATTGAAACTTACATTTGGGAAGCTGAATTAATAGTTAGTCTTATATTAAAACAATAATAATGTATTATAAATCTATCTTACATTACCTTAAAATAACAGCACTGTAAATGAAGCTAACAGCATATACCAGCCACCATTTTCAACAACTGACGAACAGTAAACAATTAGCCAGGTGCCAGGGCGCGTTGTGTTAACTCCACCTTATCAGGTCAATCACAATAAATCTCGCAGTGACCAGTTCCCGGTATGTTTACAAGACCGGCTGCTTGGAAAGATTTCACTCCTTCATAAATGATGTAGTCGTTTTATGAAAATCAATGATATCGTACTGAGGTAGAAAACCAAAGTCGTGCAGAAATTACCAAGATTATCGGGGGCAGTAAACTTTCAGCGGTAAATGCTAGACTTGGGGTAATCTTACACAGTGAGTAGAACTCAAAAACTGACATTTTATGTGGAAATTCTAGGGTCGTCTTATACACAGTCGTCTTATATACCAACATATATGGTAAATGTCATGCAAGCTATCTCATTTCTTCAAGTAAAATCACAGTGGTGGAGAAACAGCAGGTCAAACAGTGTACTTTATAGAGCAAAGTTAAAGATACATAACAAACGTTTCTGGCTTGAGCCCTTCAACAATGTACCTTTCATCATACCTTGACAAAGGGCTCAAGCCTGAAACGTTGGTTATGATTCTTTATCTTTGCTCTATAAAGTACACTGTTTAACCTGCTGAGTTTCTCCAGTATTATGTTTTTACTTCAACCACAGTGTCTGCAGAGGCTTGTTTTACTTCTACCTATTTTTCTTTCTTCATTCTTCACAGGCAATAGCTATCACACGAATGGGGCGTGAGCAGAGTCCTCAGGGAAAATCTGAGGGAATGCATTGTCCAGCAACAGACCCGAGTGACAGGTGAGCTGGCAAGAATCAGTTGGCCAATTTGAGGCTTTCTTAACCACATCAGCATGTGGCAACATCCTGAATTTAAAGGAATATGCTAGCTCAAATCAGTTCCAGCAAATTTTAATCCAGCATTGTCAAAATATGCCTTTCTGTGAAAAATATGCCTTACTATTGTCAAAATATGCCACAGAAAGATATTTGCTGTTCAAAGCACCAACATGATCAGAAAGGTGCTGTGATCAAGAGTCAAGCATTTCAATGGAAATTGGTAAGATAGGTCTTGACTAAGTTTTTTAGTCTGAAACACAGCACATTTATGGGCTGGGTCTAACACTTAATGTGAAGATTAGCTGTCAACAAATTAAAATATGGCCGTTTTCCCCAGCTGAATATATGACCATAAACACTTAAAAGATGCAACCAGATTTTCCTGGGCACTCTGGGCTTTCTTAGCTGCCAATAATTGTTGTAGAGGGGAATTTATTCAACAGTACCTACTACATCATCAATTATGCTACTCTGTACTTTCCTTCAATTTTTGTCACACAAGCTGAGCACTCACTACTCCTATTGGAACCTGTTCGAATACAATCAACATAGCTCCGCACCGATCAAATAAATTGCAGCTATGATGTTTTTCTTTTTTAAGCTAATTTTTATGCCCCGTCACTTCTATTTAAAAATAATGGCCCAAAGGGCCTGGAAGTACTGTGATTTATAGCTCCGCGTTTGGGTTTAAACTCCCAGTTGTTAAAAATATATTACTGTTGCAAAGATTAAACAACCGGGATTTGAGTATCCACTTCCTGCACCTGGGATTCTCAATTTTAATACTGCCAGGCCATATATACAGAGACCATTCAATTTATGAGATCATTTTCAAAATTTAAATGACACTATTTTCCCATGGAGCTCAACCTCACTAAAGCCACAGAAAACAATAAACCTATATTTTCAAATGATCCTAATTCGCATTTATTCACTGTGATTTTAACCAGTTAGGAGTAATTTTCAAATACCTCAAGCTTGATTACTCATCAGATAGCATTTTAATTTGTTGCTCCTTCCAAAGACTTGTGATTTTTGTTCCCATTCCAATTTCATCCTGACCAATAACATAAAAAAAAGTAAAGGTTTGTTTGCTTGGTTCACATTTGGCCTTTTTGATCCATGAATATAGAAGCCATATTTTCCCTCCAAATTGTTAATAATTCATAAGCAAGTTAGAGTTTTCAGAATTCATAGATCACATACAGCAGTCAAAATGACAAAAGGATAATGAAACCCGATGTGATTAAAAGAATGTCTAAATGAGGCTTCCACTTTCTAAATACTTCTATGGCTTCAAATGACCAACTTGCCATCCTGGCACTTGCCATGGCTCAACTGGCAGCACATTTGCCTGTGAGTCACAAGATTGCAGATTTGAGTTCTGTTCCAGACTTGAGCACAACAGTCAGGGGCTGATGTTCCAATGCCATTTAAGGGAGGGCTGCGAGACCAAAATAGTCCTCTTGCCAATATTTATCCTGCAACTGGCAAATCAAAAATAAAACCCAATCATCGTCACATTGCTGTGTGTGGGAAATTGTGATCGACTGACTTTGGCATTATTTTTTAAACAAACAATAATGACCATACCTCAAACACTTTGCCGTGAAGTGATCTGGGATTAACAGAGTTGTGGAAATTATATGTAAAATGCACTGTGTAGAATATCAGAAGAATCTCACAAAAGCTAGCAATGGTATGTTCTGCTGTATGATACACTTACAGTTAATTGTGGCAACATTGCATAGCTTTTACATTAGCTGAGTGATATCCATCTTCAACACACTCTTAAATGGTTCCATGGTTTTTTTGGGGGAAAAGTCATGACTCCCTTATCAAACAGACCATCCTGTGACAGGTTTGGAGATTGCATTGGTTTCGATAGGGAACGGATGCCTGCATATGAAGCAAAGGGCAAGAGGTACCTTTTTAAAATAACTTTAATATTTTAAATTATTTTAAATGTTTTGTGTTTCTCGTTGCTTTCATTGTTTTTTGGAAAGTTAATGTCATTTTCATTTTTTTATCATTACTTTGAGTTTAATTACTATGTTTCAAAATTAATGATGGCTTTTCAGCCAGCAAACCCTGGTTCTAGCCTTGCTACCTGTGAAAGCCCGTACTTAATGTTTGGCAGAGATGGGGTCAGCTCAGTGCACCATCCAGAGCCCGTTTACAGTCTGGACCACGATGATGGAACCAGGGACGTGACAGAACAAAGATAATGGCTTTCCAAGTGTGCACAGTGATTCAGGGAGGAGACAAAGAAACAGACAGTTGGCCCTGTAACTTCACTTCTCCCTCCACAGTAACTGCTTGGGCTGCCGAGTACTTCCTGCATTCTTAATTTTGTTTCAGTTGACAAGCATTTGCAGTGCAGTAAAATCCCTGGTATCCAAGCACCTACAAGGCTTGGCAGGTGCCAGATATTCAAATTTTCCAGTTGATTGAGATTCACTCTTACAATGCCTAACTAATACACCTGCATGAAGAATAAACAGCTTAAAAGACAAAAATACTATTCTGTATTTATACCGAACAAACTTCACTTGCATGAATAACCTTTAAAGAAATTTACTTTATTTTCAGTCACATTCTTTAAAACTTTTAACTATCGCTGTATCATCATGGAGTTGCCCAAAAGACAAACAATGACATTATAGATAATTAATATCCCCTCCCCCAAGTTTACAGATAAAGCCTCACTAATATAGTTAATAAAATATTAATACAGATTCTTACTAAGCAGGGAGTGAGTCTTTTAGTAAGACTCTCACTAAGCAGGCAGCCAATGGCGAGCAGCATCGAACAGCTCTGCATCCTAAGAGATGCCATTTTATTCAAACTCCACTTTATTCAAACAGCTGCTGTGAGCAAAGCACAACCAAGGCCCTCCGCTGGCTGAATATCTACTTCCACCTTCACCAAAGATTTGTGTTACTTCAGAAAACATTTACTTTTACAATTTAAAACCTTTAATTTACAATTGTATTTATTTATTATCTTAGTTAATTAATTTATTTCCTTGATTTCTTTTTTGCTGGTTGCTTGAGGTTGACGAATTCCAGGTAGTGGGGATTTGAAATTAAAATTAAAATGGGGATTTAAAATTTAAAAGCTTTTAAAATTAAATAATTTGCAATAGTCTTGGCCAAAACCAGAAATTCTGCAGTGAACAAGGTCAATTTCATAGAGTTGAACATGGATGCAAATTATTGGAAGAAAGTCATCAATGGCCTTCATTAATTTATTTTTCTGTAATCATAGTTTCTTTAGGTTTAGTACTCGGATTCTTGTGCTGGTAACAACTTGCAGAATGATTGAAACATTTATGAACACTTCTTTACATTATGGTTCTGACAATTTTCTTGTACATTTACAAGTCCATGCAGCCAATCAAGTGGATGCCACTTCTCAGGGCAATCCCATCAATTTCCTATGACCTATTTTCTCCCTGACAACCTTGACTCTTCTCCCATCCGCTGACACTAGTAGTAATTTATGTGGACCATTAACCTGCCAGACTACATTGGATCTAGAAGGAAACAAAAGCAACTGGGGGAGACTAACATGGTCACAAGGAGAACTTGCAGACTCCACACAGAGATCAATGGCTGTCAGGATGGAAAGGGGATCACTGGAAATGAGAGTTAGCAGAAGTCTTTACTGTGCCACTCTTTAGCCCTGAATGAGAAAGCCTCTCCTTCGTTGCTTACAGGAATTGTTGGTGACTTTTTTAGGGTGACTCCAAGTTTTAGAATCTGCACATTTGAATGCCGATCCTCTATCTGACCCATGAACATCTTCATAATTTTAAAGACCTCTGATACCCCCTGACAGCTTTCCCTGTTCCAATGAAAACAACCGCCATCCCTACATTCCAGCCTCTTGGTTGTAACATTTCGGTTCCATTGTAAATCTATTTTTGTAGTTTCCCCAGCAGCTCTACATTTCATAACATGGAGACTCGAACGAGGCACAGTGCATTAAGTGCAGCCGAACCAAATTGCCTGTAGACGTTTAACATAATTTCTCTGCTTTTGAATTCCATTTGTCTTGAAATATAAGCCAGTACCTCCTTTGTTTTTTATTAGACAGTAACTTCTAGTACATCCTGTGTGCTCAGTCTATTTCGGTAACAGGTCATGATTGGGTATGTGTGCGATTATAACCTTCAGGGATATGGGCATAAGAGGCTCATGAAAGTCAATGAATATGACTTAAAACAAAGATTCTTCTCTGGAGCCAAAGACTATTCAGGTGAGTAAATGTCGAGGGCATGCACGTTGAATGCCTTAGTAACACTGGTAGAGCAAACCAGCTGTTCACCACTTTTTACTGAGTGTCAGTTTGACTTAGTGATGGAACACTTTTGTGTTACAAAGCAGACACTGATGACATTCAGTGTGTCACAAGCCTTTGACTGAATGAGGAAAATATGTGTTTTAAGTCCTTAATCCTGGCACAAACCTCAGTCTACTGGACAGCATTGATCCCCGCACTCTTTTACAGTAAGCATCAAAACTCACTGGAAGGATGTAACTAACATAGTCTCTGCAATATCTTTCAGTTTAAACGTCAATTTCCTCCCCCAAGCCAACAACCCCAGCACGGAGATCCCTACTCCTCCAGCAAATGCTGCTTGCTTCTTATGCTCTGTTGGCTTCTTGGCAGCAAGGGAGTGGGAGCATTTGAAATGACACTGAGAATCTGGGGTCCAGCATAAATAATACATGAAGGTCCAGCAGAAACTCCTTATCTACCTGTCCTCAGCATGCCGTCAATCTCACACCAATTTTTATGGATGCACTGTAGACAGTATCGTATCTGAATACAACACAGCTTGGTACAAGAACTATTCTGTCCAAGATCACAGGGACCTGCGGACAGTTGTGAACCTAACTTAGTCTATCAACTATCCCGTCTATTAATTGTCTATAATTCTTAATGAAAGCTGCCATTATATTAAAGAATCCATTCCATCAAATCACTCTCTATTCTCCCCACTTCCGCTGGGCAGAAAACACTCAAGCTTGAAAATGCGAACCTCCAAATTCAAGGACAGGTTTATGCATGCTGACATCAGGCTCTTGAATGAACTTCTCACTGACAAAAGATGATGATCCTGCACTGTTTAACAATACTTTTCTTTATGTCCTGCATTTCTCCCCTGACTTTCCACTCATCGTAACCCTTGTAGTCGGTACTTTTGTTTTATCATTACACTACCTGCTGTAATAAAATATGGGTTGACTTGCTTGGACACCATGTAAAACTAACCTTTTCAGTTTATCTTGGTGAACATTACAAAAAACAATTCAATTCAAAACATCTGTGGAAGACTCTGAAGTTCCCACATTGGCCTCTCCAGTCATCTCACAACCCATTAAAACAGAGTGGAAGTCATCCTCCCAATGCACCGTCTAAGAAAAAGAAGCACGGATCCAAGCAGACTTCAGGAGTTGAAGTCACATTGATGGAGGTGCAGTACATTCCTAGCCATTTGCCCAGAAATTTATTCTGGTCAGAAGCCCTAAACATGCAGCCATGTGTTTTACTCTATTTATGAAACTTGGCTCCATTGTAGAAGTTCACAAGCAGATTAAAATGTATGTAGTCACTCCATTTTTACAGTCAGTGCTATGGATTTCTGAGTAATTAATGCTTCAGATAACACATTTACCCAAGGTTCATCCCTGCCTCTTTCACAGCCATGTGAAAAATTCTCTGGCAAGCTAATCAATGAACAAAGGATTAGTGTATGAAAATGGCTTTGAGATAAAAGATTAGTCATTAACTAACCGAATAGTGGGGAAGGCAAGAGAGGGAGAATAGTGGGGAAGGCAAGAGACGGAGAATGGCCTATTTGAATTTTTTTTTAAGTTGAGGAAGAAGATACATGTTAATACTATGACAGTTCAATGCCATACACTTTAAATCACAGAGACTGACTTTTCTTGTTGCTTCCCCTCCAGCAGAGATTCTTATTCCACAGAATTTGCAAGCCATAATTTGTCCAAAGTATTCAAAGAGTGGGAGAGGTTTTCGTAGAAGGTAAATTTACGTAGCTGAAGTATCAGCACTAGATACAGAATTGCTGAGGTATATTGGGAATTAGTTGATGTTACATAGTATGAATCTATTAGTTGATGTAACATGAACCTCACAAGGATATTTGGTCAACAATCTTGCGCAAATTTACCTTCCAATAACATTTCCTGAGTGGCAGTTCATTTGACCATACGTTGATTGAAAGCATTTCCATACGGTTGGCCTTGGGGTGACTTCTGATTGAGTGGACTGTCACTGGAGGGAATTAGTTCATTTTGAAATGGTAACCTCAGTTGTTTTGACAGACCCTTCAATTCAGAGCAATGTCCAGTTGAATTTTGATTGTCAATGGAAGTCTGTTGTCTGATAGAAGATGATGCTTCAAAAAGGACACATATTTTTCAGCTTGGAGAGATATTTCCATCTAATTAAATATGCATAATCCTGAACTGATGATTCTTTAATTACAGGGGGTTGAGTGAATTTTTCTTTCATCTTAAATCAGTGGTTCTCAACCTTTTTTTTTCCACTCACATCCCACTTTAAGTAATGCCTGTGCCATCAGTGCTCTGTGATTAGTAAGGGATTGCTTAAGGTGGGATGTGAGTGGGAAGGGAAGGTTGAGAATCACTGCTCTAGACCCAATTGTTACTGAAATATTTTGCTTGAGAAAAATGGTCATTGGCCCATTTCCTATGGAGTTACGAAACGGTGCACATAATGAGTCAATTACGGATGCTTAAAATGGTGGTTTTCAAATTTTTTCTTTCCGCCCTCATACCACCTTGAGCAATCCCTTACTGATCACAGAGCACTGATGGCCTAGGGAATCCTTAAAGTGGGATGTCAGTGGAAAGAAAAAGGTTGACAACCACTGGCTTAAATGAGAGTTGGCACACTGCTGCACTGAGTGAACCCCAACATTGACTCACACCGCAGAGTTCACAGTTCAAAGGATAAGGTGCTGAAGAAACCTTGACATGAGAAACTCTCAGTGTGATTATGACATTGCTTTTGCAAGCTTTTCCTAGACATTCCTCATAAGTTTTGATGTCAGATAGAATAACTTGTTCTGAACAAGAATGGAATCAGAGAGTCATTTGCTGATTATGAAAGTGACGCAATACAGAAAATACTTGAAGTTAAATGCTAGTACAGAAATCAAAGGCTTGACAAAGTACTTTGTGTTTATTTTGCTAGTGTATTCTTATAAGCAGAGAATGGCGCCCTATTTATTAGAGTGAAAAAATGTTTTGCTAACTGGAAGACGTACTCAGAAGAATCTCAATGTCACCACAGAGGGAAAAGTGAAGTGAATCCAGAAAGTCTGAAGTTGCTGGGGTTGAGTGCAATACACAAATATGCTGGAGAAAATCAGCAGGTCACACAAGCATCCATAAGAAGCAGAGGATAACCAACATTTCAGGCCTGGGCCCTTCATCATGTATATAACGTGGGGATTTATCGTATTCTTGCTTTCCTTCCTGGGCAGGTAAATAGGAGGAAAGGTGCACATATAGAAAATAAAAGACAGTGAGGACATACTTTATACATCAACCTGATAATTTTCAGTTATCAAGTGCCACGTAATTTTGTAAAAAGTCTGAAGGCTCCCCCCCCACCACCATTCAAGGAAGAGGGTTGAAAGCCAAGAAGTGGAGGTTTCAACCTTAGACAAGGAAAAATGATCGGGAACTATCATTTAAATCCAACTCCATAAGGTGCAGAGCCAGGTCACAGCATGCAGTAACATCTGTCTACAATTACATTTTCATATTTAAGCCCATTCTGGGCTAAACACAGCTATCCAGAAACAAACGCTTTGCTATTCTACAGTTTGGCAGCTTAGACAGGTATCTTTACGCTTTTCTTTCTTAAAGTTGAAAGTGTAAATTTTGTGACAAATAATAATTTATAAGGAATGGCCATGGCCACAAATCCTGCCATTTTCATAGGGTTAAAGAGAACATTGCTTCTCCATAATAGCCCAGAAATGGAGATGAGCAGATTTGCCCTGCTGTTACATTTTATTCTGCGATATTCAAACGGAATTTGAAAAGTAAAAAAGAGTTGCATCAAGACACTAGGACAGTGGTTCTCAACCTTCTTCTGTCCACTCACACACCACCTTAAGTAAACCTTACTAACCACAGAGGACCTATGGCATCCTATGTGAGTGGAAAGTAACATGATGAGAACCATTGCATTGGGAAGAGGCTAGTTCTCAGTATTTGATAGGAGTACAGCAATTTGGAAGAGCTCTATTTTTCACCATGTCACTTTATATAAAATAATGCCATTGTGGTGTCCAACAGTTATGCAACAATTTATAAAAGCTCCTCTTGTAATTATTCCATCAATATTGTTTGAAACTACAAAGGATGAATTTCAGGGAGATCCAAGTCTCTTCCTATAGTAAATTCTCAACTCAATACATTTTACTTTTGCAAAAAAGCAATTAATAAAGCAAACAGAATGGTTGGGTATTATAGCCAAATCAGCAAAATTGTTCAAAGCCTTGTTCAAATGATGTACTTTCAGATCAAACCACATCTTCAGTGCACCATTCATTCTTGATTACTGGGACACATGTGCTGGACATTTTGTCAGTATAGCTGGTATTCCAGATGATGCCTGTCTCATAATTGGTGAATCTAAATCAATTACATGCTTCAAGGTTTACCGTGCTCATAAAGGGTATATCCACATCATGAAGGTATACACAATAAATGGCTGGCTCATGTCGAAAAAATATTAATTGCTCAATTTAATGTTAATATTAATAGGACCAATGCATGTTACTGTTTAAAGCTGAAGATTGCCAAGACAACAAGATACTTCACTTTAACACTTGTCAATGGGGGTTAGCACAGTGGTGTAGCTAGTAAAATTGTTGCCTCACATCCCCAGAGACCCATGTCCAACCCCAATCTTGGGCATTGTCTGCCCAAAGTTTTCACATTCTTCTTGTGACCTTGTTGGTTTCCTCCCATGTTCCAAGGATTCTTAAGGGTTGGTAGGTTTATTAGCCACTGTAAATTACCCAGAATACCCTAACCCTAATGCGCGCAGTTGTAGAGGATATGGGGAGAATAAAAAAATGGGATTAATGATCGATGATCAGTGTAATCTGTGGGCCAAGGAGCCCATTTCCACACTTTATCTCTCTATAATTTGAGAATCGAGGCAAAGCATCACTTGATATGAATGACCACCATGCCTAACAAGCCTATCATGCAATGATCTTACACATTAAAATAAAATTGAATCAAAGTGATTTAAACCAATATCTAAAATACATTATCTGTATTCTACTGTAACATGGTTTCAAAATATCCCTAAACATATTCACGTGTCTTCATTTCTTTCAACCTGACAGTTTTGTGTAATAGCATGCTTACCAATAGCAATGCCAAATGATTGGTAATTTTTATGACCCTTACAAATTCAAATATATTTGAGCATGACAATAATAATCCTTGCAAGAAACAGAACTTTTTAAAGCTTACTTTGTTGAGAAAGATTATACATTCTATTGGACTGCAGAAAAAAAAAGTGCTGTAGATTTAACCCAGTTCAACGTTGTAAAACTAAGGACTGCATTTAAATTTATTTTTAAATCACATTCTATCTGTTCAGTAACTTCAGAACAAGAATCACAGGCCTAGTTAACAACCCTCTGGAGTTTATTCTTCTCCTGAGAGTTGGTGCCTCCATACCAGGCAGTGATGCCACCAGCCAGAATGCTCTCCACGGTCCACCTGTAGAAGTTTACGAGAGTCTTCAGTGACATACTGAACCTCCTCAGACATCTCACAAAGTATAGTCACTGGCAAACCTTCTTTGAGATTGCATCAACTTAAGCATTGCTTGGGGCAACATCTAGAAAGACAGATTCACTGACAAGATAGCTTATCTCGAACGTGCCAGAAAATGCCACATCTAAGGTCGAACTTCAATGTTTGCGACACTTTAAGCCAGAGAACTTTAAATACTGGAATTACATGGAGCTGGGACTATGTATGAAAACATCAGGAGATAAACAGGACAAAAAAATTCTAATTCTAATTAAACTCAAGAAAAGCACATAAAATGCTGGAACCTGTAAAGATCTGCAAAAAGAAAGGACAGATTAATGATCTTTCATCAGAACTAGAAAAAGACTCAAATGCTCTCTCATAAGAAACATCAAATAGAAGAGTGAGGAGAATAAATAATAATTAGAAGCCTTAAATCCCTCTGTTGAATGTTCTCCTGCTTGATATGAATTGTTTTGGAATAACTCAGTGCACTGGGATGATTCCACAAGTATTGACGTTCTATCTCAGATATTTCTAATTACTGGCACTAATTCAAGAATAGCCCTTTTTTGTCAATAAGATAATCTTTCCAGATGTTGTGTGATATCCTCAATCTGCTGTAATGGGTTTACCGGCCAATGCTTAGATTTCTTGAAAAGCTGAAAAACATTGCACGATGACGTGCAAAGTTCATCTCAACAGGGTTTTTTTAGGAACTTAGAAACAAAAATGTGGACAAGGGATGGTGGGTAGATGAAATGAACCTACTCAGTGAAGGAGTCATGTTATCTGTGTCTGGCCTCCCACTGGATGAACTATTGCACTAAATCACTGCCTTACACAGACTTTATTTCTCAGTCTGGACTGGGATCATAACATAAGTATGCATGAGAAAGGTTACTTAAAACATCTTGGGTCCTCTATCAAAGCCTAATGATCATTGCACTTAGTTCTTCCTTGAAAAATTCCAGTTTTTTTTCCCTTCACTCTTCTTCCCAGAATTTTTTTCTGGTGTTGCACAACTTGCTCTAATTAGTTTTACAGCACACAAAAGTGCTGGAGCAACTCAGCAGGTCACGCAGCATTCATAGGAAGCAAAGGGATAGAACCAATATCCCAGGCTTGAGCCCCTCATCAAGGAATGAGCAAAAGGCAGGAAGAAAAGAAGGGGAAGAAGGGACAGGGGGGAGGAGCACAGGCCAACAAGCAAGACGTCAGGGGTAGGACATGGATAGGAGAGCAGAAGAGAAAGACGCAGAGAATGATAGGGGGAGAGGGTAGTTTTATGAATGGAGGGAAGGGAGTGGGAAACTGTAAGGAAGGGGACAGAGAGATGGGGAAAAAGATGGAGGGATAGGGAAAGAAGAGATAGAGGAGGGCCTAACGGAAATTGGAGGTCACTGTTAATGCCAACTGGTTGGAGATTGGAATATTACGTGTTGTTCCACCAACTTGCATGTGGCCTCATTTTGGCAGTGCATGAGACCACGGACACGCATGTTGGTGTGGAAATAGCGCACAGACAGAGCAAAGGGGCTCAACAAAACAATCTCCCAGTTGGCATCCAATCTCTCCGATGTAGAGAAGTCCACACGGGAGCACCAGATTCAGTAGATGGCCCTTGAAGTTTCACAAGTGAAGTGTTGCTTCACTTGGAAGGAAGGACAGTTTTGGGCTACGAATGGTGGTGAGGGGGGAGGTGGAAATCGCAAGTGTAGCATTTAACACCATCATCCCCATAAAAACTGATCAGCAAACTCCAAGACCTGGGATTCAACATCCCAATGTGTAATTGGATCATGGATTTCCTCACCTCCAGACCTCAATCAGTGAAGATTGTTAAGAACATCTCCTCCACAATCTCCATCAGTACTAGAACACCACATGGCTCCGTTCTTAGCCCCCTGCTCTTCTCACTTTACACCTACAACTGTGTAGCTCAGTTCAACAATAACACCATCTACAAATTTGCTACTGATACCACGGTAGTGGGTTGTATAAAGGATGGGGTGAGTCGGCATACAGGATAGAAATTGATAACTTAGCTGAATAGTGCACCAATAACAACCTTGCACTCAATGCCACCAAAACTAAGGAGCTGATTGTTGACTTCAGGAAAGCCAGAGGTTTACAATCCAGTGATCATCGGGGGATCAGAGGTGGAGAGGGTGAGCAAATTTAGGTTCTTGGAAGTCATCATCTTGGAAGATCTTTCCTGGATCTAAAACACCAAAGGCATCATGAAGAAAGCACGTCAGCCCCTCTACTTCCTCAGAAGTTTGCAGAGGTTTGGTATGACACTAGAAACCCTGGCAAATTTCTACAGAGGTGTGGTGGAAAGTATGCTGACTGGCTGCATCACGGTCCAATATGGGAACACCAATATCCCTGAGCATGGAGCCCTCCAAAAGGTAGTGGACACAACCCAGGACATCCAACTAATGAGTACATCTACAGGGAATGCTACTGTTGGAGAGCAGCAGCAAACATCAAAGGCCCACACCACCTAGCACCTGCTCTGTTCCTACTGCTGCCATTAGGAAGGAAGTACAAGACTCACACCATCAGGTTCAGGAACAGTTGCTCCCCCTCCATCATCAGACTCCTCAACAACAAACTCAATCAAGGACATATTTAAGGACTCTTACTTGTGCACTTTATTGATTTTTAATTTTTTTTTCTGCATTGCACAGTTCATTTACATTCGTTATCTGTTTACAGTTCTTTTATTTTTTTACACGTTTACACTGTGTGATAATTAGTGATAATTCTGTCGTGCCCGCAGTTAAAAGGAATCTCAGGGTGGTATGTGATGTGTGTACTCTGACAATAAATCTGAAATCTGAAATTTCCTGTTGTCACAGCAGTTCTGAGAAGACAATTACTGGGAAGAGATGAGTGGATGAGGGAGTTTGGAGGGAGCGGTCCTTGTGGATAGTGGTGGGAGAGGATAACGGTAGATGGGACCACGTTGTAAGTGGCAGAAATTGCGGAGGATAAAATGCTGACACCACACCGACTTGGCTGAAATTCCAAAAAAACAAATGCCAAACCAAGGCCAACCACAAAACCTCATTTAGTTAGTATTCCTGCTTCTTTTGTGGACATTTCTTTTCACCTAAAAGTCCATCTGCCAGGTTGCTGTACATTCACTTAGCAGATCAAATATCTCGTTGAAGCATTTCTACTTCCTCACCACTCCTTACATTTCGACGTGATATTTGTCAACTTGAAACTGATCCTCACAGTAAGACCATTGATATAAATTTTCAATAGCTGGGTCCCAAACACTGATCCCTGAGATACCTCGTTAGTCATTGCCTGCCAACCTGAGGACTTGTTTATTCCTTCACATTTTTTCACCATCTGTTAAACAATTCTAAGTCCATGCTACCATATTACTGCCAATTACTGCTCTATTTTTATTCAGCCACTTCCTGCTTGGGACCTTAGGAAAATCCTTCCAAAAACCTAAATACAGTAAATATATCCACCTCCTTCATAAATTCAATTTGATACATCCTCAAAAACAACAAAAGACTCACCAAATGTTATTTGACAAATCCACACTTCTGTTCAAGCATATTATTATTTTCTTCTTGAAACGTCTTCCAATAAATTCCAACATTTTATCAACTGCCAGTGTCAGGCTAACACATCAATTGTTTTTACTCATCATCCTTTCTTAAATGCGGGAGTCACATTGGCTGCTCTCCAATGTGCAGAAACCAGGATCTCTAGAGTTTTGGAAGGTGGCACTCAAGTATCCACTTTCTCCATAAAAACTTCTCAATCTGGTTTTTTTTTGGTCCTCATTAGTTCTCTCTCATATTCTGTTTTCCAATTTTTTCACCCCAGTTTCTTGGCTATCCATAATACTCTGAACCACGAGCCTTTAATGCTGAATCTGGTCACTTTAGAAACCTTTTAACCGTATAACCATTTACGGAGCGGAAACAGGCCATGTTGGCCTTTCGAGTCCGCACCGGTTCACTGATTTTGTGCGCCCTCTTCAGGCATTGGTGATTTTAAGTGTAGTGTATCTTTGAGAATTTTAACATCTATCCGTACTTTGGATGTGAAATCTCATATTAAAATATTCAAAAACATTAGCTGTGTGGTTCTTCAGATTTAATGATTTCCCTAATTTCTCAGCAATCAATGATTGATAAACCTTTGTCAGTTGAGTATTTATATCTTACAGGAATGAAAATTTGTTCTGATTAATGTGATATATTTTTATTTTTGTGTTCCATTCCATCTCATTGATTGCCCACTACCAATGTCTTTAATGTCATTTCCCGATCTACCACAGCTAACACACTTCTCGCACCTTCATAGCCCCCTTTGCTTTGCTTGAGAATGCTGGTTTCAGGTTGAACTACATCAATTTCAAACCATGTGAAGTTCTTTCTCTCCTTTCTAAGGGCCCCCTCTACAACAAGATTATTAATTAACCCTTTCCACATTTATTCACACTTATTTGCCTAAGACACAAGCACCTCCTCCTCTTTAATCTGTATAGGGTCCATAAACTCATTGCTTGTTTTCCTTACTTCTGAAGACTCTGTGCCCGTTGCCTGAGTGAATACTATTAAAAAAAAATTAAGATCTCACCCATCTCTTTTGGGTCCAAACATAGCTGATCATTCTGGGCTTCAATTTTGTCCTTTAATATCTTTTTTCTCTTAATATACCTGTAGAAATCCTTAGGGCCTTCCTTCACATTGTCTACCAGAGCAACGTCATGACTTTTTTTAGCCTTCCTGATTTCTTTCATGAGGTTTTTCTTGCATTTTTATACACCTCAAGAACCTCATTTGCTTCATGTTGCCAACACCTGCTGTATACATCTCTCTTCTTCAGAACCAGATCCCCAATATCCCTCAAAAACCAAGGTTCCCTCTACCTGCTAACCTTGCTTTTAAACCTGACAGGAACATATGAACTCTGTCCTCTCAAAATTTCACCTTTGAAGGTCATCCACTTATCTTGCACATCCTTGCCCAAAAACAAAATCCCAATCCACGCATTCTAGATCCTCTCTCATTTCCTAAAAATTGGCTTTTATCCAATTTAGAATCTCAACCTGAGGCCCTTCCATCCTTCTCCATAATTAAGTTGAAACTAATAGCATTATGATCACTGGGCAAAATGTTCTCCTCCACCTACTTCTGTCACCTTTCCTGTATCGTTCCCTGATAGGAGATCCAGTATTGCACTTTATCTGGTTGGTTCCTCAATATATTTAGAAAAAAATCCTGAACAAATTTGACAAACTCCAATCCATTCAGACCTTTTACAGTATAGGAGCCCCAGTCAATATATGGAATATTAATATCTCCTACTATCACAACCTTATGTTTCCTGCAGATTTACTCCTTCAATTTTCATTGGTTATTGGGTGGTCTATAATACAATCCCATGCATGTAGTCATACCTTTTCTGTTCCTCAGTTCCACCCATATAGCCTCAATAGATGAGTCCTCTGGTCTGTCCTGTCTGAGCACAATTGTGAGATTTTCTTTGATGAGCAATGCCACTCCTCCCCCTTTTATCCCCCCCCGCCCGTTCTATCACATCTAAAGCAACGGAAGCCTGGAATATTGTGCTGCCAGTCCTTCCCCTCCCCTGCATCCAAGTTTCCCTAATGGCCATAAAATGTCGTTTTTGCACGTGCCAATCCACACCTAAGCTTGTCTGCCTTTCCTACAGTGATTGGATTGAAATAGATGCACCTGAGAATTTCCGCCACATACAACCCGTTGACTTCTAATAGTGCGTGGATTTTTCACATCACCATTTCCCTCCTCCACTCCTTTATTGGCTCTGGCACTCTGGTTCCCATCCCCCTGTAAATCTAGTTTAAACCCACCAGAGCAACACCAGCAAACCTTCTCACAAAGATATTTGCTCCTTCCTGTCAGAACAGGTCCCACCTTCCCTGGAAGAGAGCCCAATGATCTATAAACCTGAAGCTTTCCCTCCTGCACCACATGCTAAGTTGCATTATCCTCCTATTTCTAACCTCACTAGCATGTGGCACGGGTACAATCCTGAGCTCACAATCCTGGAAGTCCTGTCCTTCAGAGTGCCTAACTCCCTGAACTCTCCTTGCAGGACCTCCTCACCCTCCCTCCTGAGAATACCGTGAACTTGATCTGAGATATCTCGGACCCTGGCACCAAGGAGGCAACATACCATCCAGGATACTCAATCTCTTCCACAGAACCTCTCATCTGTTCCCCAACTATGGAATCCCCTATCACTACAGCTCACCTTTTGTTTTTTGAATATTTTATTTAAGTTTTAAGAAAATGAATATAGGACTGAATTAATATAACAATACATTGAATATAAAATAATAGAAAAACATTCATAAGGTCCAAAAAAAAAATAACAAGAGTCCCTCTTCTCCCAGCATTCCCAAATTCAAAAGAAAAGGGGACCAACAGCAGGGAATAGAAGGGAGAAAAATAAAGAAAATAGAAAAGAAAAAGCAACAAGAGCGAGGTTCGACATCTCAGAGTCACATCATTTTAAAAGTATTACATTTCAAATAAGGAGTATGTATACTAATAGACAAATATCAAAATAAATTATACAATCTGGGCATTTAAGTAATCTGAATAAGGTTGCCAAATTTTGACAAACATACTCTATCTATTCCCAAGACTATTAGTAATCTTCTCTCAAGGGGAATACAAAGTCCATGTTCCAATGATCCATGTGAAGTAGGGAATCAGATTTCCATGTAACCACTATACACTTCCTGGCTACGACAACACAATTTTAATAAATTTAGATTTACTTCGTGAGAAGTTAACTTTAAAGCTGCTAAATTCCCCAGAAGAACAATTCTGGGCCTAGAGGGAAGTTTACACCTACAATTTTAGTCAACACTTCCCCCAAATCCATCCAAAAGGGTCTTAATTTTGTGCATAACCAGGTGGAGTGTAAAAAGCTACCACAACTAAAACATCTATCAGAAAATTCTGGTTTATTTTCATGTATCTTTTGAGGTGTGCAGAAAATTATAATGAATCCTTCCATATATAGAATTAATTAAGGTGGTCATACTATCTCCACGTAGATCTGACCAGCATTGTGGATCATTTATAATGCTCAAATCCAATTCCCATCTCTCCCTTGATCTATGTCGTCCAGATTTTGGGCTTTGATCTTGGATCAGAGCATATATATTAGAGATAAATTTAGTTGTATTCTCCTTTTGAATTAGAATTTCCATGTCTGAGCACATTGGTTGGACCATTCATGGTCCCCACTTTTCCCTCAAAAAAGTTCACAATTGGAGATAGTAGAAGAATGTGTTGTTGGGTAAATTATATTTAATTTTTAAGACCCCCAAAAGTCAACAGCTACAGCTCACCTCTTCTCCTCTCTTCCCTTCTCACAGGACCAGACTCCATGTCAGAGAACTGATCGCCGTAGCTTGTCCCTGGTAAGCCTTCCACCCCCTGCTCCCATCAGTATCCAAAATGGTATGTTATTGAGGGGAACAGCCATAGGGGTGCCCTGCACTGCCTGCCTGTTCCATTTCCTCTCCTGACCGTTACCCAACCACCCTCCTCCTGCGTCCTAGGTCTGATCTTCTTTGGCTTGGCTTCGCGGACGAAGATTTATGGAGGGGGTAAAAAGTCCACGTCAGCTGCAGGCTCGTTTGTGGCTGACCAGTCCGATGCGGGACAGGCAGACACGATTGCAGCGGTTGCAAGGGAAAATTGGTTGGTTGGGGTTGGGTGTTGGGTTTTTCCTCCTTTGCCTTTTGTCAGTGAGGTGGGCTCTGCGGTCTTCTTCAAAGGAGGCTGCTGCCCGCCAAACTGTGAGGCGCCAAGATGCACGGTTTGAGGCGTTATCAGCCCACTGGCGGTGGTCAATGTGGCAGGCACCAAGAGATTTCTTTAGGCAGTCCTTGTACCTTTTCTTTGGTGCACCTCTGTCACGGTGGCCAGTGGAGAGCTCGCCATATAATACGATCTTGGGAAGGCGATGGTCCTCCATTCTGGAGACGTGACCCATCCAGCGCAGCTGGATCTTCAGCAGCGTGGACTCGATGCTGTCGACCTCTGCCATCTCGAGTACCTCGACGTTAGGGGTGTGAGCGCTCCAATGGATGTTGAGGATGGAGCGGAGACAACGCTGGTGGAAGCGTTCTAGGAGCCGTAGGTGGTGCCGGTAGAGGACCCATGATTCGGAGCCGAACAGGAGTGTGGGTATGACAACGGCTCTGTATACGCTTATCTTTGTGAGGTTTTTCAGTTGGTTGTTTTTCCAGACTCTTTTGTGTAGTCTTCCAAAGGCGCTATTTGCCTTGGCGAGTCTGTTGTCTATCTCATTGTCGATCCTTGCATCTGATGAAATGGTGCAGCCGAGATAGGTAAACTGGTTGACCGTTTTGAGTTTTGTGTGCCCGATGGAGATGTGGGGGGGCTGGTAGTCATGGTGGGGAGCTGGCTGATGGAGGACCTCAGTTTTCTTCAGGCTGACTTCCAGGCCAAACATTTTGGCAGTTTCCGCAAAGCAGGACGTCAAGCGCTGAAGAGCTGGCTCTGAATGGGCAACTAAAGCGGCATCATCTGCAAAGAGTAGTTCACGGACAAGTTTCTCTTGTGTCTTGGTGTGAGCTTGCAGGCGCCTCAGATTGAAGAGACTGCCATCCGTGCGGTACCGGATGTAAACAGCGTCTTCATTGTTGGGGTCTTTCATGGCTTGGTTCAGCATCATGCTGAAGAAGATTGAAAAGAGGGTTGGTGCGAGAACACAGCCTTGCTTCACGCCATTGTTAATGGAGAAGGGTTCAGAGAGCTCATTGCTGTATCTGACCCGACCTTGTTGGTTTTCGTGCAGTTGGATAATCATGTTGAGGTCTGATAGTGTCTCTGTAACTCACGTCTATCACCCCTTCTGCCTCCCAAATTATCCCGAGTTTTTCAAACTCCTGCTCCAATTCCTTAACTCAACTTGTCAGGAGCTGCATCTGGATGCACTTCTCGCAGATGAAGTCGTCAGGGATATTGCCGGCTTTCCTGATGACCCACATTCTGCAAGAGGAGCATTCCCCTGCCTTGGCTGCCATTTCCACTGTTTATGACGAGAGGAAAAAAAATGGTATCTCAAGCCTGTCTTTACCTGTGCCTTCCTGCTGAATCCTTTTTATTCCTCAAATAGGATGGCCCTTTCTTCCTTCAACACCTGCACCACCACCTCAGGCTATTCTCGTCGAAGCTGCATCAGCCAAAGCCTTGCCCATCTGACTCAGCCCACTCTGACCATGACCTTTCCCCCTATGCGGTCCCTCACTTTTATAGTGAAGTTTGGGTTTCCTGACCTCAATTACCCTTCAGCTGTTGAACTTGACGGCAAGTCATCATCTGCAA
Source organism: Narcine bancroftii (assembly GCF_036971445.1). Classification (NCBI taxonomy): domain Eukaryota; kingdom Metazoa; phylum Chordata; class Chondrichthyes; order Torpediniformes; family Narcinidae; genus Narcine; species Narcine bancroftii. The sequence continues at coordinate 5,468,779 of NC_091478.1, forward strand.
CTTGATTGGTTGCCTGAGAAATAAAAGCCTCAGCAAAATCAATAAAATGCTGAAAACTAATTATTCCTACTTGATTACTAAAAATTATTTGAACTACAATTCAAAATGTATTATAGTACTAATTTTATTAACAAGAAATGAAAATGTGTTGTTCATGCAATAGTTTTTATTTACAGTAATATGACAATCGTATTTATTTTTAAGTCATCTGGATAAGGTTTAAATAACAAATTATCAATGCTGTCCCATCAGGTGTAATTTCTTAAGACTTGCTATCTAAGAGATAATACAATAACAATATTCAAAGAAATGAATTATAGATCTTTGAAAGGGAAAACTTCTGTGGGATGCTTATTAATGGAACTAAAAGCATGGATTGTAAGAATGAAGATAGCCTCTTGAAATCTTCCATGTTGAAAGTACAACATTGTAATGCTTTCCCCATCAGCTCTGCATGTGAACAGGCATACCTACATTCGAGTTGTGTCTACAAGGCAGAACATGGTAAGCTGCCTCTTACATTTAAAAGCACATTTACTGGATTTTCTCCACCAATCTTATTGTAATATACTGTAATTACACAACAGATGAAATGACCCTGAGAAGATGTGTTAAACCTACAAAGAATATTACAAGGACACTGTTAACTTTGTCCCCTTGTTGATCAGTGCCTAATGGACAATTAAGGAACTTGCAGAAGGCAGCTGAACAATAAAAGCAGGCTGAATTAGGTGACAGCCCGTGTTGTACCTTGGCACTAAAAAGTACATCAAAGGGGTTAAATGGTTTCAAATTTTGCTGCTGCAGGGAACCAGGCTATAAAGAAGTCCAAGAAAGATGGCTAATGGCTGTACTTCAACATTAAAACGCCAGCCTAATCCATCTTATAATCAGAGAACAATTTGGAAATCATTAAGAGAAAAGTAAAATTACATTTAAACACAAATCAAATGCCCCTCATTGGACTAGTAATCTTTTTGATATTATTTTGCATTTTACTACATCTGTTCCCAGTGTACATATGTCTCTGAAGACTATTTTTCCAACATATCGCTATTTACCTCAGCCCACTACTTTAACAAGAGACTGAAGGAAGTATAATATGCTATTCAGAGCAGGTACTAATGAAGAATTCCATATATTCTGAAATTTAATTAAAACCCCAAAGATTTCAAATTAGATGCAATTTGAAATGCCTGGGGCAGAAATACATGCACTTGCGTGGCAAGGGTATCACACTGAAAGTTGATATCGTAATTGGTCTTGATGTATTTTGTGTTGCCATGCTGAAGCATAGAACTCATAACCATATAAAAATTCTCTATAGATTACCTGCTCATTGAAAATGCCATCACTCAGGTAGCTCTATACTAAATTACTATGCTGGTAATATGCACAAAGTGAGTCTAAGAGTCGAACGACACAGCTGCTCTACACTGTCAATGAGTTATGCATATGTTGTTGCTCTCTTTTTTGGCCTAAAATATGCTCTGTTGAATATTAAAATATAATTGTAATGCACACTCAGTAGCTTAAGCCATCGTGCTCTTTTCTTTCAAACTGCACCAGCTTCTCAAGAGTTACGGTGCTAAAGGATGCAAATCGGGGACATAATGACATACAGATAATAATAAAAACACATTGATTTTCGAGTTTTTCTTCTTGATGATTGACTATTTAGCAATACTGCAGCCCATTTGTACCATCAGTAAAACTCCTTTATTTACAAAATAAAATGGGAAATTTCTGGCTGGTAAGGCTGAACAGTAATTATTGGCTCTAACCTCCAGCCTATTAAATCACAGAAGGGTCATGACTTGTTACAAGTCCTTAACTACAGTTTGCAAAATAGTGGAATTCTGGCTACCTGAGAAATCTCTCATGGAATTATACAATATACATCTGCCAATCACCAGAATTTGAATTTGCTGCTCACAGAGATGAGATTCTGACAGCCTATGATACATTTGGTTGTCATCTCCATACACTTAAAACTAGCAGATGTCCAGCAATAAAAAAAACATAATTGACACTGATCATTTACATTTCTGCCTTACAGAGATTGACAGTACTTAAATGTTCACTGTTGTTTTAAATTTATTTTACCAACAAATTAAATGATAATGAGATTCTACAAGAGTGGACTGAATTACGTATTAAATTAAAGAAAGGATGGTAACGTCTGCTTACACCAACGATAAAAAATGTTAAGATTGAGACCTCCAAGCAGATTAGCCACGACTACCCAATTCTAACTCTGACTGGCAACTGGATAGAGGCTGAACATACAGCAAACCTTTCTTACCTCAGTACTTGCAGATTGTGGGGACTTTTAACTCATCTGAATACTCTCGTTCTGTTCCCCGTCATAACTGGTGCAGCGAAGGCCTATTTCTTCCTTCCGGGGCTTGTGAGAGCGAGGAGTTGCTTGGTCCCAACACCATTTTCCCCACGGATTCAGCTGGTGGGAAGTCACAGCTTCCTTCCGGTCAAGATAACAGAGCAGTGGGGTCCCAACGATGTAATAGGAATACAATCAACATTTGTTTTGAAAAAAATTCCACCCAATTTGCAGCAAGTGTCCTTCCCAGTACTCAGGTTTAAAATATGAAACTCCTACGAAGGAGCAGGTAGCAACAGTGAAAAATAATGCCTGTAAAACATGACATTTTTCTGGAAGCAAGAAAATACTGATTTTACAAAGACGATGCTCCAGGCTATTTTAACAGACCACCAGTTTAAAGATCACTACGTGGACATGGGTAATATTTCTGTTTACACTTCCTGTTAATAAAGAATCTGCTTAATTCAAGCAACCAAATAAAACAAGATCTTTTCCTCATTCGTTCATACTAACAACTTGTTAAAAAGAAACTTTTTTGACAAATTGTAAATGTGAATGAATGAGGTTTAATTGTGATTCCTTCGACTGATTATAATGACCTGACAAGAAGAGAATCAATACTTTTGGGAGCAATATTTCCTCATTCCTAGAAAAACACTTGAATTGTGTTATATTCTAGACTGTATTGGGAATCTCCGCATCACATTCGACCCCAACAAACATTTCTACCCCTGCTGAAAATAGATATCTGTATCCTGGCTCTGTTACTATTCATCATGTACTAATCTCAAATATAAAGCTGAGGAATAAAATGCTAAAATAACCAGAAAGAACAAACTATTCTATTGCGCTCATTGATGCAGCTTGAACCACCAGGTTTCTCCAACACACTGCTTTTTTTTTGCTCCAGAGTCCAGTCGTTCCTGCGTCCTCAGTAACAACTAATATCAAATTCTTTTTCTAAGCCCCATCTTATCAGTTAATTTTAGCCTGAATTATGCAACATATTGGCCACAACTTACTTGACCATTTGCATGGTAAAGCTAAATCAATAAAGGGTTTTGGCCTGAAACAGCGACCATTCTATTTGTCCCACTGATGCTGCCTGATCTGCTGTCCTTCCAGATTCTAATGCTTTGTTCAAAACCAAACCAATGAATTGGATCAAATCTCTGCAGTCCTCCTGCATTTTGGTTCCGAGATCACCATCATTGCAAATGTTGGCTCTTAAGCATATTTACCCCACTGTACATCAAGAAGCAGCCCCAAGATTATCGCTGAAGATAAATCCTTAGGGCAGAATTTTATATTCTGGTGCCTTGGGCTGTTTCATCCATGACTGATTAGAAAAAGTCAAAAAGTTCACTGATAATTGCACAATGCTCACTTCCATTGCAACTTCTCAGACACAAATTGCCTCTTGCCTGCAAACAGGAAGACAAGTTTCATTCATACCACAATTGTGTCAAGCAAACACAGTCTCCAACCATCGAGACTTGGTATTTGATACCTTCATGGTATTTAAGTATCAACATCCTGGAATCTCCATTGGTCAGAAATTCACTTCAGGGGGAAATCAGGAGGATAAACGATAAACTGGACATAAAGGAGATTCTTTAAGTATATTAAGAGCAAAAGGGTAACTAGGGAATGAATAGGTCCTTCTAAGAATCAATGTGATTGTTTGTGGAATCACTGAAGATAGCTGGGATTTAAATGAATATTTATTTTTAATTTATATATACAGCATGGTTACAGGCACTTCCAGCCCATGAGCCAATGGTGCTGGCAGAGATATTTGTATCTTTGTTGCCACGAATGAGATACCAGAAGACTGGAAGTTGGCTAATGATGTGCCAAGACAAGTTGTAAGGATTACAGGCTCACGAGCTTTACATCAGTGATGGGAAAATAACTGGAGGGAATTTTAAGATCCAGGGTCATCTACATTTGGAAGGGTAAGGACTGGATCAGGATAGACAGCATGGCTTTGTGCCTGGAATATTGCATCTCATTGGCTTATTGAGTTGTTTGATGAGGGGGATCAAGACAAAGGCAGGGTGGGTGACATTGCCCACATGGACTTTAACAAGGCATTTGACAAGATCCTTTATGATAGACTGGTCCAGAAGGTTAGATCATGCTTTGTAGTAGGAGAAAAAGGGTGGTAGTGGAGGGTTGAACTCTTCCATACACTGTTGTCTGGATCATTACTTCCATGATATTCCTCTAAAGTTGAGAAGTTCTGTCAAGAATACACTAGTTTAACCTTAGCACTGACGTCATTATATATGGATTGATGTAAAATATCTTCAGGAAAGTACTGACCAATGACAGGTTTCAGAGTACTATTCTTCAGTGAGCAGCTATCTTCTGAACTCACCCAAATAACACCCTGCAACACTGCCACAATTAATTCAAATGGAAATGTTAAAGAATTGTTGCAAGTTGAATATGAGGCACTGAAATAAGAGATTCTCAATGAACAGGAATGATCATTGGTTAATCTATTCAAATATTATACTTTCATGACAAGCAGAACATCTAGACAGAAAGAGCAAAATAGCCAAGTCTCTTCTATATAATGAAATAATGGCAATACCATACTAAATGTAACTAAGAATTACTCTGGGTCTACATATCCCATGTTGCTGACCATTCCAAAAGAAATATCAGCGCACAATGGATTTGAAAATATTTTCTTTTCACAATGAAATGAAGAAGCATTTGAACTTGTTTTAACTGTCAAAGAATAATATGGTACGTCTTATTTTAATTTTATTTAGAAAATACTCAAAATAATGTTTTCCAGATTTCAGCATTTCTTTTATTGGATCACTGCACAATTACGTTTTAGATGTTATACTTTCCAAACTGTAACATGTAAAGGAAATGCAGTACACAAACATTATTTGAGTTTTTGAACTTCACCAGTCATTCTGCATGAGAAACTGATCTAGCTTCAACCAGGGCTAATAAGGAGCTTACATATAACTGCAACCCACATCTTAAATAAATCAATTTTACTGTTTCTAAACTGATTCACTGATTGCCAGAGATTATTTCAACCAAACCCAGGTTACAAAAGAGTTTTTGCAGAAAGATTACCAAATTGTAACAGCCTATTCTCCCTCCACAGCTACCAAAGAATATCCAGTTCTTTCTACTTTTGGTTCATATTTCAAGTTTACAGCATCCACAGCTCCAACAGCCCTTGTTCACATTAATCTTTATTCATTTTGATCAGGCAAAATGAATTCAACAACTTACCCAAAGATTCTTGGAGATTCTGCTCCTGCTGTCTTGACTGCGATATTGGGCCAGATTTTCCGTCACAATATTTGCTCACTATTTAATACGCAATTGTGGCCACTGCACATCACACAGTGATCGCTGGTGAGACTCTTGAACTCACAACCAGGTGGGGCAAGGTTGACTACAGAACAGATTCTGTGCCACTCAGCAATCAGAGAGGGAGTGGGGTAGGGAGCATGAGGGCTCACCCTCATACTCCCTTGTGCCATGGATAATTAACATATTAACGCTTGATGAAGTTTCTTGGCTGTGTACTATTTGGTAAAGGGAATTGGTGTCAAACTCAACTGAACCCACCAAAAAAAGGACTCATCAAGGTTTCCATCTCACTCTAGATGGAAGCAAGAGTGTGAGATATACATTTAAAATATTTCGCTCAAATAGCTCAACCTTAGATCACAAGTTGTAGGAGAAGAATTAGGCCCTCATCCCATCGATTCTGCTCCATTATTCAAATCATGGCTCATGTATTTTTCCTTTCAACCCCATCCTCCTGCCTTCTGCTCATAACTTTTGATGATCTGACGAATCAAGAAGCTCCCAACTCTGCTTTAAATTTTCCCAATGTTAGCCTTCATAGACATATGTACAATGAAGTCCACAGATTTTTCATCCAAAGAAACCACTCATTCATGTTCTAATGGGACACCCTTTAATTCTGAGGCTGTGCCCTCTAGTCCATGGCATCTTCTCCATGTATATTCTATCCAGCCCTTTCAATATTTGGGAAAATTCCCCTTCTTTTTTCTAGACTTCAGCGAGTACAGGCCCAAAGCCATCAAACACTCTTTGTATGTTAACGCACTCAACTCTGGGATTGCTCTCGTAAACCTCCTCTGACACCAGCAAATCCTTCCTTAGATCTGGGGCCCTCTCTTGTATTTGGGTTAACATAAAATTCATTCCCCATTCTCTCTCCCTCTTTCCCCATCCCACATGACAACCCCCCGATTGAGCTAAAGGTCCACCCTGGGGCTTTACAGCAGAGGGCTTCTAGATGCAGTGAGATGGGATCCACCAATCTGGCCACCCTCAAACCAGGAACTGAGGCAAGTATCAGCTAATATTCTTCTATCTACTGGTGGGGAGGGGAGATGGTTCAGACTATTGTGATTTCCAGGCTCTGAGTAAAACTAGGCATCTTTTTCCACATGATGGATCAGGCAACAAAAACAATGAAAAACAAAAGTAAGTTCCGTGCTCATGAGGAGCCCATTAAATACCTGAGATTAGCTGAGTGGCTGCCTCAGTGAGGGGCCAGAACCAAGGGAAATAAACCAGAGTCTTACGCTATCTCAATTTTCAACAAACAACTGCAATTAGTGACAATTGCTTCTTTCCATGGGAAAGAGATTTCAATTCCCTGAATCTAGCAGGGAAAGGCAAAGAAAGAGAGATGGAAAGGAACAAATGAAGGGGCAGAGGTTCGCTCTTCCCTTGTAATTTGATTTTGAAAGGTTATACTGTGAAATAAATGAATTGTTTCCTCTTAGAGAGAGGAGAGAAATATTTGAAAGAGTAAACTATTTAAGGATGAAGGTAGGCCTTAAACCTCTACATCTCAACTGAGTGAAGGAATAAGGAGCATGGATGAAAGTTTAGTAAAGAAGACACAGTAAGTTGTGGTTGGATGCATATGACGAGCGTTCTTGACTAATGGTGTTCTACAGAAATGGGTGCAGGGACTCTCGCTGTTTGTTATGTATGTAAATGATTTAGTGTAGAAGTCATAATCAGCAGGTTTGAAGATGACATGAGGTTGTTGGAGCGTGGAAGATAGTCTGAGATTCCAGTGATGTTGACGTGTTGGTAAAATAGGCTGAAAAATGTCATACAGAATGTAATTCAGTTAAATGTGAGATGATGCATACTGGTAATACCAATGAAGCTAAGGTATGCATCACGAATGGTAAGCCCTAGCAAGTATTCATGAGCAGAGAGACCTTGGTGAATGTCCAAAGATCCTTGAAGGTGACAGCACAGGCAAATAACATGGTATATTGGATATTGATCTTCATTAGTTAGGGTATTTAATAAAAGAACAGGGAGGATAACTCCAACTTTATCAACTCCTGTCCTGGCCCCAGATGGAGTGCTGCATGCAGTTTTTGTGACGAAGGAATAGGAAGGAGATGATGGTGCTGGCGAGGATGTAGAGGAGATCTTGGCTAGGATTGATCTGTCAGGAGCAAAGGAGGATACAATTATGGGGGGTGGGGGGGAAGAACCTTTCTCCTGGAGTGAGGTAGACAAAACCAGACAACATAGATTTAGGGGAAGGGATAAAATATTTCAGGGGTTCTGAGGGACACCTGAGAGTACCTGAATTCACTGCCTGAGAGAGTGGTGGAAACAAAGTCGCTGACTGCATTTACAAAGTGTATACAGTACATTTCAGATTATCTGAAAACCACTTAACCAAAACTATCCTTTATCTGAAAAAAATTCGGTGGCGATAAGACAACACAAGTTGAAAATAAAAAAAACTTTTAAAAAAATTTATGCAGTTATCTTATTTTGTAAGCAGAGATCATGTTGATTTTTGGTAAAAATTAAACATTATTTCATGCTTGAAAAACCTTCCATTGTTTTTTTTCTTGTTGTTTAACCACTGATACCAGTATTCTACTGATGCCACTGGGCTTCTTAAAGCAATTTCTCAGTTATCCGAAATATCCGGTTCACTGCAAAACGTCCGGTCCCAAACATTTCAGATAATCTGAAACGTTCTGTTTATGAACATTTGAATCACTTGGGTGTAGAGGCTATGGGACAAGTGTTTGGAGACCAGATTAATACAGATGAATGCCCATCATTCAGCATGGATAAGGTGGGCCAAATGTCGAGCTTCCATGCTCTATTACTGTCAGATGAAGGAGAGTGCAAATAACAAGCGAGAGTATGTAGGGAAAATGAGTGGTAGCTTAAATGCAAATCTGGGGGGGGGGGGGTGGGGGTTAGTGACAGATGGTGGGAGCAAGGTGATAGCTAATAACAACAAGGAATAGGGTATACACCATGAGCAAGTGGTTTGGAGTTAACATCAGTTAGAATAATGGAATAATTTAACACAGTTCAGCTCATTGTGCCAATGCCAAGGCTTCTCTCCCCCCCTACCATCCATTCCATACAAATGTTCTAACATTCTTGGAAAAGGCAAAAAGATGACAGTACATGACAAAGAAACAAAATGAATTATACAGTATGAGGGAGAAAAAAAACAAAAGTGAATGAGAATGGACCGAGAAGCAGGAAGCCAAAGACAGCGGATGAAAGGAAAAGAGTGATGGGTTTCACTAACTTGACACATGCAATGCTCCACTAAATTGACTACCACCAATAAAATTAAGGTTTTACATCTGGTAAACTTACTTGCTTTCTGCCATCCTGACTTCGACATTGCAGTGAGCAATGCCACGGAAGTTTTGATGATGTCATTTTAACATTTATGGATGTCATGTGCATTTACTGTGAAAGTCATATCTATTTGTTGTGATGCTATATTGTAACAAAAAATCAGTGCATTGTCTACACTACTGCTAAAAGTATTACTGTGGATTCAGTCAAACCTGAAACTGAAAGAGAATAAATAAACTTTTGCATTGGAGAGTTAGAAAAAGGGAACAACACAAACATGGAAATGAGGACAAAGTGTTAGAGAAGTAAACTTGTGCCTTTCTGAAGTGGAGTCCAGCATATACATGCCCTGCTAATTTATATTAAGGAAACACAACCTTGAGGAATAATACTGCATTCCTTTCTCAAACCCGAAAAACAATCCTCCGTTACTCTTTCAGCACAATGTTGGACTACTTGTGCTCTGAGCCTCTACCACCTTACTATCATCCTGCATCTTTACCTCATGTTGCTGTGATCTGCATTTCTGCAATGACTACATTACTGCACTGGGTGGGTCACGTCTCCAGAATGGAGGACCATCGCCTTCCCAAGATCATGTTCTATGGCGAGCTCTCCACTGGCCACTGTGACAGAGGTGCACCAAAGAAGAGGTACAAGGACTGCTTAAAGAAATCTCTTGGTACCTGCCACATTGTCCACCGCCAGTGGGCTGATATCGCCTCCAACCATGCATCTTGGCGCCTCACAGTTCGGCGGGCAGCAACCTCCTTTGGAGAAGACCGCAGAGCTCACCTCACTGACAAAAGACAAAGGAGGAAAAACCCAACACCCAACCCCAACCCACCAATTTTCCCTTGCAACCGCTGCAACTGTGCCTGCCTGTCTCGCATCGGACTTGTCAGTCACCAACGAGCCTGCAGCAGACGTGGACATATCCCTCCATAAATCTTCGTCCGTGAAGCCAAGCCAAAGAAAAAGAAAGAAGAACATTGGTGGGGAATAGTGTGATCCTTGGTAGTCCTGTGATCTTTTATCTTTGGTAACATGGAAGAATTATTTGCTTGGACAATGTGCTTACTTCTTTCTTCTGGAATGCAGGAAATTAATTTTGAATTGTAAAATTGATGAAAGTCATTCATAGAATCATAGATTTCTAATGATGTTAGCTGTCAGGGAATATTTTCAATATAGCTGTGGAATTCTAACCACCTTGAGTGCTTTTATGAAGGAAATTAGATGAGATCAGAATCAGAATTTATTGTCGTGAACAAGTCATGAAATTTGGTGTTTTGCGGAAGCATCACAGGGCAAACATTCATATTGGAACCATCTTACAACATTACTATAAAAAATAATATAACAATACCAGTGCATGAAAAGTAAGGCAGGGTCTTTGGTTCATTGATTATTCAGGAATCTGATGGCAGCGGGGAAGAAGCTGTCCTTGTGCCGCTGAGTGCTCGTCTTTAGGCTCCTGTACCTTTGTCCTGGATGATAGCAGAGTGAAGAGGGCATGGCCTGGGCGGTGGGTCTTTGAGAATAGAGGCTGCTGTTTTAAGACACCGTCTCATGTGAATGTCCTTGATGGAGTGAAGTCTGGTGCCTGTGATGATGTAGGCCTAGCTAACAATCCTCTGGAGCTTATTCTTGTTCTGAGTTTTGGTGCCTCCATACCTCCTGCAACCAGCCAGTATGCTCTCCACAGTACACCCATAGAAGTTTACGAGAGTCTTCGGTGACTTGCCAAATCTCCTCAGACAACTCACAAAGTATAGCCGCTGGCATACCTTCTTTGTGATATCATCAACGTGGAGGCTCCAGGACAGATCCTCGGAGATGTTGACACCCAGGAATTTGAAGTTCTTGACCCTCTCCACTACTGAGCCCTCAATGAGGGCTGAGGTTGTGTTCCCCTGACTTCCTCCTGAAGTCCACAATCATCTCATTGGCTTTGCTAATGTTGATCGCAAGGTTGTTGTTGTTGTTACACCATTCAACGAGCTGATCTTCCTCCTGTACTTCCTGCTTTCTCATTGGCATTTGTGATTCTGCTGTCAACTGTGATGTCATCAGCAAACTTGTAGATGGCATTGGAATTTTGTCTGGCCACACATGATTGTGTGTATAATGGGTAGAATGGTGGGCTAAGCAGGAATCCTTGGGGTGTGCATATGTTGATAATCAGTGAGGAGGAGACATTGTTTCCAATCAATCCAACAAAACAATGGTCTCTGATCCTCGGTGCAGCACATTGCAAACACATATGCAGACATAACACACAGAGAGGCAAACCATACATAGGCACAGTACTTATAAATATTAAAAGACAATTGTTCAATAAATAGCATCAAGAAGAGTTTGTATGAGTGGTTCAGGAGTCTCACTGGTTGTGGGAAAAAGCTGCTTCTCATCCTGGTAGTTCTGGTTCTGATACGCCTTCATTGTTTTTCCTGGTAGGAGTAGCTGGAAGATGCTGTTTGCTAGGGGCCCTCACTGATTTTTTGAGTCCCCTTTAGATAACGATCTAAAGAGGACTTTAGAGGGAAGGGAGACCCCAGTGACTGTACCACACTGTGATGCAGTCTGCAAGAACAATCTCAAAAGAGCTCTTGTAGAAAGTTGACATAATGGTGGCTAGTAGTCTTGCCTGCCTCAGCCTTCTCAGGAAGTGCAGTCTCTGTTGCACCTTCCTGTTGTGGAGAGATGTTGCGTGACCAGGATAGATCACTTCTTTAGTGGACCTCGAAGAACTTGGTGGTATCCACTCTCTCCACTGCCGAGCTATTAAAGTGTAGTGGAGGGTATCGTCCCTGGTCTTCCAAAAGTCCACAATCATCACCTTCATCTTGTCCATGTTAAAACTCAGGTTGTTATTCTCACACCATTTCACGAGATTTTCCACTTCTTCACAGCCATAGTCTACGAAGTTTTGCTGCATTAATTAAAATATAGCAAAGGGAATTTGGAAGGGCGTGTAAAACTAACCTTTAGAGATGGTGGGAGTTCAAGTACAAGATATCAATCAGTAGAAGGTGAAAGGTTTGCCAAAATTGGAGAACTGTTGGCATGAGAAAGATTAGTGTAGTGGATGCAAAAGTGCCAAAAGAAGATGAATCCAGGCAGACAGAGATGGAACAAATGAAGTATGAGAAAGCTATTCAATGGAGAAGGATGGCTGCTAAATAAATGGAATTGGGACCCATGTATGAGGGATTTGTGGGGAGAGGGAAAAGCCAGGTATCTGTGGATGGAGTAACCAGAGATCACGCCAGAGTGCAAAGTGAAAGGGATCCATGCAGTTTGAATCAATAACTCTCACAACAGGTGCATGGAAATGACTTGGAGAATATCTGATAAATTTTGACTATCTTCACTGTGAGCTTTCATACTCTTACTGACATTTCAATTGTTCTACTTTAACAGTCACTATTCCAAAAGTCTCTGGAGGTAAAAACATATAAACCATTAGAAATTACCATGTGAGAAACTCCAGGACACAGCAGGCGTAGCGCAAGAAAAACACAAATATCCCAGAATGAAGTGACTGTGGAAAAGTCTCTACTGGCAGAACATATTCTTCCAGTGCACACTTTTTGTCTCTTGACACTTACAAGTCGACTTGTCACATTTTGATTCAATTTGCTCAAATCTCTTCTTTGGGAAACAACATCAAATCACAGTAGAGCAGCTGGAACATCAAACAGCGACCAGGAACAAAAGCTACCAATCATGAGGTTCCAAAGAATCAATGAATCAAAATGGAAGTAATTAACAGTCACCAGGTATAAAAAGGAAACCATCCAAATCCCTCAAAATACTTTTTGGTGATACTTTTTTGATTCTGGGTCAATCGTTAAAGGGATCACAGCTGAAACTCAGGTTTATAATGCAATATGGCCCAATATTCTGTTATAAACCTTAGTTTCAGACCAGATTCTTGTCTGTACCCCTGGTTAGAAATGCCAAAGTTTAAACTATTTTAAGTGACAGACTTCAATGTTTGAGGTGCCAAATTTGGAAGTTCAGGGCTGACTGACTGATTCAGCCAAGTTGCTCCACAGTTTGACTCCATTTGCTGATGCCCAGTCTCGTTGAAATTCCCCGCAGTACAAATTGTCGCGCGGATACTGGTGCAGAATCCAACTCCCCATCAATTACAACAGAGGATGTAGGACAAATTTTGGAGGTAAAAAGGGAAACTACATTCTTTTAAAAAAAATATTTGCTTTAGTTTGTAATCACTGATGAGCTTTAGGTGATATTAACCATTGCAACTTACAAAATGAGAAACAGAAGTTGATCATTTCGCTCCTCAATTTCCTTCCTCATTCAAGATTATGGATGATAACAGTTTAAACTCCAGTTTCCCATAACTCTCATTTTTCTTCTAGACCAACCAATCCATGTAGGCCATTAAAATATTCAATGACCCAGCTTTCAGAGATTCATGCTACTCAGAGGACAACTCTGAAACATTACCCTCTCATTCTAGGTTCCTCCACAAGTAGAAACATCCCTCTGGGTCTGAATGTACTGGAGCATGTGTGCAGTTGCAGCCAGACTCGCTTACATCCATACTCCAATCCCCCCCATTAACAAAGACCTCCGTCCCATCTGTGTTCGTAATTACTTGCAGCACCTTCACATTAACCTCCTGTGCTTTGTGTAGAGAGCAGCCAGGATTCTCCAGAGCAGTGCCAGAGATATAGAAGAATTGTTGAAAGCCAAATTCAGGTTTTGCAGCCAGCAGAACTCCAAATTCAGAAGTATGGACTGTTCAGACATTTAGGGGAAGAGGTCTTCTTCATTGTACCTCCCAAGGCCCATTTTCCACTGAAACCATTCTAGCGAGTTATCTACCCCATCCAGACTAGGGATGTGCAGACAGAATGGTGAATCCCCTGGGTGGGATTGAAGAAGGGGTGCTGGGGGAAGGGGGACACACAGAGGGGTTAGCACGATCAGATCCAATAGAGCACGTTAATGAGCAAACGGAATGAAGCCCCAACACTTTTACTGTGGCATGTCCCTTTCTTTGCTCTTTAGGGGACACTGACCTGCTGAGTTTCTCCAGCATTGTGCTTTTTTACTCCTTCTGTGGCACATGGCCACCTGAGAAACCCAAGACTCAATCTCATTACTGTCAACTCAAGAGACTGATTAGGGGAGTAGCCTTCAGCTCTTAACATTCACCTGCATCTGCAACATTGAGTAACTTCTGACTGACACTAAAGCTGACGAGGACTGGCTGTTTCCAACTCATTTTCCCTTCCTGTACTTCTCTGTGTGGGTAGATAATCACTGCATAATAACAGCCATAATTAGAACCAGTTAAGATAATTTGAGTGTACAAGTTCATAGAAATCTCAAAAAAAACCAAGGCAAAAGCTTGAACTTTTCAACTTTCTGTGTGACAACTTTGAAAGTAAGATTGGCGTGACTTTTCTTGCTGATCTCTTGCACTGACAATTGATTGGTTTATTAGGACAGGCAGCCCATGAAGAAATGAAGAGTAGTCTTTATATATTTAAACAGATTTTAATTGGACACAGCAGTCCCACTGATTTCATTCATTTATACGAAGAATCAGAAACAATCATTATTCATATAAACAGCTAACAAATTCTCAAAATGACTGCCTCATTATTCACATTTGTAATGTGGTTTTGAATAATGCTGTTGACTTAATCAGTATATTTGAGCAGAACATTTTGACAATACTAATTGTTGTTGCATGTTATTTGTCAAAGAACGGTTATTATAAATTGGGATAATCTTTTTGTGATGTAGAAAGAATTTGCATTTGTTTGGTTCCTTTTGTAAGCTCGGTCGGTCCAAAGTGGGCTATGGCAAATGTAGTTGTGGGCAACTCGAGGAGCAAATGAGCAGGTAGAGAAAGGTTCCAAAGCAATGAAATAAATGATTCAATAAAGGCCACTTTTGTGATGTTTGTTGAGCAATTGAAGTTTGTCAGAGTACAAAGAGGAATCTCGTACTTCAGAGCACCATTTTAAGAGGGCAGAAAGGGCTTCAGCTTAACATTTGAGATAAGATCAACTTTGTCGAGCGTACTCTCTTTTCTTCTGTTGGTCGTTGAAACTTATCGCCTGAGTAAATGGACAGGTAGTAAAACCAGATGAGCAGGATGGTAAAATGTCCATTCACTGTCCATTTAAGGCGTAACAATGTGTTTATATACTTGCAATGATTTGGAAGCTTATTCATATATGGCACACAATGTTGCTGCAGTTAGGGTAATTATAAACTTTATCTAACCTTCTAATAATGGAAACAGTTATACTTCCTCCATTTTCATATTCCACAAATATCTTGCAAAAATGTACACCTCCCTTGCGAAGAACAATATTACTGTAAATTCCAAGTATATCAAGTGAGGAAAATAAACATCATTTTGTAACAAAACCCCCTGCTGAAATGACAAATATTCTTTTGTTTTGTATTGGTGAAGGGTTGATCTATCTAATACCAGGAAGTCTAATTACTATTAAGCAAAATAGATGGAAAATGCTGGAAATGTTCAGCATGTCAGACAGAATCTGTTAATATTTCACCAGAAATATAACAGAAATCAGAGAGGACTGCGTTTTGAGGTGCAAAGAAAGACGGGTGCACGGAACGGGCAAAAGAATAGGTCCGGTTACAAGGTCCCTTTCCTGAAGTTGGAGAAAGGAGGGAATTGGCAGCGATGAACGGGTGAATCTTGGTTAGGGTAGGAGCAACCTCCTGGAAGGGTGGGAGAGATGGTAAATACTTCACTTTGAGTTCTGAAAAAGTTGATCAATAACTTTAATGAAAGAGGAACTTGGTGAGCTGGAGACAAAAGATGAGAGAAACTCCCTTCTGGAGGAGCTGGAAGAGGGCTAAAAACCATGAGAAGTTAAATGCACTTGGTTGAGGGCCTGTCAACTGCAGGGAAGTCTTTTATTGAGGAAAAAGGGCTGCCAGAATCATCGATAATGAAGTAATAAGAGTTACTTGCCATAAACCCAAGTACAATGTACTAATTGCCCAATATTCTAATTGTTGCAGTCAAACAGGTGCACAAGATACACCAACTATCTATAATAGTATACACTACATTATAGTATATCAAGACAGAAAAAGAGATAATAAGTATAAAAATGAACATTCACTGCTGCAGTTAGAGTAGGGAAAAAAGAAAGATGTCAATAGTGCAAACATGGTGGTGGTCTTGAACAAGTTTATGGTCACATGGGGACGTTTGTGGAGGATGACATGATCACTCAAGAAATGGAGACAGAGAAGCAGAGACAATGAAACCGAAACCTTCCAATGGCTGGCACGGTAGCAACGGAAGGTGATGGCCCCAGTGGCTCGTGGATGATACCTTGAAATGAAGATAAAGGAGCAGAGGAGGATCGTGAAAAGTCGAGGGAAAGGTAGAAATTGGCAGTATCACTGATTAAATCTCCCGAATTTGGGTGAGAGCAGAAGGCAGGGCCCAATGTAGGACTGGAGAAGGAAATGAGGGTGATGGCAGAAAAGAACTTTCCACATTTCCCAAGGAGTGGAAAGGGGATTTGTACGGTTATCATAGAAACATAATTTAAATAGGAGACATCGAATGCAGAGAGTAGGTACAATCAGATGTTGAGGCGTGATATAATTTGTATTGAGCTTAGCGTTTAGTTTCTGATCACCTTAAAGTCACACTTCTAGCGATTCCCCATTAAGCTTTAATGAATTTCTAAGTGGGTGCAATATTTTACTCCTGAATTTAAAGAGTTTCAACGTCCTCTTCTCGGAAGTTTTGTTTGAGTCATCAGGCTCTGAGTTGTTCGAGACATGAGAAGCAGAGGTGCTGTGCAGAAGTCTAAAACCACAGTTTTAATTTATTGTTTGGGCCTTGGATGCCTGTGAGATCTAGCTGAAGGAAGGTGAGAAGTACTGTCATTCGCATGGGCAGAAGGTGGGTAAGGAATGTGAGGAGAATTGGACCATCTTCCATATATCGGCACCTGGCCGTTATTAAGGTGTGAGCAAAAGCTGCCCACGTGGCCGCAGGAGGTGCTACACTTGCACCCACACCTCCTCCCTCACCATCATTCGCTGCCCCAAAGAGTCCTCCCAAGTGAAGCAACACTTCACATGTGCATCCACAGGAATCATAAGCTCCATCCGCTGCTCCCATTGTGGCCTTCTCTACATCAGAGAGACTGGATGCAGACGAGGAGATTGCTTCATTGATCACCTTCTCTCTGTAAGCATCAGTGACAGGGACCTCCCAGAGGTCAACCATTTCAATTCTGTGCCCCACTCCTGTGCTGACATGTCTGTCCATGATCTTGCACTGTCAAACCAAGACCACCTGTAAATTGGAGGAGCAACCCCTTATTTTCCATTCCAACCATATGGCAAATGACTTCTCTAGGTTTTGCTAGCCTACTCCCTCTTCTCTCTCTCTTCCCTATCCCTCTGTCTTCTTTCCACCAGCTTTCTACCCCTACCTTATCCATTCACAGAGCCTTCCCTGCTTCCCCCTGTTTGCTGATGTGCCCTCCCTCCCTTATCCACCTCTTGCCTTTGGAACTGTGCTCCTCCCCCTGCCCCTCCTCTCCTATCATTTTGTTCGGGCACCTACCTACATTTTGCTCATACCTTGATGAAGGGCTCAAGCCAAAAATATACTGGTATCTTTGCTACATAAAGAGCACTGTTTGACCTGCTGACTTTCCCCAGCATTGTATTTTTACTGTTATTTTGGCATGGAAAGTGATTTAAGCAACAGATGGCCAAAGGTGAACAATTGTGCGGTAGTGGAAATAGCTAAGCCTTGGAATAGAAGAGATATGGTGTTTAAATCTCAGCTCATTTCACTGAAAACGTCAAAATGGTTGAAGACAGCTGAGTAGAGCCCAGGAGGAAACAAAGTGGGTAATGGATCAAGAAAAGAGATAGTAAAGGCATTTAAATAGGGGCTTTCTTGGACAGTGATGGGATGAGGGATGATTCATCAGGTAGACAGTGAGAGAGTGGAGAGAGGCGAAGTCTGATATCAACAGTACATTGTGATGTGGATTGTGCAAGGTCATGTGACCACTCCATCTGGAATCTCCATTGTGGAGAGTCAAGTGACCTCTCCAGCTGAAGCCTTGTCGGAAGTCACCTCACCTTCCAATCCAAAGGTTAGATCTGCCCACCTTTGAGGCTGATGCATGTCTGGCTTTGGCAGCTGAAGTGATTGGTCTTCCAGGTGCCAATCAATGGCTAAATCTGCCGACAGGTGAGACTGATGCACAATTTGTCCTCACAGGTAACATGGACAGATCCTGCATTGAAAAAGCAGCACGTGCTGTCACTGTCTCTCTCTCTCTCTCCCTTTGTGTGCTGCTTTGAACCATATCTGAAGCCCAAGGTGCAGGCAGCTCCAGAGAGCTGACTGCAATGAGCCAGTCTGCATCCTGAGCCATGGTTGACACTGGAAACCAGGTTTTCCCTGGATGTTCTTGTTAGTTGTGACATTTCTGAGCTCCTGGCTACAGACAGTTCCTGACGGTCAACTGCAATGGGTTCATCCCGGACCCCAAGCACTGGAGACAAGGTTTATGTGTATGTATTCATTTGTTTGTTATGTGGCATACTGTGCCTGTGGGTGGTGGGTACCGAACAAGTTAAACCCTCGTTTCTTGGTGTACTGTGCCTGTGGTTGGTGGGTGCTGAACGAGTTAAATCCTCATTTCTCCTAATACCACGCCTGTGGCTGTGTATGTAAAGTCTGTCAGTGTGTGCCCTTTTTGTGAATTCCTATGTGTAAAAAAGACCACTGTTTATTCATAGCACATGACCAGCCTTGATCCTCTCTGAACTTGTCAAACCTATTCTGAACACAACACACACGTGTGCATTGGTACACACACCCAATAACTCAAGTTGAAAATATCAAACAAAGAGAGCCAAAGACTGCTCCTTGGCCTGCTCCACAGATAATGGTATTGGTGGGATGGAGTTGGAGAGATAAACCATTGCCAATGCAGAAGCGTGAAATTAAGTAAGGATCCACTGAGCAGGGTAGTCAACAAGAGGTTTTGCAAGAAGATGGTGTGATTAACCACATTCAAAGCTGAAGAGAAGCCATAAAGTACTTGGAAAGACACTGCAGCCTCGGAATCCCCCTTCAAAGTTCAGATTTATTGTCAGAGTACATACATCACTTACCTTTTCCTGCTGGCAAGGTAGAAATTCCACTTATTGGTCATGCAAAAAAGAACTGTATGCAAGAAAATATGTATACATGTAAACAAATAACAAAATGTAAACAAACTGACTGTAAGACAGAGAGAAAAAGAAATCAATAAAATGCAAAAGCAAGAGTCCTTAAAAAAATCTCTAATTGAATTTGTCATTGAGGTGGAGGGGTAGCAGCTGTTCCTGATCCTGGTGGTGGGAGTTTTGCAGGACCTAGACCTCTTTCCTGATGGCAGCAGTGAGAAGAGAACGTGTGCTGGGTGGCGTCTTAACCTCACAGACACAAAGTCGTTCACATTCCAGTGACATGAGCAATGCAATTAGGTGGTTGTGAACAGCATTACGTATGGATGAAGTCACTAGAGCACAGCAATGCCTTTCCATATTAACAAAGAACCCTGATTAAAACGACTTGCCATTGGGCTGTCTGTGATGAGCAGTTGTAAAATAAGACCGAGCAATAAAGAGTGATTAAGAAAGTCTCACTAAAGTGTTTCTTTTACCACATTATTATTGCATGGCTAGTTTGCAAAATATATTTCCCCTTTAAGAAACTTTTGGAAATTGGCAAAAGGACAATACAGGTCAACAATAAGCTCATTGAAAGCTTTACAGTTATTCAGATGTGCTTACATTAAGACCTTTCATTCAGCATATGTCATGAGTGGAACTGCATCATTTTCAGCTCTCATGCCAAAATACATGCGAAAGCAAGCCAAAACTAACAGAACCATTTGGAACAGTTAAAGACCTTAGCGTTCCTAAATAGCTGATGTTATGTGCCGTGTCTCAAATTCACACAGGATAAAATGCTTCATTATACTGCTGACAATAAAGCAAAAAGGCAATGCAAGTCAAAAATCATACAAAAGCCAAAATATTGTGACACAAAACTAGACCTTGCTGAAAAATGCGATGATGAAAGGGAGGGAGAGGAAGTTTTCCCGTTGTCCAAGGTTCGCAGAAATAGGCCTCGAGCCAGGTCATACAGTGTTTCACTGGTGCTGTCATTTCCTCTTGGCTCTCACTGAGATTGCAATGAAATGAGGCCACTCTTGTCCTGCAGAATTAAGTGATAACATTTGTTCAGCAAGTTTGGCATTTGTGAACTTCAAAATGGTTTTATCTGCATGGAAACAATTTTTCACAACCTTTCAATTTAGCAACCAAATCTGAAGAGTCGCCTTCAAGATTGCAGATGAATAACACAGCTCCCTGAAGATTAAAATAACAATTACAGCATACCGGGCATTCCAATGAAAATGTATTCAAATACTTGCCGTCTTCTATTTTTTCTTAATTTTTTTCTATCAATGGACCCTGAGAGATTTGCACACAATTCCTAATTTATGAAGACCAAGTTACAATACTTGCCCTCCTGATTAATATGAAAGTTTATTTTTAATACTATGACAATGTTGGATGTATTCAACACGTCAAATTCCTTGACCAGTAAAAGAAAATTGCCCCTTAAAATCATATAATAAACTATCCACATGTATCTACTTCTAGGCATGGCTTCAGAAGGTTTGGGATGAACAATATTAACATGTCGCCCGAAATATCGAAGATCAACTTATTGTTTTGTAACAAATTCCTAATCCCAATGAAAAACTGCAATGAAGGAAGAAACAACTTTAATAAACACAAGAACTTGAATTTTCTGTAGCTGACAACACTCACAATAAAACATTTTCTTCCACAAAAATTTACAATATATTGACAACAAATGTAATTTAAAAATAAAAAAACAGAAAATCTGTTTCCTGCAATTAAAAAAGTCCGTACCTGTTTTGGAACTTAAAGGGCAGTGCAACTTCTCATTGACGGCTTTATATAATGGAAGAAAGGTCTTGCAGTGCAACTCATCCATGACAACTACATTGCTGACCTGAGCTTGTCCTATTTGCCTGTGTCTGGCTTACATCCTGCTGAACGATTCCTGTCCATGTACCTCTCCAAATGTCAATTAAATGTTGTAACTGTACCTGCCTTTTCCCACATCCTCTGGCTGCTTGTTCCATATACCCACCGCTCTGTTTCTGAAAAACTTGTCTCCATCTCACCTTAACCTACACCTTCTGGTACCTCCAGCCTTCATGATTTTTCATAGCACTAAGGGTTAGCCCTCGCTAGCTGCAAAGCATCAGACTGGAAGCCAATACAGAAGATCATTAAGACATCCAAGAGGATCACAGGGGTCTCCCTTTCCTCGACTGACATCATTTACTGGGAGCCATGCCAAAATAGGGCTCAAAGAATTATAGAATTCAGATTTCAGATTTAGATTTATTGTCAGAGTACATATATGAGATCACATACAACCCAGAGATTCTTTTACCTGCAGGCACCAGCGCACACGACATATTTAACCCACTACCATCAAGAAGTGGTACAGGAGCATTACTATCAGGTAGGCCAGGTTAAATTTAGGCATACAGCACGGTAACAGGCCCTTTCAGCCAACGAGTCTGTGCCACCCAATGACACCTAATTCATCTACATCGCCAGGTATGGTTTTGAACAGTGGGAGGAAACTGGAGCACTTGGGGAAAAGCAATGCAGACACGGGATAATGTACAAACTCCTTACAGACAATGCAGGACTCAAACTCTGGTCCCAATCGCTGGTGCAGTAACAACATGGTGTTAACTGCTACGCTAACTGAGCCACCCAATGTGTAATAGCTTCTTCCAAAAGGCTGTGAGATTGATGACCATGTAAATCATCCCAAATATTTATAGGCATTTATTTTGATTACTTATGTGATCATTCTGTACTGTTTATTGCATGTTGCATTTGTACCATCAGACGATAATAAACTTGAATTTTTCTGCATCATTTCCAACTCCACTACACCTTTCCTTTACATCACTACGTGGTGATAAAATATCGATAGAAACATCAACAATTATTGAATAAGATCATAGCTGTAGAATGTTGAAATTGATGTTGTCTTCCATGTATTTATGACGAGTCCCCTTTAAAGGCAGAGGTAAAGTTAATTTGTATCTGTGCATTTGGAATGAATATGAACCACTTTTACTAATTGTTCCGTTTATATGGCAGCCTAACTATCATGAACACAAAGAAGTTTTCAATTTGTACTAAAGGGACACATTGCACAATTCAGTGCTCAGTCTTTTTGTCACATCACAAGACACCATGGGACACCATGCAGATTTTGAGTTCACTTCACTTACACCCATCTGCATGGGTGAACAACAAAATGAATTGAGATAGAATTACATTCAACCCACCTCAGGAAATAGTATGTTTTTAACTGGGATTTAATCAGAATTAAGCACCATTTACATAATACATTTAAATTGGAATTAAGGGCTGATTTAGATCAAATTAGAATTAAAAAGCTTCACGTAAACAGGGCTTTGTATCAAGCTGCGTCATGTCATTGATTAACTTAATAAATCTCAGGCAGCACAAGACAACAAAATAGCCTATTGTTGAGATGTTACCTGCTTCTCACAAATCAGAGTCCCTGAAGTTAGCAAATAAAAAATCCACAGTGACATTTTGGTGCATCAGATCATAAATCAACAAGAGTTTATTCCAATTCTTAATTCCAGCTGGCACATCACAAACATAGAACAGTTTCATCCTGCAAGTTGCTTCACAGTGTTTGAACTGCATTCACAAAGCTGATCTGCTCAATATTTCCAGTTCTGAATTATGCCAAGACTGGACTCATGTAAACAGTACAACAAAGTAGTTGACTAGAATTTTTTTTCTGTTTCTATTATCTACTACTATAACAAAATGTTTACTTCGATGTGCAAATATATTAACACAGACTGGAGGCCTGTAAATAGTGGTGGGCCTCAGGGATCAGTGCTAGGACCATTGTGGTTTGTTGACTATATCAATTATCTGGATGATAATGTTGAAAATTGGATCAGTAAGTTTTCTGATGACACTAAGATTGGAGGCATTGTGGACAGAGAGGAAGGCTTTCAAAGCTTGCAGAGGGATCTGGACCAAATGGAAAAATGGGCCAGAAAATGGCAGATGGAATTTAATGCAGACAAGTGTGAGATGTTGCAGTTTGGAAGGATAAACCAAGGTAGGACATCCAGAGTAACTGGTAGGGCACTGAGGAGTGCGGGGGAACAAAGGGATCTGGGAATAATTCCCTGAAGGTGATGACACAGGTAGACAGGGTTGTGAAGAAAGCTTTTTGGCACCTTGGCCTTCATTAATCAAAGTATTGAGTACAGGAGTTGGGATGCTATGGTGAGGTTGTATAAGACATTAGTGAGACCAAATTTGGAGAATTGTGTGCAGTTCTGGTGGCCAAACTACAGGAAGGATATCAGTAAGATTGAATGAGTGCAGAGAAGATTTACAAGGATGTTGCTGGGTCTTCAGGAGTTGAGTTACAGGCAAAGGCTAAACAGGTTCGGACTTTATTCCCTGGAGCGAGAAGAATGAGGGGAGATTTGATAGAGGTTTACAAAATTATGAGAGAAATAGACTGGGTAAATGCGAGAAGGCTCTTTCCACTTAGACTGGGAGAGATAAATTCAAGAGGACATGGCTTTAGGGTGAAAGGGAAAAGGGGGGGGGGGGAACATCAGGGGAACTTCGGAGAGTGTGGAACGAGCTGCCTTCTGACAAGGTAAATGCAGGCTCACTCTCGAGTTTTAAGAATAAATTGGATAGATTCATGGATGGGAGAGATCTGGAGGGTTATGGACTAGCAGAATGATGTTTGGCACACACTAGAAGGGCTGAATGGCCTGCTTTCTGTGCTGTAGTGTTCTATAGTTCTACATTTTCAATTAGGTATGCAGGCAGTCAATTATTTGACTGCTCAATGTTCCATTAGCAGCACAGGGAATAGCTCCACAAACTTTAGTCTTTGCTTTGATCCAGAGTTCAACTTATCTTATCAATTACAGCAAGCCCACAGTCATAGGATTTACTTCTATTAAATACATCGATTATTAGTATATCGACTACACACTAAGCATAGGTGAATTGTGTTGAAAATCCATTAACTTGGTACTTCACCTCATTAATAAATAATCTCAACCCCTTAAGTGCTCCTTCTTTTATATAAAATGGTTTATACTGTTTTATAAATAATACATATTTATCTGTTACCATCTGTGACTGATATTCTATGTTATCTGCATATAACACTAATAGTCACCAACATTTTGAATTTTTGAACCATTCTGTTTGTCACAGTTAAAATCATATTTAATTTCCTTGCGGTACCTTGTCACAGCCGTTTTTGGTATCACAGCTGCAGGATGTTAAAAGGTTCATTTAACAACAAAAAGTCATTTTGGAACGCTAAATATATATTGACATAAGCATGCTGACCAGATGCCAATGTACAATACTTAAAGAACAGCGAATATAATTGTGAAATAGGAGTTCAACTGTGCTTTCATTTTGAAGTAGAGCATAGAAGGGTATTCTCCGTATAGACTCACCCACATTCTGTACATCCTCAAAGATAACCACTTCCTCCAGTTATGATCACTAACATCTGTGTGTGTGTTTGTAAAATAAATGATTTAAACCACTAACTTCTCATTTTTCAGCCACAGCTAAATATCCAGCTGTTGTCCTTTTAATTTGAATATCAGAAAGTTCCTGAAAAAAAATCTTTGAGCACAGTTTTGTATTCAACACCTATATGAAACTTGAAATTCAACCAAATGTAACTGAGGCCTCACTTGGTATGGTCAGGTTGGATCGCTGTCACTAGCACCTAGGGGTTTATTAATAGGCAGAAATTAATTGTATGTAGACTGAATTAATGAGATGGAAAAACATGCATATTTCAGCTAATGCTGAGGGGAATGGCCTCTTGAAGCATCCTTAATGAAGTAGGTCTGTCCAAAGCAATGATGTGCAGAACAGAACCCAGCGAATTAAAGTACCCAGCTGATCATGTAGGTTGCAACTACTGTAAAAACTGCTGTGAAATGTAAACAGCAGACAATGGTTTTGAGCACAAAGTTGACCCCTGTTGCGCATTCTGCAGCCTGCTATCTACAGATTTATAAATAAATGATTAGATGTAAAATCTCTGGAGGATTTTCCTTTTCCACAGCAATTACAAGAGCAGATTATTGCCATTCAAGTGTAGTTCCAGTTAAAGTTCATTGACTAGCAGGAATCATTCATTTCTGTCCTTATATCTGAAGTCACTGTGATAGAAAAACTTACTGCCAAGCATGTAGTAAACAAATTGCAACAAGACGACATAATAAAAATATTATGTGCATTGTTTAGTTCTCCAATGATCATAGAAGAAACAGACAGTAGTAGCAAAATCAAATTACTTTTAACATGTTCAGCCAACCAGGATATTCATTGTTACGTCAACATTGTGATGTCATCTGGGCGGCATGGTTCCCGCAACGCTGTTACAGCACCAGCGACCCGAGTTCAAATCCTGCACTGTCTGCAAGGAGTTTATACGCTCTCCCCATGTCTGCGAGGGCTTTCCCCATGGGCTCTGGTTTTCTCCCACCCTTCAAAAACGTATAGGGTTGAGGGCAAATTGGGTGTAATTGGGCGGAATGAGCTTGTGGGGCGGAAGGGCCTGCCACCATGTTGTACGTCTAAATTTTGTATTGTGACTGAAATATGGCCTTACATTTTGGACAATTCCTGATAAATCCATGTGCTGGATTTACAACAGTCAATGAGATAACAAATGTTAGTTGGCCCCAACAATTTATTTTTAAATTTTAAGCACAGAATGTGTATTTCACCCGATGATCATAGAGTGACTCCTATAACACCAGGAATGTACCTACCATTGTGATCAGGTTGAATGCTGCTTGTCTGCTGTGGTTAGAAATGACACATTCTCAAAAGAGCCCTATGCGTGTGTATGAAGTCGAATTCTCCTCCTTGCCATGACACTTCCTTTGGGAACTCTACAAAAAGCTTGTATAAACAGAGAGGGGGAAGGTGCTTTTCAAGAAGGCATGTTGTAATGAAACAATATTTGTCAGGAAACCATTATTAGAAAGCCTTTTAAAAAGGGAACACTCAAAAATACATGCATACATCTGCACATAAGAATGTAAAGGAGGTGCATTCTAATTATATTAAAATGGACCCAAATTAAAATTGTTCTGTAATGAGCCAACAGTATATCACATGATAAGTAGGTCATATTGCTGTTAAAATATTTTCCAACTGCTAAAATATCCTTTCATATATTCTGCTCAGACAAAAATCTTTCAAAACAGGAATAACCATTGCTTTGAAGGGAAACTTGATGTGAGTCGCCTTAAATATATGGTCAATGTTACAGGTGCATAGTTGATATGTGTAAAGGAGTGGTACAGTTGGCGTAGCAGTTAGCGCCACGCCTTTACAGCGCCAGCAATGGGGACCACTCTGGGGTTCGAATCCCACACTGCCTATAAGGAGTTGACATGTTCTCCCCGTGTCTGCGTGGGTTTTCCTCGGGGCCTCCGGTTTCCTCCCACCATACAAAATGTACTGGGGGGGGGGTGTAGGTTAACGGAATGTAAATTGGGTGGCACGGACTCATGGGCTGAAATGACCTGTTACCGTACTGTATGTATGTCTAAATTTAAATTTAAAATTGGTCTTTCATGTTACATATAGAATATAGTCAATTAAGAAGTTTATGTCCACTACAGCAAAGTACCACTTTATGTATGAAATATGAGTGAACGTGCAAGTGGTCTATCAGCTCTTTACAATGTTACAAAGCAAAGGTGTCTAGGTGTACAAGACAGCATTCAACTGATGGCAAAGGTAACATGCTTATATAAATTCCAAGCTTTTTGGCAGATCCTCACATTGTTCTTGCAGTATACAGAGTGATTTATATTGCTGATGGAAAACCATAATTTCTATTAATATTATCTTTAGAGTTTTAAAGTTAAAAATTCAAAATTCGAGTTAATGTTTCAGAGAAATGCAAGAACCACGTTATTTCCATGCAAGGACTACCTTTGTTGCAAGAGTTTACATTACAGTTTTGGAATCTGTTTTAATTCACTCTGTCCCTTCTGAATGAAAATCTTTGCCTGGCTATTTTCTGTTCTGATTGCACTGTTGATTAACAATGACCTCCACTGAATTAAAGCCCGCTTTGTGCAATGCTCCCTTACACACATCCATTAGATGGAAATTCTCACCAACAGGCCAGAAATTCAATCAACAAGTATGTCAAATTTATTTATAAAGGCATGTACTTTTCTAAAATAAAGTAGATTTGTCTTAAACAGTCCAGATTATTTGCATCATTTCAGATATTTCAATATTACCCCATTAAACACCACAAACATCTTCTGCAACACAATCTGTCCTTTGAAATGTTTGATAACTGACCAGATATTTCCATGAGGCAGGAAACATCGTTAAGCCAAACAATGTTCTTTAATCTAAACATATATTAGGATGAAACAAAACATAATCCTCAGCATCTTTTATGCTGAGAAATTTATTTGGACTTGAACCTATGATGCTTGATCTCAACACCCACTCAGTAGGTCTGTTTCCATGCTGTCTGACTGTTTCTGTAATGATCCTGGTGGAGTTAAAATAGTTGGGCACACAATAAAGTGACATGTTCATCCTGAATAGCAGACTGTCTAGATTTCTTTCTACTTTCCTGTGAGTCTGGTGCATGCATAATGGGGCTGGTGTAGAGATACCTCCTTCCGTTTTATTTCCAACCATCCCAGACAAATTTGACTCCAGCTAAATCTCAATGTACAGTTGATGCGATTATCCAAAGAAGAAGCACTGTGGTGCACGGGATTCAATTGTCTGAAAGTTATTCAGTAAAGCTGGCCTTCTTATTGGAAAAGGATTTGTCTAATGCAGCCATTCTCAATGGAGCCCTAACCAACACCCACTCCCCCTCGGACCAAAGCACATTTAAGTCAATGCCTTGTTTTCTTTTCACCTTGCAAAATATAAATATTTTTCACTTTCTTTATGTAGTCGGTAGGAGTATGGAAGAAATCAAAACTTGACTGCTTCACAGGGAAGGGACTCCATCGACATGAAACAGAGTCCTAGGGAGGCAACTGCAACAAAAAAGGTTGAAAATGGCTGGGCTAAAGTATGAAAGTGGCCTGAACCCAGCACTATTCCATGAATTGGATGGCACGGACACATTGGCCTGTATCGTGCTGTATGTCTAAAAATTTAAATTAAAATTTAAAAATATTTAAAATCTAGCCTCATTGAAATTAGCCAAGTTACAGGTGCATGAATGGTGGGCAGTAAACCCTTCGAGATTGGGTGACTTTGTCTTTAGGTAGAGTTCCTGCTGACTCTGCTGTGGTCTTGGAAGGGTGACCAGCTGCACAGGAAACTGGCAAGTAAAGAGGCTGGCATGTACACAGTGATTCTTCAGGGTCATGTAATGCATTGCTCCTGTGTTGGCCTCATATCTGCATGTGCACTGATATTGGTGGCAAATCTTGGCCTAATGGAGTAAATCCAAAATCTATGGGATAATTCACCAACTCTCACTCTCAAATTCTCACAAGTTGTCTGCTGACAGTTGCATTACTTAAAAAAAAAATAAAACATTGCTCAAAACATGAAGCAAAAACAGAAAATGCAGGAAACACAAAGTAGGTCAGGCAGTAATGGTGGAGAATAAGAGAATTAATGTTTCAGGCCTATTCCAATGAAAGGCTTTCAACCCAGCCATTAACTCTGTCTCGCATTCCAGGGAGACCGGCTGGTCTGCTGAGTGTTTCCACTATTTTTAAAGACCTTATTATTAGCTTCAACTCTTTTTTGTGAATCTTTATTACACGCACACATAGATTGGCCAAAATTCCAGCTGATCAATGGCTCACACAGCTTTACACAGTCAATGTTTAAAAAATGAATTGCTGCCATTTTGATTATTTGTGAAAGTTGCAACTATTGCCTTTTCCTGATTTCCCTGAAAAGATGGTAGTTGGTTCACTCCTTGAAATATTGCATCCATCCTGCTGATGGTGCAGTGGGTCGACAACCTCAGAACCTCGTCCTAAAAGATTTGATACACTAAAATTAATACACTAAAACCCCAGGTATCCGGAATTCAAACACCGAGAGCCTCAAGCTAATGGCAAAAAAATTGAGGAAAATAAATAATAGGTAAAAATATGAAAGTTTAAAATTGTAAAATTAAATGTTCTCTGAAGTAACACATAAATTTGGTGAAGATGAGAACAAAGATTCATCCAGCGGAAGGCCTTGGTCGGGCTTTGCTCGTAGAAGCTGTTTGAATAAAGTTGTGTGGAATCAGCAATGGCGCCGCCCAGGATGGAGAGCTGTTTGATGCCTTTTGCCATTGGGGTGACTCTCTTAAAGTGTCTCCTTATCCCTGCTTAGTAAGAATCGCCCCGGTCAGATGCTTTATCTGTAATTATCTACAATGTTATTGTACGTCCTTTGGGCAGCTCCGTGGAGGGAGAGGAACCTGCAGATGCAGCGACGGTTAAATGTTTTCAAAGTATGTGACCGAAATTAAAGTAAAATATTTTAAAAATTCATGCAAGTAAAGTTTGTTCAAGGTAAGTACAGTATGGTATTTTTTTCTATTAAATGGTTCTCTCTTAATTCAGGTGAATTAGTTAGCCATTGTAAGAATAAGTCCGAAGCAACCCGAAAACACACTAATCCGGCATCTATCAATCCCCATAGGTGTTGGATACCGGGGTTTTTACTGTATAAGGGCAAATTCAATTACAGTGTGACATGAGGGTGGGCAAGGATTTGGCCATCTCCTTATTTTTCTTCTTTATTATCTATTCCTCAGTCATCTTGCTTGAAGGTCTGGGAAATGAAAGTTATGGAAGAAAACTTGATGAGCATATAGCAGTCCCAGGACAGATCAGTGGCAGAATAAATGGATACTGATTCTGGTCATGGTGACACTGGGCCAGCAGCATTGGAGGATTATTCAGCTCTATTCTGGATGGTAAATCTACCAGACTACTGTAAAGCATCCTGATTAATGACTGTGGTCTTACTCTAAGTAAGTCACTGGACTGCTTCTCAACAAGGCACAAGAGACTGAAGATGCTGGACTCTGCCACATAAAATAAACTGCAAGAAGAGCTCAATGGGACGAGCAGTATTTGTAGGGGGAGGGGGTGAAATTCCACATATTTCAGGTTGAGACTCTGCATCAGGACTGAGAGTGGGGAGGGAAAATTGGGAAGCCCTCCTCAAAAATATGGTTGCCTCGCTGTTTAATTTTTCACTTGTATTTGCGAACTTAAATAAAATCCTGGTATCAGAAATAACTGGACTATTGTAAAAGTCTACCTGTCCTTTCATTTCAGAGATTGGCAGGTATTTGATTAGTCAGAGCATCAAGGGTTGCGGGGAGAAAGCCGGGGAGTGGGGCTGAGTGGGAGAATGGATCAGCTAATGATAGACTGGAGGAGCAGTCACGATGGGCCGCTTGGCCTCTTGTGATCAGGGAAAGAAATTTGCCATTCTGGTTTTATCCCAGTGTGGCCAATACCCCCTGGAATGGCCGACAAAGGAATTAAAAACTGGACAATAAATGTTGGCCTTGCCGGCTACATCCACAGTCAACGAGTGAATGAAAAAACATGCTGGCATGCAGCTGAGTTGTAAGTGTTCTGTTATAATTATAACATGTAATAATAATAGCAGAGAAGCGTTCAGCGCACAGCAGTTAAGCACGATGATTAGCCATGTCCAAAACCAACATAGATGGTCGAGTTAAACTCCTCGTCAATGGTTTATGTCATGAGATTAAGAGGTTTCCTGCAAGTAAGTGTCAGTAGTATAAACCATAACAAAAGGGTTAAATGAGCAATATAACCATGCCAGCATGAAATTTAAGTTACTTTCACTCCTGGTGGTTTCTTAGAATAGCAGGAATTAATTACTACAAATACAATGAAATGTCCTTCATTTATGTCTGTTACTTGACGATGAGAGACATTTTAACAGCATTGTCCTTGAAGTCGAAAAGCCTTCTTTGTTTGCCATGATCACCATTTGATGACACAAACGTTAAGTAATTTTTTTTTGCCAAGCTTCTGGAGGACTGTATTCCTCGATTCGCGAGGACCGTTGCGCTTGGCTTCCATGATGCTAGAATTGGGTGAACGATGCTTTAATCTCAAGGACTATCAATCTTCTGGAAACAAGCTTCCTTTCCATGCACGTGTCAATATTCTGGCATGATCAACAGTCAAGTGCTTCTGGTGTGTCAGAAAGTCAGATCTTGCTGCAGTATTGCATTGTTGCTGAGTCTTTCTACCATTTTAAGGACGCCTAAGAAATTATTGGGCAGGATGATAGATTTGCCCTAGTTTTTGTGAACAGTATTTCGTCAATTCATCACACTGCAGCTGAAAGGTTGTCAGAGCCAAGTACTGTATTGTGTCGATGGAACATCCTTCAAACACTTAATCTTCCTCCAGCACCAGCTCCAATACCACAGATGTAACCTACTGGGCCGAATACTGAAAGCTCCATCACTTGCCTTCAGGTGCAGGAGTACAGATTGGTGTTTCTTTTCTATCATATTTTCCTTTAATCCATTTTGAATAAAGATTTTGTTTCTCCATTCTAACCCTGCTTCCTCATTGCTCATAGCCCTTTAAATTTCACCTTGACTGCAATAATTTATTCTTAATACAACTGATATTCTTGAATAGTTCCATATATGTAAGTAGAACCACAATTAAGTGAGAAAATGAGCTCACTACAAAAAAAAAAGCCACATACCAAAAATGAATCTCTATTGCTTGTGATTGTTTACATCTTTTTATAATCTGTTTTGGGTAAATTTCCATCATTGAACTCCAATGTTTCAAACGACTTACAAGAAGGTAATAGATTTATAAGAAAGGATTGATCAGGACGCTGCCTGGATAGGAGAACGGATCTTGTGAAGAAACATGGAGCAATCTAGGGGTTTTCTCTTTGGAACATCATGAGAGGGAGATTGTGAGAGGCCTAACTAGAGTGGACATGCAGCACTTATTCACCAGGGAGATAAGGGTCAATGCCAGAGGAGATCCATTTACTGTGAGTGGATGATTTTTTAGGGGTGACATTAGAAGTAGTTTTTTTATTCCTCCCCCCCCCCCCCCCCCCCCCCACAGTGTGGCAGATGCCTGGAGTGAATTGCAGGGGTGGTGGTAGAGGCTGATACCACAGGAGGATTTAAAAGTCTCGTAGATAGGCACATGGATGCAAGAACAATGCAGGGCTAAGGATTCTGAGGGAGAGAATGGCTAGGTTGGTGTGGCGAGAGTTTATTTAGATTGGCACAAGTTGAAAGGCCCTAATGTGCTGCACTGTGCTACGTAACTTGGAGTACTGCTAGTCTCTCCAGAAGATGGGCTATCTAGTGGTTGACCATCCAGGGCAGCTGCTCCAAGATTCAAAAGAAGATCTTTCAATATGCAAAAGCAGCACATTTGAAAATGACATTACTATGGAAGCTAGCTCCAAAGTGCCACATCAACCCATTATTTTGAAAGCACCTCCAAAGAAGTACACGGCAGGCAATTGGGAATTACAGGCATGTGCAGGACTGAGAAATCCGTGAAGATATTGGGAAAGCAGAAGACTGGAGAGTGGCAAAGTGATAACTTTTGAATAGCCCTGTAAGACTTAAAATACTAAAAATAATTTTACATTGAT
The DNA here is from genome assembly GCF_036971445.1 of Narcine bancroftii. NCBI lineage: Eukaryota > Metazoa > Chordata > Chondrichthyes > Torpediniformes > Narcinidae > Narcine > Narcine bancroftii. Next base: position 5,501,702 of record NC_091478.1, read on the forward strand.
TGTTCAAAGTTGTAAATAAATATTTTAAATATATTGAAAAGGAAAGGATCTGTGGATTTTAATGATCTGCCTTGGTTAAAAAAGCCAGGATGTGACCAGGAAGCAACTATGCAGCATTGAAATTAGGCAGGCTAAGGCCAGAACTAAAACCCAAAGGAACAAGGTAAGTGGATAAAAGATATAAAGTTACCACATCAGCACGTCAGTCTGGAGCATTTCCTTGTGAAACTCAGGGGATCTCTCCTACAAGGAGCCCTCATATATGTGGAATAAGCCTACCTTGATGTCCTGGCCCCTGCTGGAGTGGTGGAGTTGCCACCAGTGACATCCAATTCAAGCCTCAAAGAAAGGAGTCACACTCAGCTCCTGTTGCTGCTGTTGTCAGATCTGCAGACTGGAACGAAGATCCCACTGATATCCATCAAGTATTCCTGCCATCTACAATTTAAATGTGCACTTGTCCAGATTTAAGTGAGAATGGAATGGATATATTCTTCACCACATTTTAGCAGCTCTCCCGCTTGGTTTCTACTGCTATAACTGACCCCATTAAATTTTAAATCACAGACAAGATCACTTAGCTCACTGTGCCTTAGTTGGACAGCTGAGTTAGCCACTCTCTCCATTTGTTCAAATTTTTATTTTTCAAATATTTATCTACTTCCCTTTCAAAACCGCAAGATAAAATCTGCTTCCACCACTGGGTTTGATGAGGCATTTCATCTTCAAATGACCCTCAGTGTGAAACCAGATTTCCCCCAACTTCGGCTTTATTTTTCTGGTAATAATCATAAATCGATGCTCGCTGATTACCAACTCACCAGCCAAAAGAAATCTGTTTTCCTTATTTATCACATCAAGTAACATCCTGTGTTATATTTGTTCAAAAATAAAATCTGGTATGGTTTGACAAGTCTGGCATTGGTGAACAACAAACATAAGTTTGATGCCAAACATTGAAGCTATCATTTCAAGAGAATCAATGCTTCCATCAAATGTCTTCTCCCATTTCTATTATATGGAACCATAATCACAATCTCATCCTTAGAAGTGAATAACCAAATTGGTTGAAGATGCAAATATTTCTTACAGTTCAGTTACATTACAACCAGAAATTATTTGTTAATTTTAATGATGCTTAGAAACTGATTTATATCTTACTGCTGCAGTAAGGGGAAAAACATGCAGCGGTTCAATGAATTTTTGACTCTCTTCAGGCAGTTTAAATTGACTAACAAGTTTGGAACTTCTGCTCTGGATATATATCCTAAAGCAGCCTGTACTCATCACTGTTTCTGGAGCAGTCGTTCATACCAGTGAGTTGGTATGGTCTTGTACACATTTGAGTCTTATCCTGACACATTAATCAGCCATTAGCTCTCACAATACCTCACAGTTGAAAAAGTTGCGTGCAACCTAATGCGCTTTAAATTAAAGGGAAAAATAGCTTCAGGTTTTAGTTCACTGCTTGCTAATATATTAAAATACATGTATACACTTGCATAATTTACATGGTGAAAATATACAAAATGCAGCTTTTTATTAGCTTGACCTACTATTAAGTAGGATGATGTAATTGATGACTCAATAATAGCTACTTTTGAAACACATTCTGGATATAACTTGTGCATCTTTTTTAGCTGAATACAAATGCTTTGAAAATTTCAAAGCACAGTCCTTGTTAATCAAAATAATTTAAAGGCTATGGAACAAAAACAGTTGCTTTCTTTTGACAAATAACAATGCAAAGTTGATTTAGTGACAAGAACAATTTCTCTGATGAACAAGGGGTTATTTTCAGCCCATTGAACACTAAAGGCACTTAAGATGGTTACGCAATGGTAAGTGCATTTAATTCTTTCCTTCAGTCCCTCAGGAGTAAGGATAATTTGTTTCCATGCTGGGTCTGAGGACTCTGACGAGGCCAACATAAGAACTACAAACCCTTGCACAGTTAGTGCAGGTTGAAGCCAGTGAGCAGCCAGGTGGGGATTTGAGAAATGCGTTCTCCCTGCTGTCTATACAGGACTCCCAACGAATGGAAACAATACATACTCTGACAGGCCTCATCTTATCTCACTGCCTGACCTATGGGGACTCTTAATGTAAGTATGGATGCTGGTGGTGGTAAGGAGAAAATGATTCTGCATTATTTTCAGAATGTCATTTTTATGATGAAAGAAATCGAAGACCTTAAATATTTCTTTGCATCATTTCCAGTTAAGGTACATCTGATGGCTTCAACAACAATTAGACAATTCTATTTATTTGTTTGGAACCAAATCTATATCCTGTCTCCTCAGAGCGTACATACGTAATGAGTTCCTATCATTAAAAGATTCGTTGTGCTTTTTGCGACCTTCTTGAACCATAAAGATTGATTTTGCATTAATCAATGGAGGCTGTTCTTGTAATAATACAATAAAAGGTTTCAATGACGTGAGAGTTGAAATAGTCTAAATGTTTCAAATGCTACATTTCATGCAAATAAAGTGTAGGCCAAGCACCAAGAAGGTTTGTAAATTGTTTGCTACACATCGCAAATTTAGACCTCAAATGAACACAACAAAATATAATTAAATTTCTTTGGCTTGGCTTCGCGGATGAAGATTTATGGAGGGGGTAAAAGTCCACGTCAGCTGCAGGCTCGTTTGTGGCTGACAAGTCCGATGCGGGACAGGCAGACACGGTTGCAGCGGCTGCAGGGGAAAATTGGTTGGTTGGGGTTGGGTGTTGGGTTTTTCCTCCTTTGCCTTTTGTCAGTGAGGTGGGCTCTGCGGTCTTCTTCAAAGGAGGTTGCTGCCCGCCAAACTGTGAGGCGCCAAGATGCACGGTTTGAGGCGTTATCAGCCCACTGGCGGTGGTCAATGTGGCAGGCACCAAGAGATTTCTTTAGGCAGTCCTTGTACCTTTTCTTTGGTGCACCTCTGTCACGGTGGCCAGTGGAGAGCTCGCCATATAACACGATCTTGGGAAGGCGATGGTCCTCCATTCTGGAGACGTGACCCATCCAGCGCAGCTGGATCTTCAGCAGCGTGGACTCGATGCTGTCGACCTCTGCCATCTCGAGTACTTCGACGTTAGGGATGAAAGCGCTCCAATGGATGTTGAGGATGGAGCGGAGACAACGCTGGTGGAAGCGTTCTAGGAGCCGTAGGTGGTGCTGGTAGAGGACCCATGATTCGGAGCTGAACAGGAGTGTGGGTATGACAACGGCTCTGTATACGCTTATCTTTGTGAGGTTTTTCAGTTGGTTGTTTTTCCAGACTCTTTTGTGTAGTCTTCCAAAGGCGCTATTTGCCTTGGCGAGTCTGTTGTCTATCTCATTGTCGATCCTTGCATCTGATGAAATGGTGCAGCCGAGATAGGTAAACTGGTTGACCGTTTTGAGTTTTGTGTGCCCGATGGAGATGTGGGGGGGCTGGTAGTCATGGTGGGGAGCTGGCTGATGGAGGACCTCAGATTTCTTCAGGCTGACTTCCAGGCCAAACATTTTGGCAGTTTCCGCAAAGCAGGACGTCAAGCGCTGAAGAGCTGGCTCTGAATGGGCAACTAAAGCGGCATCGTCTGCAAAGAGTAGTTCACGGACAAGTTTCTCTTGTGTCTTGGTGTGGTGATAAACCTACACCATGAAGAGGATGTTCCATTTGGAATAGAGGTAAAGTATCGCACACCAACTTTGCCACTCAACATTCCCCATTGAAATCCCTGAATCAGCACTTACCATTATGCCCCAGAAATTAAACTGCTAATACAGTAATCATTTTATAATAGTAATTATACAATAAAGTTCTACTTTCAAATCATTGGAAATTTCATTCTTCTCATAAAATTCGAGCCATTCTTAAATTATTATACTTCAACACCCTATTTCAAATCTGGAAAAACAAATAAATTTTATTTTGTTCCCCACATTATGTTTCAAAGTCATAGCACGTGATGTCATGTATGTACTCTGACAATAAATCTGAAATAATATCGGGAGCTTTTTCTCTTAATATTGTCTTCCCTTCTTAAAACCATGAGAGAAAGTTTCAAAGTTTTTTTCTGACCATTGATGCTTTCTCATGTTCAGCGATATCAGGAACTCATTATCGTCTTCATGTTTCTTACATTCCAGATTACACTTATGCTACCCAATATCGACATTTATAGTGGTCTCAACCAGGTGACAAAATGTTTCTCTCATGACTAATGATCTGGATTCTGCAAGTGTACACTGACCCTCGCATATCATGTGCATCAAAGGTAGAGCTGATGAAACATGGGAAAGATAAGATTTATAAACCAAGAAGCTGACTTATTAAGAACCTCATTAGTGAGTGCTACAGGCAGTATGAGTCAAGCTTGATCCTGTTCTGACCTGCTATCTATACTTTCCTTTCGGGATCATTTTATAGCAATCAAAACCTGCCACACGGGCTGTTTCTGGCTGCCTCTCTCTTCACTACATTGCTTCCAAATTCTTTCAACATGGTGAAAAATTCAACCAGTTAGATTTGACAAACTTATTTTCTTTTGTAAATATGACTGCAAAAATGTAAAGGTAATGCAATCAATATGGCAGACATGCATTCGATAAAGCATATCAAGAGACGTGATATTTGATGGAAACATTAAATGTATTGTGCAAGCAGGCATGGAGAATTGTGGACAGGAATTTGGTTGGTTGGTAAAATACAAGAGTTAGGTAATACGATGTTCTGAATTTGAAATTCTGCACTACAGCTTTAGCATTGAGTTGACCTTGAGTTTCACCATATGGAAATAATTGAGCTGAATGGATGGGTCCAAATTGAGACATTTGCCAGAAATGGGGGTCAATTAGACAACAACACCAAGATAGCTGCATAAAACTTTGGTTGTTCGGCTAAAGTTCGAGTATTGGAATCAGTCCTGGTCACTGCATTACAGGAAGGATGTGGAGACTTTGGAGAAAGTGCAGCATGGATTAGAGAGTGCGAGCTATAAACTTGGACTGTTTTCACTGGAGCATTAGAGACTTGAGGGGAGAGCTGATAGATGGATGCAAAATTATGAAAGGCACAAGGTGCCTTTTCCAGGGTGGAAATATCAAATACTAAAGGGAATAACTTTGAGATGAAAGTTTAAAGGATACTTAAGAGTGAAGTTTTTTTTTAAATGGACAGAGCAGTAAATGTCTGGAACTCGCAGGCTGGAGGGTGATGAAAGCACCTGTGATAGCATTTTTTTTTTAAGGTGCATTTCGACAAGCACGTGAACAGGCAGGGACTTGGATCATGTGTAAGTACATGGAATGAGTTTAATTTTGCAATCTTGGTTGGCACACACATCTTGGAACAAAGAACATACCCTACTGTTGCACTGCCATGTGTTCCAAACTCTATTTCTCTTAGCATATGTTTAGACATGTTGGTGGGGCTAAAATACTCCCCGTCTAACTATACTTGGATAGTGAAGCAGAGTTTTGTGTTTCGAGACAATGACAAAGGGTTGCTTCGATGTAGACTAAGTGGTGATCTTAAATGCCAAGTATTCATTTTGTGGGGCAGATCCAAGTGATCAGGAATTCTGGCCAAGACCATTTTAAGTAATCATGAACTCTGGTTGAGTAGAAATCAAATTTGGTGAAGCTATTATAAATAAAAAAAAGAGAAAAGCCAAGGCATTTCTGCTCACTTTTTGTGGATATCCCAAGGGTCTTCATGACACAAGGTCAGGCTGTGATCAGGACTATTTTATCCAATAGTAGAGAACCAAGGTTAGTTAATGTATTGACAGAAATATAATCATTGTCAAATTTTATCTTTATCAACTCTCATCATGTGCTCTGCATGGAAACAATTAGCAATTGTCAGTCATTTTGTGCTTTATCCTTACATGGTTCTGCTAAATTAGAAGAACATGGAAATACTGATAGTAAAAGAAGGCATTTATTACATCGGCAACACATTCCCTGTTATTTTAATACTCTTATTAACTCTTTAGATACTTCCAAAACAATGAAATATTGAAAAGACGATGGTGCAAAAACACACACACAGAAATGCTGGTGGAACTAAGTCAATCTCACAGCATCCTTGGGAGGAAAAGATATATTACTGACATTTCAGGCCTGAGCCCCCTTCTTCAACAAATAAGCAAAGAACAGGAAAATGTCAGAATAAAGACAAGACTGGCTTGGGGTCAGGCAAGCAAAAGCTGTTAACTGGATATGATAAGAGGAGGGGTGAGAATTAATTGTGCCTCTGTGAAAGGAGACAGAGGAAAGGGGGGGGAGGGGGGAGAGAGAGAGAGAGAGAGAGAGAGAGAGAGAGAGAGAGGCAACAGGGAAACAAGAAATGCGAGAAAGGCTGAATGGAAGCCGGAGAAGTCGATGTTAATGCCATCTGTTTAAAGAGTGCCCAGACAGAGGATGAAGTGTTGTTCCTCCATTTTGCGAGTGCTCTCAGTCTGGTAGTGCGTGTGCCCATGAACAGACATGTCAACGAGGGGATGGGAAGGGAATTAAATGTTCCTCCAGTATTTCTGTGTTTTTATTACTTTAGCTTTATCTCTGTCAGTGCTATCTGAATCAAACACCTTGTGTTTTATACTTTCTCATTATTTTTGTTCAAACCATCAAAGTTCAACTTTTTAAAATTTTAAAATTTTTAAAATTGAGACATCCAGCATGATAACAGGCTATTTCGGCCCACAAGTTTGTGCCACCCAACTTACATCCCATTAATCTGCACCCATGATATGATTTGAACAGTGGGAGGAAGCCAGAGCCCCAGGGAAAACCCATGCAGATTGGGGAGAAAGTCCCTACAGACAGTGCTGGTCTTTAACCCCAGTCCGGTCCTGGTGCAGTAAAGGCGTTGCACTAACTGCTACACCAACCGTGCCACCCAGATGTGATAAACTTTAAAGCCAGCACGATGCTATTGAAAATAAGTACAATGTTCCATCAACTTCTTGCATAAAGGACATATGGCTTGGGTATCCGGTCACAAAAGTGGCAATATATTTAAAAGCTACAGACATGGTTCAAAATTGCTTTGAATGGAACGCAAATTGAAAATAAATTAGTAATTTGTTGGATTCATGCTCTTCATTGACTACAACTCAGCCTTCAATACCATTATTCCCTCAGTGTTAGGCAAGAAGCTACAAACTCAAGGCCTCTGTATTCCCCTTCCCTCCACCCCCCCCCCCCCCCCCCACCACAACTGGATCCTTGACTTTCTCATCAGAAGATGACAGTCAGTACTAATTGGAAACAATGTCTCCTCCTCATTGATGATCAGCACAGATGCACCCCAAGGATGTGTGCTTAGCCCACTGCTCTACTCGTTATACACCTATGACTGTGTGGCCAGGCACAATTCCAATGCCACCTGCAAATTTGTTGATGACACCACAGTTGTCGGCAGAATCACTAAAGATAATGAGGAAGCGATCAGCTCGTTGAATGGTGTAACGACAACATCTTGCTCTCAATGTCAGCAAAACCAAGGAGATGATTATGGACTTCAGCAGAAAGTTAAGGGAATATGACCCAGTCCTCATTGAGGGTTCAGTAGTGGAGAGGGTCAAGAACTTCAAATTCCTGGGTGCTAATAGCTCTGAGGATCTGTCCTGGAGCCTCCACATTGCTGCAATCACAAAGAAGGCTCGCCAGTGGCTATATTTTGTGTGGTGTCTGAGGAGATTCAGTATGTCATCGAAGACTCTTGTAAACTGGTGGCATCGCTGCCTGGTTCGGAGGCGCCAACTCTCAGGACACGAATAAGTTATAGAGGGTTGTTAACTCAGCCTGTGACATCACGGGCACCAGACTTCACTCCATCGAGGACATCTGCGTGAGTCAGTGTCTTAAGAAAGCAGCCTCTATCCTCAAAGACCCCCACCACCCAGGCCACACCCTCTTCACTCTGTTACCATCAAGGAAAAGTTACAGGAGCCTAAAGACAAGCACTCAGCGGCACAAGGACAGCTTCTTCCCCACTGCCATCAGATTCCTGAATGGTCAATGAAACAAAGACACTGCCTGACTTTTTGGGCATTAGTATTGTTATTTTTATTTTTTATAGTAATGTTGTAAGATGGTTTTAATATGTATGTTTACTCTATGATGCTGTTGGAAAACAGCGAATTTCATGACCTGTTCACGACAATAAATCCTTATACTGGATCTTGAGGATACTTTGTAAATGCAGTTTTGATGTCCATCTTATTCTGAGATCCTAAAACTTCTTCCATGCAATATTCCAATATTTAAAACTTACTTTCTATTGGCATAAAGCTCTATATATGCTACTTTTCACAGCACAAAGTATAACTTGGTCCGTTCATGCTTGACAGCCTTCAGTCAGAAGCCTTAGGTTTAATTTTTTTTGCTTCCGAGACAGGTTGTATCGTCTGAGTGATAGTGGGCTATTTGCAGCATGAATGAAATAATTAGTCCCACTTGTCTGCTTGTACTTTAAAGCACTTCAAAGATTTATCTGGTTGCTTCAATCTTTGCAGTTCTGGCACTTGAATGAGTGGAAAACCGGACTTTGAAGCTGTGTGTTCCCAATTCACTTCACTGAAGGCACAATAACAGTCTTGTGTTCTAATGCAATCTCTTGTGTCCACTGGGATGCTTTAAAATTGTCATTGGGTTCAAAGTAATCTTAAGTGATGCTAAATCTTCAATTTGTGAATTTGTCTGCTATTTCCTTCAGTAGGCACAAGTTCCACAAAGTTAATAATGTGCTGACAATCAACTCCATCAATTGAGCGGGATTCTGGAGCATCCTTCTCAAATGTTGCTGTCTTCAAAGATCTATGCCCATTCCTTGCATGCTTCATGATAGCTATGCAAGCCCTGATCTTAACCTATAGAGCCAAATGAGATTAACAGAGATAAGTCTCAGAGAGAGCAGAAATAATATAGCCCAAAGGGGTCCATTTCTGTGTTGTACATTTATATGATTGTATGGGTCCTTGACTCAGTGAAGACAGTATTAAGAAAAGCTGTATCAGTCCCCAATGCTTTCCTCAATTTTTCTTGAAGTGGTACCACAACTTTATCTTCAACAAGTTTCTTGCTGCTGGAAGGCAAGTTAAAGAACCGGGAAAATGCTCAACCAACACAGCCTCCATATCAGAGACGAGATCACTCTAATATCAGGTACGGAACTGCAGTGTCCATTGGCACCTCCATAAGTACACATTCAGAAGCTGTACTCAACTCACAAAAATAATTTAAGCATAAGACAGAACTGGTGTCAGCATAGACATGTCTGGACCAAGAGTGTTTTGCCAATCTGCCACCCACTCTGAACCACCCATAATAATTAAGGTCCATGAAAAACATGGCCACTTCTCAACTTCACATCACAGGCAGAGGTTGATGACCAAATTCACCATCTTTCATGAACCAGTACAACCTTTGACAAAGAAAGTCAAGACCTCAAATTTGGTTAAACAATAAAGGTCACTGGGCAGCAAAAGTCATGCTCCTGCAGTGATAGATTGGTAGTGAACCCCCTGTCAGAGACTAGTTTGTGACAGCTTTGGTTGGATTCAAGATGGATGCCTCCACACAGTCTTGAATAATTTAGCTAATAAAGTATAGTTGTTTTAAAATAATCCAAGTTTCCTGATTACAATAAAAAGGAACATCACATGGTACCAAGAGTGTTCATGGTACCAGGAGTGGAAGAAAGACCAGGAGTGTTCAGAGTGCATATCACTCATTATCAGCAGAGATATGAAAAGTGTACAGACTCTGATGCTGTAAGTTGGATTGGAAATGTTGAGCATGACTGTAGGTTGTTCAAACAAAGATTCACGTGGTACCTGGAAGCCAATGGATTCAATAGCAAACTTGATGCACAGAGGATTACACTACTGCTTCTTGTGGCACTAAAGGTTTTCCACACCTTGTTTGTTTGAATTGAATATTTTATTTATTCAACATATATAATGTCAAAAATTAAGAATATCATAGCATAAGTACATTATAAAATATCAACAAATATATTCTTAAACTCTTTATAAAAATTAAAATACTAAAATCTAAAAACAAAAAAACTACAAACTACAAAAAAACCCTATTAATTCACCCTCCCCCCAACTCGTCCAATCCCAAAACTTGAATATAAGACATTTCATTATAGAACAATTACAAGTAAATAATTCAATTTGTGTCAGTTGACATTCAAAAGACCTCAAAATATTATAAAGTTGTTATATTTTAGGGAAAACTTCCCTGATCAAGAAAGATATTAATAATATCATAATTTTAATTTCATTATTTTAGGATACAGAACACAAATTTGCAAAAATAAAGAATATTTATCCTTAAATTATACATGATTTTTCTAATGGAATACAGCTTTGAATCTCAGCATGCCATCTAACTAATGTTAATGAAACATCAGATTTCCATGTTACAGTGACACATTTCCTTGCTAATACTAAAAATAACTAAACAAACTTTAATTGGAAATCATTCCAACATTTGTTTTATTTGCCAAGGCAGCTGACCAGTGCTAGTTCGACGAGGTTATCGAGATGTTTGACGAACACTGTACACCAAAGAAAAATGAAATGTTCAAGAGGTATGTGTTTCGCTTGAGCACGCAGCTGTAGGGAGAAAGTTTTGATACTTTTTTTTAATAAAACGGACTTGAAACTAAAACATAAGAACTTGAAATTTTGGATTGCTGCAAGATTCAATGATCAGTGATCAAACTGTGTTTGGGATTATTGATAAGAAAATGAGAGAGAGGTTGCTGGGAGAGACAGAGCATACCTTCGCTGAAGCTGTGAAGCGATGCCATGCCAGTGAACTCGCTGTGCAGCATGCAAAAAAGTCTGGTGAGAGTGCAAGCCAGTGAAAACGAAGGCATAGCCACACTGTTGGGATGGACACACACACACACATATAAACAAAAAAAATGAGACATTGGAAAAAACAAAAAGGAGAGACATTCAATTGTAAATGATGTGGCCCTCAACATGCCCAAAAACAATGCCCCACCTATGGAAAAGTCTGTAATAAATGGAAAGGGCAGAATCAATGTACAAAGCAATGTTTTTCCAAAGGAAAACAAAACAGAAGTGAAAGCGTGAAGAATCTGCCCTCAGTGATACTCTTGTCATTGGCATGGTAGTGCAAGAAGATTATAAACCAACAGACACTGAACAGCCAATCATGAACAGAGACGAGCAGGGTAAGTGGATATGTCACTGCATAGAAATTGAATAAATATTCTTTTCAACCTGGACACGGGCAAAGTTCAATTTGATGTGTGAGCCCGCCATCAGGGGAATGAAGATAAAGCCAATCATCCATGCAAATTACGTGCAGCTCAAAGCCTACAATGGACAGAGCCTCAACATAAAATGTACACCTAAACTCAAGGTGAAAGTTAAAGATAAAGAGCACCACCTCAGGTTTGCAGTAATCCCAGATGGACATGAATCACTGGTTGATGACAAAACATTTTAAAATTTATTACTAGTCAAGAGGGTGGTCACACCAGGGAAACCTATCGAGTTAGCTGATGTGTTACCCAGGGCAATGACGCAGAGTGAAGCACACAATGAGAGCTCCACAGAGACAGAGATGAATCTCTGACATGAAATCCAAGCAGATCACAGCTGAAACAGAAAACAACACAGTTCTACAGGTTTATCAAGAATCTGAATGAAGGATGGCCTAAAGGTGAATGTCAGCCATACTACAACATCAGAGCTGAGCTGAGTGTTATCAATGGGCTTCTACTCAGTCAGAGCAGAATTATCCTTCCTCAATCACTGTGACAAGAAATGCTGAAAAGGGTGCATGAGGGGCACCTTGAAATGGAAAAATGCAAGAGGAGGGCCAGAACTGCTGTTTATGGGCCAGGGAATAAATGCTGACATTGGTAGGATGCTTTCCAGCTGTGAAGACCTGTTTAAAACATCATGCAAAGCAGGCAAAGGAATCCATGATAATAACTGACATTCCATGACAGAAAGTTGAGACTAATTTGTTCCACATGGATGGAAACAATTACTTGTTGGTTATTGACTATCTATCGAACTATCCAGAGATCGCACTGCTTCCTAATACGTCTGCTGCTTCTGTGATCAAATATATGAAATCAATCTTTGCAAGACATGGAATTCCTCAAATTGTCTACAGTGACAATGGGCTATGCTGCAGTTGAAGAGAATTTCAGAACTTTTCAGAAGAGTATGATTTTTGACATGTGACTTCAAGTCTTTGTATCCACAGTCAAAAGGTAAAGCAGAGAAAGGAGTTCACATAGTTAAACAGTTGTCAAAAAAGCACTAGACAGTGGCTCAGATCTGTATCTAGCTCTATTGAGTTACAGACCTTCACCACTTGAATTATGGCATGTCACCCGTTGACTACATATCACACTTCCCTACTCTGCAGACCCAAACAAGAACAGAGATGTTGAAGATGTTGAATGGAAACAAAAGTGTCTGCAATGGAGACAAAAAGCAAACTATAACAAATCAGCAAGAAGCTTAGGGCCACTGGCACAACATGACATAGGGAGACTCAGAGATTCCAACACTTGGGACAAAAAGGTTATTGTTCTGGAGGAAGTAAATCCAAGATCCTACACGGTCAGAACAGAGGATGGTCAAATACTGAGGAGGAATTGAAAGAGCCTGCTGAAAATGCAAGAGACGCTGCAGGAACAGACAAATGCAGAAGATCCCGCCGGCACAGCAGCAGGAAACACCGCCAGTGCTAGTTAGTAGTGGACGAGCAGAGCCGACACAAGCACCTGTATTAAGAATATCCACACGTGTTATCAAAGCACCTGACAGACCAAATCTCTAAAAGAAAATAACTACACACTTAAAAAGTTTGTGCTGCTGATGTTGTTTACATTTGTGTTGAATTTTAAATTGAAATGAATACTGTATTAGTATGTCATGTTGTTAGATTAAACATCTCAAGGAAAGGGGATGTAGCGATAGAGTACTAGTGATCCACCTGAACACTAGAGGGAGTCAGAGATTAGTTGGTGGCAGCTCGATTGGATTCAAGATGGATGCCTCCACATGGTCTTGAGTCAAAATCTAATAAAGTATAGTTGTTTTAAAAGAACCCAAGTTTCTTTATTACAATAAAGAGAAACATCTCAGCTCCTTCTATCTTCTTCTACATTGGGTGTATTTGGGCAGTGCAGGCTTGTAGGCCAAAAGCGTGTGTTAACACGCTGTATCACAAAATTATTACTTTTTAAAAATTACATGGACTACCTACTGCGAGCATTTTAAACAAAGGGTGAGACTCCAGCAATACTACCTCTCTCCAGGGAAGCAAACCCAGATTATTCCATTTCTCCACATAACTGAAGTTCTCCAATGCAGGGAGCACTTTGCTGAATCTCCTCTGCAATCCCTCTAGCACAGTCACATCCTTCCTACAGCAGGTGACCAGAACTTCACACAAGTTTGGCCAAGTCAATATTTTAGAACGGGACAGCCCAACTCTATGAAGCAAAGTATGGTGCGTGTCCACCTATTTACCTGCGTTTCCACTTTCAGAGAATTACGAACTTGAACTCCTTAGGCTCTCTGTTCGTCAACTTTTCTTTCTGCACACTGCCTCCAATTGCCTTCCGAAATGCATTATCATTCACTTGTAAGGATCCTGGGAACTATCATTATGGGGAAAATTTACAAAAATTGATGACAATCATTCAAATATAACAAAGCAGGATCTATATCCAACATTTACAATGCAGTAAAACTATTTAACAAAAACGCACAGGTTAACAAGAAGGAAAAAAGTGAACTGCCATGGAGTAACATGTCGACATGAACACACGTCACCACTCTGTAACTGGAGAACTGAGCCTTTTTGTTTACTTACTAATGTAATGTCAGCTACTTTGTAAAAATGTACCAAATACGTTGAAGTGAATGCATTTTAAATGAGACACAGCTTCAAGAAAGGAAACATTACTTGCAGAAAACAGAGCAGCTGCATCTTGAAGATTGTGGAACTTTTCAAAAATTCCAATGTAGAAAGAAAACCTTTTCCTGCAAATTAACAAAGTCAGCCCCTGATAATCTCACAAAATAAACTGCAAAAGTATGACATTTTTCAGACTGGATCAGGAATTTTCAAAACGCATTCTTCCTCTCATTTCCCAATGCAGAAAATGAAGAGTGATCCTTGTTACTGGAGACCGGTAATGATTTCACCAACCCACAGCTTAGCTAAGCTTCCTCTGCCAAATTGGACAAGAGGGCTAAATTTGCCCTAGGCAAGGGCATATTTATGGCCAGAAGCAGCATCTCATCTGATATTTGTCTTCTCCCTTTGGACCCTTTAAGCCCTGAGAATTTTAATTTGCCTGTACTGTGCTACTTTAAGGAAAACATGCCCTTGGGCTGTTCCATCTCTAGCTCAGTTTTGAGCCATTCAGCATCTTCTTTGAATGGACAGTCAAGGATAGGTCAAGTATTCACTTCCATTTGCCTTTACCTGAAAAATTCCACATTAATTGATGATAATTCAGCTTCCAGGTGACTTAAGTAAACTCTTCAGTTTAAACTTCTAGACAAAATGAAAATACAAGGCCTCAGTAACAAATTCCACTGGAAGAACATTGGTTGCACAGTGGCAAAATGAGAGGATAAAAGTCAGCTGGCTCACCTCTCATGAAATCCAAAGCTGAGATAGTTATGAATCTTTTTCTGAATGTGAAAATGCACAAATGCACAGTGCTCGGGAGGCCGATGACAATTTTTAATCAAGCACTCAAGGGAGTGAGATTCTTCTGTGCAAGACATGTCATTGGGATAATGGTGGCACTGCCCGAGCTGCGTTGATGGTAGCACTGCTGCTGGTACGGACCCAGGAGAGCAGAGACATAGCACTGCTCCCAAGGGTTCAATCACCCAGTCCTAATGTCGTTGGCTCCGGAAAGGCTTTAAATGGCCCTGTTAGAGAAGCAGATGTGCGCTTTAATGTAAAATCTGGCAATTGAGGAGGCCTGTGTCCAAGATGGTGGTGTCTGTGCAGAGGGCTTGAGAGGATACAGACGCAGGGCACTAGAAGCAGGAAGAACACTCCCCCCTCCCCGAGAAGAAGCAGATGAGACGGAAGGTGACCACGGCAGTGGCCGAGGGACCTACAGAGGCTGCGGGTGACCGGCTCAGGCTGAAGGCAAGAAAGTGTCCTGAATGGCATTGGCACTGAAGACTTCCTGATCGTACCAGAGGTTTGGATCTGGACAGCAGGTTCGAACTGGAGTCTGTGTGGCTGACGGAGCAATGAAGGCAAATCCATAGACAGTCAGAGACTCTGAATGGACTCTCTTTTCCTTCTCTTTCTTACTGTCAGGGGTGCCGGGCAACACTAATGGCAATGTCATGCAACAGTGCATGTTCTGTACCATTACACGAAATAAAGAAATCTTAATGTAGCAATGAGTTGTCAGAATTAAAATCTGAAATCCTGAGCCTTGTGCAAGTCATCTCATATGAAATGCACATCAAGCCACAGGTCAGTACAAAGCACAGTTTTATGACCACCGGCTTTCACGAGGGCAGAAGCTCCTACTGAGATGGACAAAACTTGAAAGTCTGCAGATGATGTGATTGCACAGAAATGCTGGAGGAACCTAGCCAGTCTCACAGCATCTCTAAGAGGTAAACATATATTCCGAAGTTTTGGACCTGAGCCCTTCTTGAGAGTAACATCACATTGGGTGGCATGGTTAGTGTAGTGAAAGTTGAAAGTCTGCAGACGCTGTGATTGTAATAAAAACACATTGAAATGCTGGAGGGACTCAGCCTGTCTTTCGGCATTCATAAAAGACAAAGATACTTTGCCAACATTTCGGGCCTGAGCCCCTCTTCGAGGAATAAGCAGAATGAGCCAGAATCAGGAAATCTCAGAATTTCCAAAGAGCCGGCTGGGGGAAGAGTCCAGACCGACAAAAGGTGTTAATTGGATACGATAAGAGGAGAGGTGAGAATTTATTATGTCTGTGCAAAAGGAGACAGGGAAAAGAGAGAGAGAGAGAGAGCTGGGGAAAGACGATGGGGTTAAAAAGTGAGGGGGGGGTTCCATTAACAAAAGCCAGAGAAGTCAATATTAATGCCATCTGGTTGGAGGGTGTCCATTTGGAAGATGAGGTGTTGTTCCTCCAATTTATGGGTGGTCTCAGTCTGGCAGTGCATGAGAGCATGGACAGACATGTCAGCAAGGGAATGGAATGAGAAATTGAGATGGTCACTGGGAGATCCACGCAATTGTGGCAGTAGAGATGTGGTGTGTAGCGGTTAGCGCAACGCTGTTACAGCGCCAGGAACCCGGGTTAAAATTCGGTGCTGTCTGTAAGGAGTTTGTACGTTCTCCCAGTGTCTGCTTGGGTTTCCACTGGGTGCTCTGGTTTCCTCCTACTCTTCAAAATGTATGGGGGTTGCAGGTCAATTGTAGGTGTAATTAGGCAGCGTGGGCTGTATGTCTAAATTTAAATTTAAAATTGAGGCAAATCTTCCTTCACATGGCAGAATAGCAATGGAGAGCAAGAACTACAACTCTCTGTAAGTGTTGAGACTATCCAGGGAAGATCTAATCTTCAAGAAGGGGGACCCCAGAACCATCCTGGATGAATGAAGTGGGGTCATTATTGGCAGTCTCGTTGGGAGCAGGCCCAAGAAGGGACTATAAATAATGCAGGAACGAGTTTTCACCCTTTAATGAACATCACATAACATCAGTGCATGTGGAATAGGATCACTGAATGTGTTCAGCTGTCCCATGTCTAGCAAACGAACATAGATACCTTAGATAAAAACGATAAAACAATGTTGGACTTCAGGATAGAATTTCAAGACCAGAAGTTTTTCTTTAAATAGGCAAGATTAATGATTTAATGCTTATTTCTAATTGAGCTACTTACTAATTAGGTTTATTCATCCTACTGACCATAAGAAATACAAGCAATTTGGAGTGTTTCAGTGGATGTCTGTACAAAGTTAAAGCAGGTAACAATTTGTTTCAAGATTGTAATAAATTGCAAATTAAGCTCTGTTCCAAAATCTTCTTCCAATTTTACAATCTGAAATGTTCACTTCAGAATCTGAATTTATTCCCATAAACAAAATTTGTTGTTTTGTGGCAGCATCACAGGGCAAACAAATTTAAACCACGTTACAACAATAAATAAAAACAGTGCACAAAAAGTCACAGTGAGGCAGTGTCTTTGGTTCATTGATCATCCACAAATCTGATGGGAGTGGGGAAGAAGCCGTCCTTGTGTCATTGAGTGCTTGTCTTTAAGCTCCTGTTTCTTTTTCCCTATGGCAGCAGAGTGGAGGGCATGGTGGGGGGGGGGGGTGGGTGGGGTGGGGATCCTTTAGGATAGAGGCAGCTTTCTTAAGACACTGCCTCTTGTAGATGTCCTAGATGGAGTGAAGTCTAGTCCCCATGATGTTGCAGGCTAACAACCCTGGATTTTTTTTCTTGTCTTGAGCATTAGCAGCTCTGTACCAGACAGTGATGGAACCAGCCAGAATACTGTACAAATTTTTGAGTCTTCAGTGACATACCAAATCTCCTCAAACATCTCACAAAGTATAGCCGCTGATGAGCCTTCTTCATGATTGCATTGACATGGAGATTCCAGGACAGATCCTTGGAGATGTCGACACCCAGGAATTTGAAGTTCTTGACCCTCTCCACTACTGAGCCCTCAATGAGGACTGGATCATGTTCTAACTTCCTCCTGAAGTCCACAATTATCTCCTTGATTTTGCTGTTGTTGAGCGCAAGGATGTTGCCATTACACCATTCAACAAGTTTATCTATCTCCCTCTTGTATGCTTTCACATTGCCATTTGTGATTCATTGGAAAATTTGTAGGTAGGATTGGATTTATGCCTGGCCACAGAGTAATGGGTGTATAGTGAGTAGAGCAGTGGGCTAACCTGCTGAGAACTTCGAACACTTCCTCTTCTTATTTCAGATTTACAGCATCTGGAGTTTGTGGGATGTGCAGAGTTAAAGCTTCAGATCAAAGACATGTCATGAGAAACTGGAAGGAGAGAAAAAAAGCAGTGAAACACGAAAGTCTGCAGATGCTGTGATTGTAGTGAAAATGAAAGACTGGGAGATCGCTTTGTTGAGGACCTCAGCTCTGCCTGCTGCAATAACGTGGATCTCCCAGTGGCCACCCATTTCAATTCCCCATCCCATTTTCTTGCTGACTTGTCCGTCCATGGTCTCCTGCACTACCAGACTAAGACAAGCCACAAATTGGAGGAACAATATCTCATCTTCTGACTGGGCACCCTCCAAATAGATGGCATTAATACCCACTTCTCTTGCTTTCATTAAAGCACCCCCCCTTCTTCCCCAGATCAGTCTCTCCCTTCCCCTTTAATGGCATTGATTTACCCAGCTTATAAACAAATAAACAATACACTCACTCGTTTCTTCCAGCATACCATGAAGTTGACTTCTTTATTATTCACTAGATACAACACTGCATTCTTCAACTCCTCGGACCTTCTCATTGGCTCATTGCCACATGGGTGATCCTGACAATCACTCTTCTCCTCCCGATGAAGGTAAGTATGCAGCCACTATACCTCCACCCCCCCAGCCCCTGAGCCATGCAAGGGGCCGACTGATTGAAACTGCCTGCTACATAACATTCAGGAAGACTGACAGTGCAAGACAGGCGATGCATGGTCTGACTGGCAAGGGTGCGACTGGTTCTCTGACCTTCTTATTGGCTCACTGCCATGAGTGATCCTGACACTCTCACTCTCCTCCTCCTGTTTGCACAAACGTGATAAACTCTTACCTTGTCCCAATTAATACCTTTTGTTGGTCTGGATTCCTCCCCGGTCAGCACTGTCTGAGTTCCGAGACTTTCTGAGATTTCCTGCTTCTGGCTCATCCTGTTTAGTGTTCCTTGAAAAGGGGACTCAGGCCCGAAATAGTGGCAATATTTCTTTACTTTTTAGAGACACTAAAAAGATCAGCTGAGTTCCTCCAATATTTTGGTGTGTTTTCACCAGGAGAAAAAAGAATCTCATTATGGGGGGGTGAGGGAGTTATGTCAGATGGACTAAAACTTGGGTGACTACGGGGCTAATCTGTAATCAAGATTAGTTAGTCAGCAAGTGAATGGAAACTGTTAGAGAGTGAGAACGTAGACAAACAAATTTGTGAGTTGAGAACACAAAGCAAGAAGACATTCCCAGTAGGTCCAGAAGAAGAAAAAGACTGAAAGGAAATCAAGTGTTAAGCTAATAACACAGATGAATGGCTGAAACAGAGAGAGGGAGATCAGGTTACCTGAGTGTCATCTTAGTGAAGGGATCCGACCCAAAACATTGACAGTTCTTTGTCTTCCACTAGTCCTCTTTGACCTATTAAGTTCCTCCAGCAGATTACTTTTTGCTCCAGATGCTCCTGTGTGTCATTTGTAAAATTCAGGACTGAGTCCAATAGGCTTCAATGTGCCCAGAAAGATGAGGTGCTGTTCCTCGAGCTTACACTGGGCCTCGTTGTAATAGTGCAGGAGGCCCCAAACCAGTAAGTCAGAGTGGGAATGAGATAGAAAATTAAAGAAGCAGGGAACATAAAACTCATAGTCACCCCTTAGACTGAATGCAGATGGGCTGCAATCCAGTCACACAATCTGCTTTTGGTTTTCAAATGCAGAGGAGACCATACTTTGTACAGAAAGCAGTACATTGCAAGTGAATCACTGCTGCCTCTGGGGAGATTGGTTGGGTCCCCTGGATGGTGCAAAGGGATGGTATAAGGACAAGTGTGGCAACTGCAGATGTTTCAAGGGTAAGTACCATAGGAAGGAGGCTGATGGGTGGTGATGAAGAGTGGATCGGGGAGTTACAAAGGGAATGATCTCTGTATCTCATTTTAGATGTTTCATCTACTTCCACAATGCAATTTTAACTTAACCAAGAATAAAGGAAACAGACAAATAATGTTCAAGTTGGAAAAGCACAAGAGTTTTGAATATTTTTGCAAATCTCAATTGCAAGGGTTTTTAAAAATATTAAAGTATTAAAAATATGGGTGTATTATATTGTATATCAATGTAAATTATTCCCTTCACCATTTGTTTAATTCAGTTATCAGATAAAAACACGATGCTGGAGAAACTCAGCAGGTCAAGCAGTGTCCTGTATATAGCAAAGGTAAAAATACATAACCAACAAGGAACCTTGATGAAGGGCTCAGGTCCAAAACGTTGGTTATGTATTTTTACCTTTGCTATATAAAGGACACGGCTTGACCTGCTGAGTTTCTCCAGCATCGTATTTTTACTTCAATAACGGAGTCTACAGATTTTCTTGTTTTACTTCAGTTTTCAGATATATTATTTTATGATGGATTTATAACAATATAACAATTGCAGCACAGAAACAGGCCATCTCGGCCTTTCTAGTCTGCACCGAACTAAGTCCTCTCCTCTGGTCCCACCTACCTGCACCCTGCCCATAATCCTCCATTCCCCTCCCATCCATAAACTTATCCAATTTTTCCTTAAATGACAAAATTGACCCTGCCACCACTATTTCTCCCGGAAACTCATTCCATACAGCCACCACTCTCTGAGTGAATAAGATCCCCCTCAGGTTACTTCTAAACTTTTGCCTCTTATACAGCTAATTTGACTTTTACACAGGTCATAAACAAAATGCATGATTTTTGTACCATTAAAAGAGGGGATGTTGACTATTACATGGAATTGACAACTACAAGAGTTTATAAGGTATGTACAACTATAATAGGTTTTCTTTATTTAGTTTATGGGCACTTTAACAAAAAAATACTAACAAAATAGTCTCCTCATTAATAGATGCATCATATCACATTTCAAATCCTCCTTCTGATAAATTACCTTATTTTTTCATATATACGTGCACATTATATGCTTTTTTACAAAACAGGTAATCCAACTTGTGTTATCTCTGTAAGTGCACTCTACCAGAACTTTATTTTTACATGTTGAATATAAAATTGAAGTTATTTGAGCATCAACTCATTCTAATTAAAATTTATTTTTAATCGCTTGAATGGAATTATCAAAAAAAATAAAGGAAAAAACATGTAACATCTGAAATAACGAGTAAAATGCTGGACAACATGCTGAAGTCAAAACCATATGATATCAGAAATAACAGTTCTGTATCCATTCCTCCCATTTTGATCTGATGAAATTCTTGAATGGATGATTAACGGCAATATTGAGTGGCTGCAGTTTACATTAGCCCACCCAGAATTACTGCAATGTGGGTGGGCACCAACAGAATCTATTGTCTTTTGTGTTGAATTCTCTCTGAGGGCTGCCATAAAATCAAATACGGGTAAAGATTTCTTTGAGAAAAAACAGCCTGGTCTTGCCCTGTAACACCTTTCCACTCACAGTTTCATAATATTGATTATATATAATAATAATAACCAAACTTTCTTCTTACAGTGAATAATCACAGTATTTCGTAGTTTTTCTCACAGCAATGCTATTATTTTAAATATGATGGCTGGTTTCAATTTAGCTCCACTGGCAGTGCAGTCAAGGACTACAGTAAACCACAACTAAGGCTGATTCTGGAACAAACTCTGTGGCCATAGCTTTTGTTCTAGAAACAACTTCAGTTCTGGTGGTGGGGATGTCAAAGGCCACTGGGATTTCATCCTTGTTAATGACGTCCTCAACGTCCTCAGGTATAAATCTAAGTTCATAAATTTCATTGTTGATGAGGGCAGAATATTGATGGGGTTTTATTTTGTTCCAATCCTCTGGACTTACAGTTGTTCTAGTTCTTACCGACAATCCGTTTTCCTTCATAATCTTTGATATCTATGGGAAACCCACCTTGAAAGCCAGGATACCTCCTTCACGTGCCAATAGCATCACTTTCATCTGAATGGCGAATGTAGATACAGCTGATTTTGTTCTCTTACACTAAGAACCCACTCCTTCGTCAGACTCTCAATGGGGTCATTTAGCTTTGGGGACACAGCATGTGCGTTTTCGTGGATTCATCTTCTCAATCTCATCTTTCTCTTTCTTCCATTTGTGAATGGATGATTCGCCAACCTCGAACTCTCTCGCTGCTGCTCTGTTGCTCTTGAAACGACTTTCAGTTTGAAGTTAGCAGTGTAAGATTTGCACTTAATCCCTCACATTGTCAAAACTGCTCTAGATCTCAAAAGTATTATGTGTAGAGCAAAAATACAAGGGCCTTTTATAGGAATTTTTGGATTATGGCTGATGAGGCTAGATCGAATACAGGTGAGAGTGATACAGGCTGATAATGTTATTTGCACATGTATCACTTTGTGACTTCTATAGGACATGTTATGAAAGAGATGGACAGGGCTGATTAATACCCCACATACGTTGTAAACACTGTGGGTTAATTGCTATATGAGTGAAGATATGGTAATCACCGGAACAATACAGTTGTACACATCACTTTTGTTCTGTGTCTCCTCTCTGCTTAAGAACAACTGCGAATATATTTAGAAGTCATATTTAAATTAATTTGATTGGATTTAAAATTCTTCTGTTGAAATTGAGCTTGCAAAAGAAGTCCTTCTTAACGTGGAAATGAAATCCTAACCAAAAACCTGCTTCCTGTCAAATTTTGTGATTTTATTTAGCACATCATAAAGAAGGTTGTCCCCGGCATTCCAGGAAATGTGTGGTTCCCTTGCTGTTTTAAAGAGGAAATTAAAATGTCCAGGGGATTCCGAAACTCATGTCTGTAGGCTTAAGGCTGAAATAGCAGAAGTGGAGAGAACCCGAAATCCTGCACCAGCGCCTGATTTGAATACAGCTCAGTCTCTGAAGAGTTTGTATTGTCTCCAGCCATTTTCATGTGATTTCCCTGGTGCTCGGTTTATCCTCACCCTCAAACACTGAATGAGGTCGGTAGGTTAATTTGGTGTAATAGGATGGCATAGACTTTAATGGCCAGAATTGGCTTCTACCGTGATGTAAATAAATAAATTTAAAAGAAATGTATTCGTCTAACGTTGAGGTCTTGGACTACATTAGGGTAGTCTGACATCTCTTGCTTCTGATACAATCCCCATCCAGCGAAGCCTGCACTGATATTGCAGATGTAGTGATCCTCCAGTACAATTCACCCACTGTACATCCAGTGGCAACAGTAGTTTAATAGATGCACCGAATTTCCAAATCCAGCAGATGTAGTGACCCTCCAGTACAATTCACCCACTGTACATCCAGTGGCAACAGTAGTTTAATAGATGTTCCGAATTTCAAAATCCAGCAGATGTAGTGACCCTCCAGTACAATTCACCCACTGTACATCCAGTGGCAACAGTAGTTTAATAGATGCACCGAATTTCAAAATCCAGCAGACGTAGTGACCCTCCAGTACAATTCACCCACTGTACATCCAGTGGCAACAGTAGTTTAATAGATGCACCGAATTTCCAAATCCAGCAGATGTAGTGACCCTCCAGTACAATTCACCCACTGTACATCCAGTGGCAACAGTAGTTTAATAGATGCATCGAATTTCCAAATCCAGCAAATGTAGTGACCCTCCAGTACAATTCACCCACTGTACATCCAGTGGCAACAGTAGTTTAATAGATGCATCGAATTTCCAAATCCAGCAAATGTAGTGACCCTCCAGTACAATTCACCCACTGTACATCCAGTGGCAACAGTAGTTTAATAGATGCATCGAATTTCCAAATCCAGCAAATGTAGTGACCCTCCAGTACAATTCACCCACTGTACATCCAGTGGCAACAGTAGTTTAATAGATGCATCGAATTTCCAAATCCAGCAAATGTAGTGACCCTCCAGTACAATTCACCCACTGTACATCCAGTGGCAACAGTAGTTTAATAGATGTACCGAATTTCAAAATCCAGCAGACGTAGTGACCCTCCAGTACAATTCACCCACTGTACATCCAGTGGCAACAGTAGTTTAATAGATGTATCGAATTTGCAAATCCAGCAGATGTAGTGACCCTTCAGTACAATTCACCCACTGTACATCCAGTGGCAACAGTAGCTTAATAAATGTACTGAATTTCCAAATGATATTGGATCTTGTCTGTCTCTGGCCTTCCATTAAATAATTAAGCCTGTAAATGGTGTTGCAATTGCTAAATTATTGGTAAGGATGGGATAGAGAGTGGGTGGTGGTAAAGTTGTCCAAATACCTGTCCACTGCACTGCTCGTTCACCAACTTATCAGCACAGCAGTGTTCATTCCAAAATAAGGCAGCAATACAAGGTTCTTCTTAGCAGTATATTCTGTATCAGTGACTCTTGCTGGCTTGAGTATCACCAACAGTTCCATCTTAATTAACAAAATTCCATTCACAGTAAAACCCCTGTTATCTGGAATTCAAGCAACTGGCAAAACAAACAAAATCAAAGAAAATAAATAAGTTAAAACAAAAAAAGGGTCTAAAATGGGTGCGCCTCGCCATTAGATCACCAATCCATTTAACATGCAATCTCAAGCAACTGGAGAATTCACTTATCCAGCATTTTCCAATCCCCGTAGGTGCCGGATACCAGGGGCTTTTACTACCAGCTGCCACTTTAATGTTGAGACCCTTTTCATTCAACATACGTCTTGGAAGTGGCAAATAAACTTTCTATTTTGACCAAAAATAATACAAAAATCCAAGTGATAGAAGCACAATAGACGTCTCATGGAGAATGAGACCCGAGGGATTAAGAAGATGGGGGATAACATTATGTTTCTTTTTGTTTCATTAGACTGAGCCCAAGACCCCAGCAGGTGACATGGAGGTCCTCTTTGCCACCTGCTGTCAGAGCACTGGTAGAACCACTGTGAAGTGTCAATCTCCATGTTTATGTGCTGCCAGATATGAATATACATTAAAAATCACCATTGATCTGAAAAGAAATTGTAAAATGTATGTCAACTGACTTCCTTCCCCAACAGAAGGCCTGACAAAATGTCAGGCATATTTTCATTCTTTTTAAATGTTATGCCAACTGAAACTCATTGGTTAGTCAAACACAATAAAAAGGAAGATATGTCATGCAACATAAAATAGATTTCAGCTCCGTATATTATTTTGGATGCTATGGGCAAAGTTCTGAGGGAAGGGGGAGACGGAGGTCGCACAAACTAAAGGCAGCTGTTTTATGGTTCCAGAATATCACATTGGGAATGGCAGGGACACATCAAACCTATATTTACCATCATCTGACGATACATATACAATCCAACAAAGCAGTGTTATTGGTGCACTACAATACGCAATACATAATTATCGCATATATACAGATATTTATTGATTTTAAAGTGCATCTTTAAGTATAATTTACACACACGCACGTGCACACACACCACACAAGGACAGACTTTACTCAGTCACAGACTGCAGGAAAAACCATTTCCCAGTCCTGATTTTGATGCTCTTGACCCTCCTTCTTGGTGGTGGTGGGTCAAAGGTACCGTGTGCTGGACGGAAAGGTACCGTGTGCTGGACAGAAAGTAATTTTATTAATTTTTTTGCCATATCATGAAGTTACAGGCATCTGATCTGCATTCTCCATCGATTATTTTTAGTACCCTGTTTACTAATTATTGGCTGTTTCAGTCCACACAAATCATTTTCCACATTGATGCAAATTAAAACAGAATGTGGAAATAGAGGGTGCTCCTGTGTTACGACAATTTGGATAACAGAAATATGCCCTTCTAGACCACAAACCACAACCGAAAAATTTGGTGATACGGAATAAATGTTTGCTCCTATAAAACATATGTCTGAAAAAATAAATATACAAACACAAAATACAAAAGAAACAAATGTTGTCAAGTAGAAATTTGCAATATGAATGGTTTTCTAGGAACAAAACTCCTCCATAATGCAAAGACGTACTGTGCATGTTTCCTTTTGGTCACTTTGATAGATGTGAATAAATGATCCAACAATCCACAAGTTTTATAGTTCTCAGTCTTGAGTTTAAAATGCTTTATAATCGTACGTATTCGAACCCGAAAGCAGTGGTTCTCAACCTTTTTCTTTCCACTCACATACCACGTTAGGTAATCCCTAGGCCATCGGTGCACTGCAAGGTGGGGGGGGGGGGTATAAATATGGAAGGATTATAGCTGGGATGGAAGATTTTGGTTATGAGGGAGATTTGAGAAATGGAGCTTGGTTTCCTCAAAGCAGATTTGATAGAACTGTTCAAAACCATGAAGGGCTTTGATAGAATAAATAAGGAGAAATTGTGTTCAATTGGAAAAGGTCAACATATAAAATGCACAAGGATTAGGAACAAGAAAATGCCCTTTGACACTGAGATCGTTTCCCCATTCATCAAGGTCATGGATGATTTTCTACTTCAGAAATCTATTGATCATATTTTGAATGAACTCAGCCACCAAACGTCTTGCAGATCTATGTAATGAGGATTCCTAAAGGTTCACTGCTCCTTGCAAGAAGACATTTCCCCTCATTTCAGTTCTATCTCCCATTCTGAGACAAGATTCCTCTTTGAGATAAGACTTCCCCTGCATCCATCCTCCTGAGCTCTGTCAGAATTGTAAGTTTTATTAAGATTACATCTCATTCTTCTGCACACTAGTGAACATGGGCCTAGTCTATTCAATGACTCCTCACAAGACAAGCCTTTCATCCCAGTCTGGTGAAGTTCATTAGACTTCCCCTATTGCAAATATATACTTTTTCCTTTTTGTTAACAATGCTCCAAGTAGAGTCTTAACAAAGTTCAATATAACTGCAGTAAGGTAAAGTAATAAACTGTACTGAACACCTGAAGGTGAATGGAAGCAAATTCAATCGTTACTTTCAAACTGGAACAATTGAGGAGAATTGAGGGCAAGAATGAGATCAGTTCTTCCAAAGTGCCATCACACACGATGACTCATATTTTCTCTGGTGGATCGTTCAAAGAATGGTGCAGAAATTTATTTGTGCATAAGAAAGAACATGTGAAAGTGTCACAGATTAAGGGGGAAAGCATATTGGTTTAATCTGCTGCTGACAAGGTATGATTTTTTTTTCATGAGGCAACATTTTTCACCATTCATTTCAACGTCTTCCATGCACCAGCTGAAAGTAATCTGCTTCAGTTAACAGATTTAATGTTTCAGGTCTATGGCCTTTCTTCATTTCTGATGAAAGGTCACTGACCTGAAACGTTAAATCTGTTTCCATTCTCCACAGATGCCCCCTAGCCTGCTGAGGACATTCTCTGATTTATTTCCATCCTTCAGCCTGCCTCAATATCCTACCTATACACTAGGGGCATTTTATCGTAGCCAACTAAGCTGCAATGCGCATCTCCTTCGGATGAAGAAGAAAACCTAGTGAGAACAAACCAGACAGCACAGGAGAAACAAGAGCTGTTGAGGCTGGAATCTGGAGCAAACAACAAACGACTGGAGGAACTCAGCAGGTTACGCACCATCTGTGGATAGAGACAGTCCATCAACGTTTCAGGGCAAGACTCTTTATCGAGAATAGAGCACGGGGCATCTGGATTGAACTCTACCTGCCATGAAGCAACAACTCTACCACCTACCTGCATCACATGGATTTCAGGAATACCTGCACCACATGGATTCACTTGCAAAAATACCACCTGCCTTTGGCTCTGATGGAAAGAGAATTCAGTATTGGGCCAAATGTTAACTTCCACCTGCCCGTTCTCAATTCGGGCTCTCTTGCAAGCACTTCTCAACTTCAGACTTTGGAAGGATGGATCTGCCAGGATTTAAAATGGCTTCTTGCACAGCTCAACTTCCCCCCCCCCCCCCCCCCCCCCACCCCCAGTTCAGGGTGGCTTAATGGGCTGATATAAAGGACATTTGATGAGGTGAAGCATCCCTTCAGGTGGTCAAGACAGAGGAAGCAATTTACAGAAAGAGAATTACTGTGTTCAGAATGGAGTCACATGTCGGGTGGTGAAGAAAGCATTTGGTACGTTGGCCTTCATAAATCAAAGTATTGAGTACAGGAGTTGGGAGGTCATGCTGAAGGTTGTACAAGGCATTGGTGAGGCCACATTTGGAATATTATGGCCGTTTTGGCCGCCAAATTATAGAAGGAGATAAACAGAAAAGAGAGAGTGCAGAGGAGATTTTTAAGAATGTTGTCTGGGTTTCACGGTATGAGTTACAGGGAAAGGTCATGCAGGCTGTGGCTTTATTTCCTGGAGTGTAGAAGATTGAGGGGTGATTTGATAGCAGTATTTAAAATTATGAGGGGGGGTGGGAGATAGAGTCAATGTAGACAAGCTTTTTCCACTGAGAGTAGGGGTGATTCAAACATGAGGGAAAAGTTTAGGGGAAACGTGAGGGGGAACTTCTTCACTCAGAGGGTTGTGGAAGTGCGGAATGAGCTTCCAGCCAAAGTGGTAGCTCTGAGCTCGATTTTAATATTTAAAGAAAAGTTGGATAGGTACATGGACAAGAGAGGTGTGGAGGGTTATGGGCCAGGTGCAGGTGAATGGGATTAGGTGGGGGAAGGTCTTCGGCATGGACTAGAAGGGCAGAACTGGCCTGTTTCTGTGCTGTAATTGTTATATAGTTCTAATACAAAATACATAATGCTGGAGAAACAATGCCCTTTATATAGCAAAGATAAAGATGCAGAAGCAATGTTTCAGGTTTGAGCCCTTCATCAAGGTCTAGAAAAATGCCAGGAATCATCTTTTCTGTTCAGACGGCATGAACTTAACACATTCCACCAAATAAAAGTGCAAATACAGAATTGCAATGATTGAAATGGAAATCTTGGTAAAGTTTGCTCTGGGGAGGTGGCAGTTTCACTGAAAGGTACCTTCAACATTTTGTAGAAAGGAAATGGATAAAATTTGAAAGGTCCAAACAATATAAAAATCAGTTGAGTACAAATTCTGCTGCTTTTTGTTTACTTGTTTGCATTCTTGGAGACACACGTGACCCAGATTTCTGCACTGAGGCAATTATTCATATTTTCACAAGATTCCATTTCACCTCTGTAACGTTGTCCAACACTGACAACTTCGACCCTTTTCCATGTCTAGACTGGATTACAGCAATGCAATTCTGGCCCAACTCTCTGTCCAAACAGAGAATAAACAGGAAGGTACCAAATTACCCCTTGTGGCGCAGAAAATTTCCACAGAAGCAACATCATGATTTTCAAATTCTTTTCTTCATGGCTTAACTCCTGTCTTGAAAACCTTCTCCAACTCTAAAATCCTCCAGTATATTTGCACTCTTCTGGCTTCTTGAACACCTTAATCTACAACTGCACCACAATAAATATCCACCGTAGGTATCTGCAATAAAGGCCCAAAGTGAGGCATTCCACGTCCTTGCCTATCTCAATATCCTTTTGTTTTGGTTGTATTTGAAGTATTTTGGAACTTTTGCAATGTTGACTATGCTTTAGGGCCTGGACAGAGTAGATGAGACAAGGTTGCTTTCCATGATAGGGGAGTCTAGGACAAGAGGGCACAACTTCAGGCTAGAAAGGAGTCAACTTAAAACAAAGATGCAGAAAGAATTCTTTAATCAGAGGGTCGCAGTCTGTGCTTGTTGCCACTGGCAGCTGTAGAAGCAAGGTCATTGAATGTATTTAAGGCAAAGCTTGACAAGTATTGCAATAGTCAGGACATCAAGGGTTACACGGAGAAGTTGGGGAAGCGGGGCTGAGTGCGAGGATGGATCAGCTCATAACAGAATGGTGGAACAGATTTGACAGGCCGATTGGCCTACTTTTGCTCCAATATCTTGTGAACTTGATTACACTTTCCACACAATATAATGTAGATGTAAACAAGCCACAAACGCTCCACAATTCTGTTAGCACCAACATTTGGCTTCACAGCACAGCTTCATTTGCAATGCAATCTCCCAAAGGCTGAAAAATAATAATTTCCTTAAATTATTATCTTAATCTGGAGGTTGGTATTTCCTATTTGTTCATCTTATTTCCTCTTCTTCCATTCTCCCACAGCTTGTACTTTGACATCAAATCAAACACTGGCAAACTGACTGATGGATTATACTGAAGTTTCCCTCATCTCAACAATGACAAAACCTAAGCTTTCTTTTTCAACACCCGCCAGCACCTACTTCATCAGCCTCTTTGGCTGCATTCCCAGTCTGCATTAGGCACTGCCTGATCTCTGTGCCCTTCTCGACTCTGAGCCAAACCTTTTACCTACATCAGCTGCTAGACTCTTCCAACTCAGGAAATGATGCCTGCATATTTACTGCTGCCGTAACTCTAATCCACACCATCACGGCCTTGGGGACCATATTCCTAAACAATGCTTTACCCTACCTTTCCAATTTCTTCCTCTTAGGCACTTTATCTATTACTGTACAATGTGCTCACCTGCACAAACTCACTTATCACTGGTGTTCTTGCCAAATTCCAGGGAACTGAACTCCCTTCGCTTTTAAATCTCTATAATGTCACAGTTCAGCTTCTCTGAACAATCATCTTCAGCTGTCAGTGCCTACCCACACCTTCTGCTCTGGATCTAGGATTCCAACCCCATTACCAAGTAGGACCAAAGCTTTTAAGCTCAGTAAGTTTTGTTCCCTGAAATTTCCACCCCGCCCCCCCATCAAAATCGCTTCACCTTCACTTTGTCTTCAAAGGTTTGTCCTCAGTTTTTCTCCAGATCCTTCTGCCTGCTGCTTATTGTCTACAATATAAAAACACTTGGAAAGAGAACCACCACAGGAATGAAGAAGATGAAGTACACACTGTAAAATGTTCTTCATATTTGAATGAATTTTCAGTGGTAATCTGAAAAATCATTTTATATTTCATCCTGGTACATTACAAATCCTGTTCATTCCAATTTCACTGCACAACCTAAACTCATAAAAAAAACCCCATCTTGTTGTGACTCAAGTGTTCCCACAATCTACCAAATTCTGTCGATGGACAGTACATTTTTCAGATGAGTGAAGAACACAGAGGGAGAATTATCATCTTCCTGGTCATTACTTAGCAAAGTAATGATGGTGTCATTACAACTGTACTCACTGATCAGTGAGAGAAAGAGGACCTGAGGCAAGGGTAGAAACATTACTTTTCAGTGACTCTTGAAGAGCACGTCCCTGATCTGAAGACCACCCAATGAATGAGTCTGCGATTTCCTTGCAAATTATTACAAACAAGATTAAATGGCAATCTTGATGTTAAGTGACTGTTATTGTACATTTCCATGCATTAAGTTTGTTTGTTCATTATGTGACTGTCAATTCTATTCATTAAACACTTAATAAACAGTGGCTAAAGATAGCCCTTTCACCACTCACAGATTAATTCAGAGTTTAAAGATAAAACTTAGTAATATTTTGCAGGGGTGGAGAATTCTTGTGAAGTCCCACTATTGTAAATGATCAATTAACTCTGTCTGCCTTTCAGCTTATTGCATGGGTAAATTTAATTGAAAAAAATGCCAAGACAGAGGCCAATTTTCCCAAATTCATTAATGAATGGGGGTTTTGCTTTAGTATTTATAATATGGGCAGAACACAAGAATAAAAAAAGAGCACAACGGGATGGTTACCACAACACTATTACAGCACCAGCGACCTCGGTTTGAACCCAGTGCTGCCTGTAAAGAGTTTGCACATTCTCCTTGTGTCCATGTGGGTTTCCTCCAGGTGCTCTGGTTTCCTCCCACCCTCCAAAAACTGATAGGGTTTGTAGGTTAATGGGTGTATGCTGATGGCATGGGCTGGAAGGATCTGGAATTGTGGAGATCTCGACATTAACATTAAATTAAGCAGTAGGAGCAGGTCATTCAATCTGCCCCCATTTACCATGGACATGATTGATCCCAATTCCAATCCCCCCCCCCCCCCCCCGAAAGACCTCCCTCACTTCCCAGATCTTTCATTTTTAAAAGAAAATATTTTCTTTAAATACTTTCAATGATCGAACCTGCACAACCTTCCAGAGTTGATAATTCCCTGGATTCACCAACCTCTGCAAGAAGTCCCTATGGAAGTCAGCTTGAAGTGGCCTGCTCCCTAACCTCGTCACTATTCCCCTTATTTTGAGATGATCCGATTAGTGGAAAAATCTCAACATCCACCCTGCCTAGTCAACATATTTTATGTTTCAATAAGATTATCATTCATTCTTTAAAACTCAGAAGAATATAATTAATTTCTTTAAATACTGGTGTTACATTGAACCTCTTCTACCAGGTATTAGCCCAACGAATCTTTGTTGGACCACCGTCAATGCCAAAGAATCCCTTCTTTAATCAGGCAACCAAACGTTTTTGCAGCACTCCTGGTGAGGCTTCACCCATACTTCCTACATGTGTAACAATATTTTCCTATTTCTAAACTCCATTCTTTTTAACCACCAAGATCATTATGCTATTTAATTGTCAAACCAATTTTGATGCCCACCTGTTAACCTTGTAAAGGTTAAAACCTTGTGTTTTTGATTCTTAGTTAATTTTGTGCCTCTCGTCAAGAAAAAGTATTGTTACCATAGTGACTATGAAGTATATCCTCTCAGACTAAGAGCTTGCATCTCATTCTTCGACGAACCATGAAGGAGGCATAAACACAAGATAATTTTCTTTGAGTTGCCCCAATGGCATCAATCAGCTTTTCATCTTGGGCGATGCCATTACACACAACTTTATTCAAATAGATGCTGTGAGCAAAGCACAACCAAAGCTCTCCATTGACTGAATATTTGCTCCCATCTTCAGCAAAGGTATAATGTTACTTCAGAGAACATTCTCTTTTACAATTTTAAACTTTTGTATTTTCTGCCTATTATTTTATTCTTATTTATTTTATTTTTAAAAATGTATTTTCTCAATTTTCTTTTTGCCAGTTGCTCGAGGCTGCCCATTGCTTGGACTCCGGATACCAGTGGTTTTAATGGATAAATATTTTGGGCTTGGCCACCCTGATTTTGTTGCTCCTTGATGGTACCTCTTTATTGATGGAAACCCATCAGAGACCAACAATCATCCTCACATCCCTCATCGTACCACACTTTCCTACCTATTCACCTGCTGTCTGTAAACCTGGATAGCTTAAATGTTTTCCCCATCTCAAGTCATTAATATTAATTCTAAATAATTGAGTGACAAGAATTGATCCTTGGGGAACTCTACTAGTTACTTGCGTTCACCTGAGGAAAATGGCTTATTCTGAACCAGTCTTCCATGATAAAATGCATCTTCAATCCATGGTAACACCATGCAGAAAGAAGGACTGCTTCTTGCAATATGAAGTATTTCTGTCCACATCAGAAAGAATCCAGGTCTTGTCTACGGTTCAGCGAACAAATTCTGGAGTTTTCAAGTCAAGTTTATTGTCATCTGATTCTACAAGTACAACCCGACGAAACAGCGTTCTATGGTCCTCGGTGCAGAACATGCTGACATACAACCAGACATAACACACAGACAAACAATACACATGCAGGACAAGTGTTCATCTATGCAAATTAGATTAAACATTATTATCATGGTACCCATAAAATACAATGCTAATGAAATACGATTAGTATCCAACCAGAAATTTTAAAAAAAGTGCTCTAAGCAAATAACTATGTGCAAATAAAAACAAGTGCATTCAGCACTTAAACATTTCTAAAAGTACTGACAGTATAAAGTGAGGTGCTGTGATTTACGGTTCAGCAGGATCACAGCCTCGGGGAAAAAAGCTCTTCTTGACCTTGCTGATTCGAAAGCGAAGGTTCCTGTAGTACCAACAAGATGGGAGAAGAATAAAAAGTCTATAATTTGGGTGTCAGTCAGTCAGCCTTTATTGTTGCTTTAACACCAAGTGCCATGGAATTAAAACGAGACCATGTTCCCGAGACCACAGTGATTTTACAAAAGGTGCTTAAAACAGTCCAACATACAATTAACTTTTCAGAGATTAAACAATGGCACAAGTAAAGATGTTAAATATGTCCGCCAGTTCAAGGGAGAAGACCATTCCCTGAACCTGAGGGGCTGCGACCATCACAGGTCAGGTTACCATCCTCTCCAGGACGAGATATTAAAAATCCACCAGCGATAGAGGAAATAGACAACCTCACAGTCACAGTTCATGGCGCTCCCAAAAGCTCCGACGCTGCCCGCCACGAGGCTCAGGACAATGCATCTTCCAGACCCCTAAATTTGCCATAAGACCCAGGGCAGTGCAACTCTAGACCTCCCACCCTGGAATGGCTCCTCAGCTCCGGACGTCACCTCCGACTCCACCACTCCATCCCCTCCTCTCGACCTCTGGCAGTGGACACCCAGACATTGCTCCCAAGAGGCTGAAAAGCCACGGGGCCACACCAGGGCACAGTGGCTCGACCTCCTCCTCTAGGTGACGCCTGAAGCTCCGTTCTTCAGTGCACAGGTTCTCCATGACTTCACAGCATTGGCTTGGAACAGTTCCTGTTCAGCGCTTCCCACTTGGAACACACGATTCACTGTGATACAAAGTCCAACTTCATCAAATTAAAAGTTGTGTATGGCACCAGCTTGTGAGTTCCTGCAGCAAGTG
Organism: Narcine bancroftii; assembly: GCF_036971445.1. Lineage (NCBI taxonomy): Eukaryota > Metazoa > Chordata > Chondrichthyes > Torpediniformes > Narcinidae > Narcine > Narcine bancroftii. The sequence continues at coordinate 5,536,261 of NC_091478.1, forward strand.
TAGTCCAGAGTAGCCATTGCAGGCAACGCCATTTTCCTTGATGATGCTCTTCGCCCTGCCCAGACAGCATTCCTGATAGATGTTCTCAATGGTGGGCAATTGAATGCCGATAATCCGTTGGTCAGTTTTCTCCACCCTCGGAAGTGCTTTGCAGTCTGGTACGAGACAATTGCCATACCACACAGAAATGCCATCGGTAACAAATAAATAAATGATTTTTTTGTGAATATGAGTGTCTCGGATAGTTAGTGTTATGTACGTGACTGCAGCAATAAATATTAGCCCAGATGGTGTTATATCTAAAAGAATATTTTAAATTATTAATCAACAATTGTATTCCACCTACTCTAATTTAACGAACTTATCTAAACATAACTAAATTTATATACAATTATCTATCTTAAATTCTAACTATTCATTAATATATTGGTGTGTTTGGAGCACCCCAAGCCTTTACAGCTCAAGACTCAATTCCGGGAAGGCAGTTCCAAGTTTAAAGTCCAGAAATTGGACATGGGCTTGAGATTGATGCGACACACATACTTTAGAATGGTTGAGACCCACAGGCCTTAGATGAATGGTTGAGGCACATGGACCTTAAGATGAAGTTAGCAGTTCCTGAAGTGGGTGAAAGAAACCAGGGGTGACAGAATATTGATTACTCACGACACCCTGATCAAGGTGAATGTCCTTTTTAGACGAGTGTCTTCTTCAGCAATTAGAACCCTTTCTGTGGGTCACTAGAGTGCAGTATTCCTTCTGCAACTTTTCCAAACCCTTCCGTGGACCAGTAGAGTGGTTTAAAACCCCTTTTGTGGACCAGTGGAGTGGTTTAAAACCCCTTCCGTGGACCAGTAGAGTGGTTTAAAACCCCTTTCGTGGACCAGTGGAGTGGTTTAAAACCCCTTTCGTGGACCAGTGGAGTGGTTTAAAACCCCTTTCGTGGACCAGAAGAGTGGTTTAAAACCCCTTCCGTGGACCAGTGGAGTGGTTTAAAACCCCTTCCGTGGACCAATGGAGTGGTTTAAAGCCCCTTCCCGGTAGGTCACATCAATGGGGTGGGGGTTGGGGGAAGGAGACTCCAGTGATCCTCTCTGCTGCTCTTATGGGCTGTGGATTCACCTCCAATCTATTTCTCTGTAGCATTCGTACCACACAGTGATGCAGCCAGCCAGGAAGATCTCGCAAAAGCTCCTGTAGAAGGTTGACATAATGGCGGCCAGCAGCCTTGCCCGCTTTAGTCTTCTCAGGAGGTGCAGTCAATTTTGTATTTGTGCTCTCTGAAATGGTGAAAGATTCTGAATACCAAACCTGTCAGTTAACATCACTATTGGACTTGGATCAAATGTCAATTACTGGAGGAACTCAGCTGGCACAGAAGCATCAGGAAGGTGAGCAGCACAGTGGGGTTGAAAGGAGGAGGAGAAGCATTTTTCAGGTTAAAACACATCAAGGTTGATTGTGAAGAATGGATATATCCAACATAAGGGGGAGAGGGTGGGAGGGGGCAAGTCAAGTCAAGGACCAGGAGGGGATTGGAAAACCAGGAAGGGGTGAAGGATAATGGACAGATGGGGAGGGTGTGAGGTGAAGCAAAGAGACAGAGGCAGGTGATTAATGGGGTAGGAAGGTCAGGGAGAAAAGAGAGGCTGGTGGAGGGAAGCTAATAGCATTGGAGTCCGATAAGGAAGGTAATCATGTTAGATCATGTTAGTGATGGGAACCATCAGAGGTTCTGGATAGATGGGACCAGGAGAGGGCGTCCAATGGGTAAAATGTATGGGTAGAGATATATGGAAAGGAGAGGGGTGGGGGTTGGGTGTTGCGTGGAGAAGGTTTGGCCAGCTATCAATATATTTTGGATGCAAGAACTCATCATTGCACCATCAGACATCCTACTGCTAATACAATTGGGTCTCTGCACCCTTCCCCACTCAGTAGCAGCGTGGGAGATATGAAGGTGGTGATTGTGACAGCACGATCTTCTGAACATTTCCAAAAATCACTATAGATATATATCTTGGCCGATCTCCACAATGATCTTTGCAAGGACAGTAAATACAATTGCTGATCAGCATTGTAAGATGGAAATTAAACAGGAATATCAACCCAACAAAATTTGTAATGGAATCATATTTTTATAAATTAAATCGAAGCATAATGTACATATGAATCACTCTATCCCTCGAATGCATTGCAATTGACGGTCACATATTTCTTCTATTATTACAGCTTTTATTGCAGCAGTTTCATCTGTATCTCAATATTTCCCCCCTCCAGATAACATTTTGAAACAAGGTATTTAATTCTCTTGTGCAGTGTTCCTGGTTTTGCTTTATTTTCCACCTCAGAGATTAATGCAACTCCTGCTTCCCCCCCTCAAAGGACACAACTGGAAAAAAATGTAAGAGCAAAGCCACAACAACATCTACACGCAGCCAACTGCTCCACAGCCCTGTCTATCATCCATCATCGTGTAATAAAAGTGGTCGTCATTGGCTACAAGGTTGCTATGATGCAAATAGTGGAGCCAATTAGAGTCTAAACCCTCTCTACATGGCAACACTGAATAAAGATATGGTACAGTGACAGACTTACTAAAAAAAAGCAGACACAGATGCTTTTATCAGATGTGCACGCTCCTATTAATGAATGAATGTCATATAGATTGAAGCAAAAACAATGATTAGGTTGTGTTTGGAAGTATATTAATTACATTATATGTTGATTTTCAAGTTAATACCAACATATTTTAAATAGGAAGCACTTTTCTCAGTTGATTACAAACACAAAAGTGACATGCCAAATACACCACGGTAAACAGATGGTGCAAAGTACATGAGGTATTTATCTCCAACTGTAAGTTAGACAGAGACATTTTCTTTTACATACAGCAAACTACTTCAGCTGTTGTTTGTGAAGCCAGTATTCCACATAGATCAACAGTCCCTCACTAGGCTTATTTTATCTCTCAAAGGAATCATGGTCCTTGGTAAAAAAAATTTTTTTTCCCTTGATGCGTCAATTTGAATTAAAATATTTATTCAAAACATTTGTGCGTTGGAACTTAATAACACATTTGCAAACTTTCAACACCTTCCAGATCTCATGTATTTCATTATTATTTTGCTCCCCCTGTCACTTTATTCTAAAATCAGAATTTTTTTCTCCAATAAATTACCATTCATCTGTGATCTGAAAATAGAACCTTGGGGCCTAAATTTTCTAGTTAGTGTCATTTTGACAGGAGTAACTGATTTATTTTAAGTGCTTTACTTCCGGTGTTGAAATAATGTCAACAGTAACTCTGGGCTTTATTAACACTTGCACAAATTTCTACCTATTTACATCATATTTCCAAGCACCTGACTATTTATTTACAGGACGCATTAATGGCATTCATATAAAGTGGTCGCAGTTTCTGCTGGTCACTTTAACACCACGATTTCAAGTGGAAGACTCAGTTCACAGTACGTGAGAATGCATTCATCTTGAATTTTCTTTCTTTGTGGAAAGTTAGGGTAAAGTGGAGTAACATCCTGTTATTGTGACTTTTTCGGCCAGCTAACGGAGTGGAATAACAGGGATGCATTGGATACTAGTACTGGCGTAAAGTAATAGTGCAGGACTACTCTGATTATCCAAAAGGGTCGGGACCAGCCCTATTTTGGGTGAACATTTTTTTGGAGAACTGGTCATTTTACTTAAAAACAGCCCAGCAACAACAGCAAATCACTTGTAACAGTGTTTAATCAACAAGGAAAGGTTTTTTAAAGCATTAAAATAATGTTTAATTCTCACCATTGCTGTATCTGACCCGACCTTGTTGGTTTTTGTGCAGTTGGATAACCATGTTGAGGAACTTGGGGGGGGCATCCGAGGCACTCTAGTATTTGCCAAAGGCCTTTCCTTTCCTGCTCTCTGAACCCTTCTCCATTGACAACGGCGTGAAGCAAGGCTGCGTCCTCGCACCGACCCTCTTTTCAATCTTCTTCAGCATGATGCTGAACCAAGCCATGAAAGACCTCAACAATGAAGACGCTGTTTACATCCGGTACCGCACGGATGGCAGTCTCTTCAATCTGAGGCGCCCGCAAGCTCACACCAAGACAAAAGAGCAACTTGTCCGTGAACTACTCTTTGCAGACGATGCCGCTTTAGTTGCCCATTCAGAGCCAGCTCTTCAGCGCTTGACGTCCTGTTTTGCGGAAACTGCCAAAATGTTGGGCCTGGATGTCAGCCTGAAGAAAACTGAGGTCCTCCATCAGCCAGCTCCCCTCCATGACTACCAGCCCCCCCACATCTCCATCGGGCACACAGAACTCAAAACGGTCAACCAGTTTACCTACCTCGGCTGCACCATTTCATCTAATACAAGGATCGACAAAGAGATAGACAACAGACTCGCCAAGGCAAATAGTGCCTTTTGGAAGACTACACAAAAGAGTCTGGAAAAACAACCACTTGAAGAAACACACAAAGATCAGCGTGTACAGAGCCATTGTCATACCCACGCTCCTGTTCGGCTCCAAATCATGGGTCCTCTACCGGCATCACCTACGGCTCCTAGAACACTTCCATCAGCGCAGTCTCCGCTCCATCCTCAACATTCATTGGAGTGACTTCATCACCAACATCGAAGTACTCTAGCTGGCAGAGTCCACAAGCATCGAATCCTCACTGCTGAAGACCCAACTGCGCTGGGTGGATTACATCTCCAGAATGGAGGACCATCGCCTTCCCAAGATCGTGTTATATGGCGAGCTCTCCACTAGCTACCGACACAGAGGTGCACCAAAGGAGAGGTACAAGGACTGCTTAAAGAAATCTCTTGGTGCCTGCCACATTGACCACCGGCAGTGGGCTGATCTCGCCTCCAACCGTGCATCTTGGTGACTCACAGTTCGGCGGGCAGCAACCTTCTTTGAAGAAGACCGCAGAGCCCACCTCACTGACAAAAGGCAAAGGAGGAAAAGCTCAACACCCAACCCCAACCCGCCAATTTTCCCTTGCAACCGCTGCAACCGTGCCTGCCTGTCCCGCATCGGACTTGTCAGTCACCAACGAGCCTGCAGCAGACATGGACATTACCCCTCCATAAATCTTCGTCCGCGAAGCCAAGCCAAAGAAAGAAGAAAGAATTCTCACCAAAAAACATGCTGAACAAAATAAGATAAATCCAACACCAAAAACCCCAAATTCTTCTTTTTTTAAACCTGTGACGTCAGTTCAGGTCTGAAAACATTTCGTATAACTATGGATTTCTGACTGTTTTAGATATCTTCATTTTTCCAAAAATGTTTGGAGGCCAAATGACATAATTTCAGATTCAAAATTTTTTTGGATAAATGAGGATTTCTGATTTTTCTGAAATCCTCAATTATCTGAAACATTTTCAGAGCTGAACAGAGGTCACTTCTGGGTCCAAAAATATTTCGATAACTGAGGATTTCGGATAATGCATATGCAAATACAAAGCAGAAGTGTAAAACTGCAATTTATCATTAGATAAAGAAAACCGTTAACAGTATATACTGTTAAGAGAATTAATGGCACAGCATTTCATACTAAAAAGCATCTGATTTAAAACAGACCTTTTCAGTCAAGAGATGAAAAGAATAAGTATTTGATGTTTTCCAAGCTTCAGCAGTTTTCCTCTCTCGTCACCACTGTGTAATGTAAAATTATCATTAAAAAGTATGAGGAGAGAAGAAGACAGACTATCCTTCTAATGTAGAACCCACAGACAAATACAAAACAATATTTCAAGATCAAAGGCTATAAGTTACATCGCATCTATTGGCCAATAGTGTTTCAAACACAATGCAAACTGGGAGCTATGCACTTCAACATTAGAGCAAGCCATGCCAAAACTCTGAGCATATGCAGTGAAAAGCCTGTATAAAATGCGAGCTTTGACTTTTCTTTTCAAGAAATTGAAAATAACTGACTGTCCTGCCAAATGGGGTAAAAATTGAGAGGTGGCACGCTTTTCTTTCGAAGAAACATTGAGAAAATAAAAGTCACGTTTCTATAGAGAAAAAAATAACTGACTGTATCCTGGCAACGGTAAGAAAAGAGCCAGTAAGGAGGGCACTTTTTGCAACTGCTCTCAAACACTGCGGATGAATACTGTCCTTTTGGCACAAGACGACTGCAATCTAAAAAGACCATTAGATGCAGAATGTCTTGTTACCATTTGCCCTGAGCAACTCCTTTGCATCCACTAAAAGCACTTTCCTATGAGGAAAATTAGTATTTAAGCAAGAAGTGTTGTTTTCTGGTAAATGACTAGACTCAAGAAACATATTGGCATGTTGAAATTCTGTTCAACTTCAGGCCATAACATGCAACATGTACAGTAAGTTTCTGATTATCTGAAAACCACTTTACCAAAATTAACAGTTAGCCACAAAAAGTTTCAGTGGCAACGTGTTACAAATTGAAAAGAAGCTGGATTTTTTTTAACCTGCCGTGCTCAATTGGGACTCTTGAGCATCATTTTGAATCCAACGGAGCTCTTGAAACTCAAGGTAAAAATTAAACTTTGTTTCATGCTTGAAAAACCTTCCTTTGTTCTTTGTTGTTGCTTTAACCGCAGATATTGTACAAGTATTATTCAGATACTACTGGGCTGGGATCGGAGCGAGGAACTTGAGCTCCCGGAAAGCTCCGGCCCGAGGCTCAGGTGAGAGTCATGGCATCAGCGTTGGGATTTCATGCAGGTATGTGGACTGGTTCAACACTGGGGAACTCCAGTGAGCAGGTGGTCGGGGTCTGTGTTAAAGTTTGCGGCTATGGTGTCGGGAGTTCCGTCGGGTTGGCAGCTGGGGCCAATGTTCAGGTCGGTGGCCATGGCGTTGGGAGTTCTGTTGGGTTGGTGGCCGTGTCCAGTGAGTCAGCAGTGGGGGCCAGTGTTCGGGTCAGAGGCTGTGACATTGGGAGTTCCATCGGGTTGGCAGCCAGGACCAGGGCTGGAGATTCCCAGGAGATGAAGTTGGGAGGTGTCGGGGATCCAAGCGGGGACCTCGGGCACCTGGGCAGGATTGGTGACAGCAGTGAGGTGTCTGGGATCTCGGGTGCCTGGGCAGATTCTGTGATGGCGGTGGGGAGGTGTTGGGGATCCAAGCAAGGAGTTCAGGCACCTGGGCAGGTTCCGCAACAGTGGTGGGGAGATGTCAGGGATCCGAGTGAGGACCTTGGGCGCCTGGGCACGTTTGGGATCGGCAATGGTCAATAGAAGTTTCTACTGCTTAAACTGGGCTGCAGATCAGATATCTGGAAAATGCCAGATACACATCTGGTCCCAAGCATTTTGGATAATAAATAATTTGAACGAACTTTCTTAAGAACCAAATCACCAAAATATACTTAAAATACTGACTAACTGAATTATTACAGCAAGCAGAAATACTTTTAAAAATGTTAATTGTTTTCTTTTTTGATTATGTTGTATAAAAGCAGGGTAATCTTTGCAAGTTGCTGCCCTGCTATCAGCCTGTATTTGGACACTCTGGAGATGCTGAAAGAGTGGGGGCTGACATGGTTCAATGAATCTGAGGGCAAAGCCCAGCCAAATCCAGGATCATTAAAATCACACTTGCATAACTATCTGAAAGCACAATTAAAACATTGCAGTTCTTTGAATAAACAATTAATCCAACTGATAAGACAGAACAGAGGCTTTCAAGGAACAAACAAAAATATCTAATGACATTCACAATCGCTATTTTTAGGAATAAAGTAATTACTTTTTAAAAATTCTGAAAAATATTTCACAATTATGATCCACATTTCTGGAAACTTCCACAGCTGAACCACTTGTTTGGATTTTTCTAATCGATTTTAAAATATACTTCTACTAGAAGCATTATATTCTTTAACAGAATGTCTGCAGCACATCTCTCCATTGTTATTTGCTGAATAAATCGTGACAGCAGAGTCTGGGAACTTATCTACTGTATGTAGTACTTTTAGTTCGTCTACCATGAGCGAGTGTGATCAATTTTATCTCTGGAGGATTCTACCAGGAATCTAACTCCATAACCCTGCCAATATCAGGCAAGGTCTGTTCCATCTCTGAGCAAATGCATTTAGAAAATAAACTAAGCACTTAGGGTAGGTGAGCTCGAGTGTTTGTGAAACAAGAAGATAAAATAATCAAAGCAAGATTTTAAATAAAATCTTATAGTAACCACAAGATACAAAATAAATGTGTTATAAAGCAGTATTTGAGGCTGCTTTTCCAATGTCTCAAGCCTCAAAAGTCAATCTCTACAGATGCATTATAACTATGCATGTGAAATGTTAGTGAAAACCTTGAAACCCACAACGTAGTGGCCCACACTGGTAACTTGATTAACAATAGCTTCCACACTAAACAACCTAAAATATCTAATGACATTCACAATCGCTATTTTTAGGAATAAAGTAATTACTTTTTAAAAATTCTGAAAAATATTTCACAATTATGATCCACATTTCTGGAAACTTCCACTACTTAATAATCTTCAGAGTCTCAAGTACCATAACTAAAGAGAACTTTTGGTCAGATATTCATCCCAGCCCTTCTGGCAAAAACAAAAATGTTATTTAATTCTATTTTCATTCTCAACTATAACACACATAGTTCCATTTTAGAAAATATCACCATTTTTTTCACCTAGAAATCTACCAGTCTATAAAACTGCAGGTGGAGTAAATATTTTGAACAGACTCAATCCATGATGAGAACTGACCTACAAACTGATGAAATTAAATTGTGGCACTGTCTGATTCATTTTACTTAGCATCAAGCAAAATAATGGCAACACAATCAACTCTACAGAGATTTACAGATTTCTGGCACGAAGAACTAGAGGTGAATCAGTGTTCTGCAAGTCACGTTTAGATCGCATTTTCATGCATAATAAAAGAACAATCAAGTAGAAACTGGGCAAACGCTGAGTTCAATGATTTCCACACTCCTAATGAAATTATAAGGATTTGTGGAGAAATTGTCTTTTTCAGTTGTTTTCACAACAGATTTTGTTTTTCCTTTATTTTCATTTTCAACTCATTGTTATCTTAATGTGGATGAAACAGGCAAGAGCAGTCAGACATGCCACCACTCTCAAACGGAATGACAGATTTCCCTTCTGTTCGTTTAATTTGACTTCTTGCACCTCTTGTCTTCAGTATTTTCATCCACTAAATAGTGTATATATGCGTTG